>NW_028288761.1:3666000-3971500 GCF_059628265.1 Tinamus guttatus | reverse complement strand
TTAATATGACTAAAGTTTTATATTATACTCTCTACTTGCTTGCCTATTATGGCCTATCCTGAATCGTGTCTTTTATATACATACACACACATAAAATGTCTGCACTGATTAGCCTGAATTCCAGCAAAATCATTACAGACAGAATGGAGATTAATTTGTTTTTTTTAGCCTAAAAATTTCCTCAGGCTTATACTTCAAGATATTTCAGAGTAAATATCAAGGCAAAAATCCCTTTTCCTTTTTTTTAAACCAAAATCATTATTTAGATGATGATTCTCATAGCCTGCTTGAAACTGTGATGACAGCAGAGAATGCAGTGCGATTCCCAAGTTTGGTTTAGTTTTGCCTGCTTAGCTTCAGCAATGATTTATCTTACTGACCCCCTTTCTAAATATACTCCCAGAGATATTCCCAGAGAGAAGTTCGCCATAGAAAGGGGACAGAAATACTGGAAAAAAAGGAAAGAGAAAAGAAAAAGAAATGGGAAATCCTGAGGCAGGAACTCATCCACTTTGAAAATATCTAGTGTTGTGCTGTATATAAATATTCAAATTTATATTTGCATCGGATTAAGAACGCCTCAAAAACTTCCTTAGTACTTAACAGAAAGATTTCTTTTCAGTTTTTTTCATTTCTTTAAAGCGTCCTGTCCAGTTTGGAGCTTATCGGCCGGTTCCTCCTCGCCTGGCCAGGTCGGGGTCCGCAGCTCTGCTCCTCCAGGTCGCCCGGTGCAGAGCCGCGGGCTGCAGTGCCGGTCAGTGAGCGCACGGCACCGGCCCTGCTGCCACGGCTCAACTAACACACTAACTAACTAACTAACTAACTAACTAACTAGCGCTGGCGGCCGAGCTCAGGCCCCTTGTCACTGGCCTCTGCTGCAGGCAGGGCTAGACACTCACACAGGGCCACACCATGGCAGGGATCCTTTTGGTAGACCCCTGGAGCAAAATGCTTGGCAAGTTCAGCAACAAGAACTAGATTTTTTCTTTTAAATATTTTCATGCAGTCACAATCTACAAAGTGGTGAATGCGAGCGTTTTCTGTTTCAATAGAAATAGAATAGAAATAGCTTGATATTGTAATTGTCTTACTGCTGTTGTTTAAGAGCATAACTTCTGTCTGAAGCATTCCTACAAGCACTCGTCATCAATAGATAATAGCTTTCACAAAAGCGTCTCCGCTGCTGTACTAATCCACCAAAGTAAAGACAAATGTTTCACTGTAAGTACTCAGGCATTATCGGTTTATCTGTAGCTATTCATCTTCGGCAATATCATCCACACCGAAGCACCCACTTTATTAAATGGCTACGTTTCTTATAAAGAGCTTTGAGTCTAAAGGCAGAATGTAAGAAGTTTAACTTTAGAAACTAAATGAAGTTGTCTTAGGGAGAGATTCATCTAGAATAGAGAGTGTCAGAATAGTTAAAACAGGAGAGAAGACCGACTGTTACAGAACAAAAGGAGAAAGTGGCAAATTTATTTTCAGTATGCATTTTTGTTGTTTTTTTTATAGGTACTGAAAAGTCTTATATTAGGAGCTTATGCAAAGATAATAGAGAGAATGCTCCCGCCCATTATTTTTAAATATCTCAAATATTCTCAAGAAAAATGTAAACTCAGCTATTTTTCTTAAATTGAATGAATAACCAAAAAGTGTTTTAGCCAATGCCTCTATGTGAGATACTAGCAGCTGATTTACCACTATAGACATTTCTTTAAGGAAAAAATGTTACACTAGCCTTTGTAACCCCCATCAGATACTGTATGTCCAGAAGAGGAAGACAGTATACTCCATATAGACTTAAATCAACTTTATCTACCTAACCTGAACTTGTCTTCCTGCTTAGTTTACTACACAGTATATAAATACAGAAAACAACCAAAAATATAAAATAAGTTCAAAATTTCTATGTTATACTACTAAATATATTAATGTATAATTTTGAACAGTTATGGAATTGTAAGGGATCTAAATAAGTTTGTTTTCACAAGTTTATTCATTTATCAAAGAGCTTTTATGTGTATAGCTTTTGTAAGATTTCAGTTTTTAAATGTAAAAAACTCAACAATTTGCAGACCTGGAACCCTCTTTCTGTAGGGGGGGATACCTATAAATTGAGGGAACATGTATGATTTGCAGGCTACGTTTCAGGGACAGAACATAAGTACATGTGTACATGAGATGCAGTTTTTTGTGAAATTGAATTATATGATTACTCTAAATGGAAATGCAAAGCAGCATGTAGAAATGCATACTTTGTTGCACACTGGACTGTGTAAGAGTACAGTGTATGTATATGTTCAACATAGGGATATTTCTGATATTCTTGAATTTCTCTGGGTGACTTTCTATATGACTTCAATTTTTACATAAGAGTGTATAATAAACGTCACTGCACTGTTTTAGAAAGACTTACAAGTTTTAGGCAGGTTTATGTCTAATGATGATTCTGCAAGAAAGTAACAATTTTTTTTCTCCACAAAAGCGTTATCTGTAAGAGAGTGATATTTTGAAGTGTCGAAAATATTAAACAACCTAAAATACATTTTAACAAGTGGTGGTTCAATTTAATCTTCACAGCACATGGTTGGCTTGTTTTGTTTCTCACTAACCTCAAGGTAAAGGTGATTTTAGCTTGAGCACCCAGCACAGGTAAGAGCCGAGAAGGAAGGTGGCCTGATGGGACTGCTGGATCCCACTGGGGACAAGGTCCCTTCCCTGGTCAGCTCATACCCCAGAAGCCTGAAGCTGCAACGTGATTTGGTTTTCTTCAACTAGGTGAATCCATTTTCTGTTATTAAAGAAAACTTTGAACGTTTATTGAAGAAGCACACTGTACTTATGGCCCGAGTCTAGACAACATCCTGCCAGGGGATTCACTCCTACATGCTTTCCCCTATGCTTTCTTTAAGCATCCGACTTCAGCATTCCTATGGGACTCGCTGCTAATGTGCTTATCAAGTAAGAGCAGTGCAAAAACAGCCTTAACGCTCACTGCTCATCGCTCATTACTGTGACACATGGGTAGGTGTTGGATTTAAATGGGAAACCTGACTCATGATATTTGCAAGACATTAGAAATATATACAGTGCATTAACAAATAAAAGAGCACAACAACGGCAATCTAAAGACACTTCCGTTTTGACTTCTTGCCTTCAGTTCAGAGGACTTTACTAAACTTCAGTACAAAGTGCAAACTTCGGTATAGATTACATGCAAAATAACTTTTTCCTTACACTTCACTGCTTATCTTGGAGCTGTTTAAAGGCTAAATTTTCTGCCAAGCTAAGTCAAATACTTTAACAAGGATATTCCATGACGGAATACACCTTTATCTCTCCTGTGATATTCTTTGATTGATTCATGATCTGCTTATGTGACAGGAAAAGCTAATAGATAGGGCAAAGCTCCCGAACTCCTGGCCGCAAGGAGATAACCGCGGCCGCGCTCGCATGGAGCAGCCCTGCCCTGAGCACACAGCTGCGCCAGCCCGTTGCACCTACTGCAAATAGAGTTGATTCCTGAGGCCCATAGACACAGAGGCAGTAAAATCCTGCCTGAACACTGCTGTGTATAGGGACTTCCCTAGATTTCACCTACAGTCATACCCATATTATTTGATTTCCTGATGATATGTTATGCTGACTGCTATCTAGCATGCTTCATCCTTGTGTCACTGCTGCACACCCCTGTGCTGCAAATACGCACCAAAATGCAGCATGGCTTCTTTTTAGGATTGTCAGAGGCTCATATTTAACTTACTGCATTTATAATTTACTTATTTTCCCTCTCATATGCTTATTCCCTAATCTGCAGAGAATCTTTCATGTATAGCTATAACTTTGCTGCAACAACAGTATTAAGGACGTGATCTATAGCATGTTCGTTTTAATGTGGAATTCCACAGAACACAAAGGAATCTAAGGCTTTCTTGGTATGTTTTAAATCTGGAAAACATTTGATTTCCCAAAAGTGCTGTTGTGCATTTCTTCCAGGAGGTCACTATCATGTTACAACAAATAAGCATTCTTATGCACAAACTAATCATAATTTAATCACAATTTAAAAAATATAAACTAGTTTCTTTCTATATCTCTGTCTGCTGACAGCCTTTTGCTGGCAGACTCTTCAGCGGCTCTTTCTCCTCCAGCAGGCTCCTCTCAGTAACAGGAGATAACATTTTTTAAACAGAAGAGGAAAAAGGCAAAAAAAAAAAAAAAAGAAAACCCAAAAAAACAAAAAGAAAACTGAGGAAAGATCAGTTACAAACGAAGTCGCTAGAATTGCAGGGCACGCTGATATTTTCAATACATTGAAAATTAGTAGACTTTAAATTAAGAACCTGTCATAATTCCTCTTAAAAAAAAAGCAGAAAAGCCTGTCTGGACTAAAATAAGCTCAACGTTACGTCAGGCCATTGGAAAAGCATAATCAAAGAGGAAACATGCATTTAAGTACACTTCAAATCCTTTAATATTGTACACTTAGCCTTTAAGATTCCTCCCTTTAATAGCAAGCCTTGCATAGATGAGGTGTCAAAGCAGTTCTGAAAACATTAGCCATAACCAAATGAAACTTGTTCTACCGAGCAAGCCAAACTGTCCCAACATTGCTCCCAGAATTTCTGTACTGTTGTACTGAAGTCTATTTGCTTTATTTCCCTCTGAAAGTGGTATTGCAGTATGGATATGGTTATCACTTTCCAGCCTATAAAATGAGACCTTATGCTTAGGGTTATGGGGAAACAGGAAAGAATGCAATCACCTGCAGTACACAATGCAGGAGAGATTTACCTCTATGGGGACTGCTGCTTGGGCTTGGGAAAAAATTATTTAAAAAAGTTATGAATGCCATTTCAACCCTGTTCTCATTGATATCAATGTTGCTAAGCTTGAAAATAATACATACATATTACACACACACTCAAGCTTGTAAAACTATTCATCTCATCATGGCACATGCACTGGGCAATCACCCAGGCTGCTCCACACTAAGGGGTTCAAGGTGAAATGGTGGAAGCAGGAAAGGAGGCATTGGACACAGGTGTGGCAATCCATGAAATAGAGTTATATCAACTGGTTTATTCCCTTGTGCACTTTCTAGCCATCCTCTTTGTTTTTCAGAATGCACAGCATATATTCTTTGTAGCGTATACTAATCAGGAAATTAACCTGATGTTATTCTGTCTCACTACCAGAGAGTTTGAAGTGATTTGCATTAACACCATGTACAGGGTTGCTTAGTAACAGAGACAGCTGAATAAAGCCATAAATTGGGAGAAGGAAGATGAGGCAGGAGGAAATCATAGCAGCATAAAAAACTTTTATTGGCACTTAAGCATATTTTTCCCTGATTGAAGCAGAATTCATGAAACAATTACAATCCCATGACAAAGGCTGGTAATGATTAGCCCTCCAGAACTACTGTTATTTTCTGACAGTTCAGAAGCTGTTTTTGTTTATTTCAGGAAACAAAACATAAAATCTTTTTTGGATAGTCCAAAAATGAAGGCACAGATTAGTGCTGGCTAATTATCCAGTGCCAACATTTTGTTAAAACTCCCACTGCACAATAAGGGACTTGTGCATTAGTTTAGAACTCTAATGAATTCTTGTCACCCAAGCAGAGTTTTTAAAAGCAATAATATGCACTTTGGTACCCATTACTTACATTATGCTGTAGAAAGGCAGAAAACATATAACTCAATTATAGTGAAGGAATTATTAGGGAAAATATAGTTTTTTGTCTAGTAACTAAACACTATTTCTACTCAGTCAAGGAATGTGAAGCATTGTTCCTCGTAGATTAAGGTCATACAACAAGACTTGCACAGAAGGAAGAACATCTACAATTTTTCATAGCAGGGACTATTTCTGACACATCATCACATCATTCAAGTCCTTCTGTGGTCATCAGCTAAGTCCAAAAACCAACCAATCAAACAAAAAAAATCCTTGTAGCAGCTATCTCAAGTATATCTTGTAAATGCTTAATGCACAAGAGCCACATTGAGAAATAGCCTGCGAAGTTTGCTTTTTTTCCCCACCACCCTCTCCTTTTATTACAATTGTTTTCTCATTTAGAAGACACAGAAACCTCATGGTCTTTTTGTTCTCCACTTCACACACCCTTCCCAATTAATCCATGCTTTTCTTCGTCCAGGCACATACTCTTTTTGTTCCCAAAACAAGGCCTTTGATCTTTGTAGTACCATTAGAATCTTGGCCTTCACTTCATCACGTTATTTCAGTTAGACGTATTCCAGCCTGAACTCGAACTCTAACCTCACTAATAACTTGCTCAAAGCTTCAGTCAGTGCCTTGCTCCAAGCCCTTTCAGAGCCTCCCACCCACATGCAACTCCAAATCCAGGTCCTTTTCTATCCAGCAAGCAGATAGATCTATCAAACAGGTAAATATTGCGGATCCCTTCCTCCAGAAAGCAGACCGGAGGTAGGACCTGTGCTCTCAGGAGTGCCCAGTTCCTGGCATCAGCCCCAGGCCCATTGCAGGTGGTATTGGCATCTTTCATTAGCATGAGGCTGAACTCCTTCTCAATCCAAGTGCCTGAACTTGTTCTGTTCAGAACCAGGACACTAAGACAAGTCCTTCTTTATGCATTTTCAACTTCAACTCACCTTAATTCTTCTGAAAGATCCTCTGCACCCTATTACCTCACTCTTTTTTTTTTATTTTCCCCTCCAGGGGCAAGCATACACTAAAATGAGGAACAACAACTAGGTTTTAAAATTTGTGGATATGGGTTCAATTCAATTAACTTCATCCTTTCTGTCTTTAAAAAACTCAATTATTTTATCTAATGTGAGACTTCCCCATCCTCTTTCATGGTATAATTCATCCACTTCCTCTGCTTTGTTGCTGACATTATGTCTAATCTTACACTGGAAAAATCACATAGTCTTGTCTCTTACCATGCATTTGCCCTGTAAGATCCAGGGTACATTTATGATGCTAGATAAGCAGCAAAACTGTAAGCTGGCATTTACTTAATTAAGAAACCCAAAACCAAGACAGCATATGTTTGAAAATCCTGTTTCAGATTTACCAGAATCACTGAACCATCAGAAAACTATATAAAAAAAAATGTGAGTTTATTTTTAGAATAGCATCTGACCTTATCTCAGAATCTGATTATCTACCTTTGAAGATGTCTTTCATGTTTAAAAAGAAAAATCACCACAGCTTAAACATCCTTTCGAATAACCATTTTACAACCTTTCCTTCATGTCATCTCAAGAACAGGAAAAACAGAAAGGCTATAGCTTCCTCTCTCCAAGGTTTGTTGTCTGTCAACTGAAATATGCATTTAGAAGCAAGGATAGAAAAGTACTGCAGAAATGCAATGAACTGGAGAAGTAAGACAACCTTGTCCAGACGAATCCCGCTTGGTTATAAACATGTTGTATGCCCTGCACTACTTGCTACTAAAATACATTTCCTCTCAGGTTTTTTCGAGGCTGTTTCGAAATAACATAAACATTTTGACCACAGATCCTTAGAATAGCTATTTACTATATCACACCCAACACATGGTATCAAGTGCATCTAAAGTCACAACAAATTTGAATTAAATTTCACTGATAAATATAGAGTACTCCACAGTTTGCCACATTTTCCAAGAAATACAAGTTTCCATTAAGAACATTGCTGTGAAAGACACTTCTCTGCAAAGCCAGATACGCAAGCACAAATTAATCAAGCTAAGACAACATCCCATGCAGTGGCCTGAGGGAGAAAACCCCAGAGGATTTCCTAAGCTGGGAACAAAACAATAAGAGTAAATCTGTGAACTAACGCTCAAATCCAAACATAAGGGTTTCATAGACTGAAGATTCACTTCTTCCCCCCTCTAGAACTTTTCAAACAACGCGAGCGCTCTTATTTATCTGCTCCCTGTTGAAAAATACTTGTGGTTTTCCTTTATTTAAGGAAGGAGTGAAACATGCTGCAGCAGGAGGGCTGGGAGGCAACGGGGAGCAGTCCTGCCATCCCCAGGGGCAGGAGGCTCCTCAGGACGGGCACGGAGCCAGGCTGGGCCTCGCTGACCACGTGCGGTTGAGATCAGGGTTTGGCCGTGTCCGTCCTCCCAGCCCCACGAGCAGCGCAAACCCTGGCAGATGCATGAGGAGGACGGACAGGCAGGGGCACACGCTCCCTGCTCAGCACTGCTCACCAGTGTCACACCGTCACCACCATCAGGACAACAGGTACAAGATGGTACCTGCTCGCACGGTTGATCAGCCTGCATTAAGGGAAAGTAATTCAGCCATGCTCACCAGGTTATAAGCTGACAGCACACACATCACCTTCCCACCAATGCCCTACTCACTCTCCAGGCCATAGTGCCTCAGGACCTCACCGTCTGCTTCAGGCCCTTGCACCAGCCCACCATTGCCCAGAGCTCCTCCTTGGGCTGCCATAACCATCTGTCCTTGTCCTCCCACCCCGGGGCTGCTGCTCAGGGCTGCCACCTCCCCCACAGGCCTCCAGCGGCCACCTGAACCCCTGCCAAGGCCCTGCAGGTGCTGACAGCCCTGAGCAGCCCCACCTGGGGCCTCCCAGGCTCAGCCCCACGGCAGCACAGCCGGATCATCGGGCTGAGAGTTCCAAACCTTAGGGAAAATACAGGAAATTTTGGCATCACCAACACTGAAAAATGTTAGGAATACGTAGTTCAAACTGCTGCCAGAAATTACACGGTTTATCCAGCGTGACAGACTGGCTGACTTGGGAGAACTTCTTGCCAGTGTTGAGGGCTTCCTCTCAGATAGAAGATAGTTAGATGGAGTAAGAAATCGTTAGATGTCAGATTCAGGTCTCTCAACTCCTGCAGAAGTCCATAGTGGCAGTCATGCCACTGCTTCACCTAAAATTAAGAAACAGTGCTGGCCTTGTGCTCAGGTTGCAATTTGTGATACCTATGACATAATTTTATAGTGGACAAGAATAAACGTTGTGAATAAACTCAAAAAAAAATAGAAAATGCCTTGGCAGAGCTTCAGTTCAGTTTGAGTCAAGATTTTTGGCTTTTGTACTTCGGTATATTATTACTCCAATAGGTGTTGCTTCCAATAGGCAATCGATACGCTCTTGAACTATGTTAAGATACATTTACTCTCCATCAGATACCGTTTGGTATAGTGGATCCCAGGAGAAAGCTAAGGTGTTATCCTGCCATCTAAGTCTCTGAATATGTGTGGAACTCACAATTCCTCCCCAAAAAATAGCTTGCAAAATCAGATGGTGGAATTTGCAGTTCAAAGAGGTCAGGAGAAACTGCTTTCTGCTGTTCATTACTACATTCTCAAAGAGGGATGAGTCATGGTGACACATTTATGATACATCCCTTGTGTTTTGGACACATGTGCATTACAAAGTTCATCATCTTCCCTGCACAAAGTTAATCCTCTTCCCTGCAGAGCTTGTAAAACCCTTCAAGTCTGATAAACTATTTGGATTCTACAATAGAGAAGTTGTAAAAATTACAAAACCTGCCATTTAATTGACCCTCTATGTAAAATCAAATTCCCTCCTCTCTGCCAGCATCAAAAACGTGGCTCAGCTGCCAGACTCTTTTAGTTTGAATGATATTGAAAAAAGCTTAGGAGAAGCTAAATCAAAAAGAAAAAAAAATCACTTCTTTTTTTTCCTAAAGAAACTTTTTTTTCAGCATTGGACTACTTCAGAACACCTGAAATACATTTTTACTAAAAAAGCATAAACCTTAAACAGCTATTTTATTCATTTTCAATTTGGGGTAACTGGAAAACAAAGTAAATGAACATCTGAAATAGTATTAAAGAAGCTTGAAAAGTCCCATGCAGCTTTCATAACATTCTACTTCCAAAAATATAATGTAACCTATTCTGTAATATGTATTATATAGATTCAGTTACATCCTTGTGACTGCATGGTATTGAGGCCCAAGTCGGCATTTCTCAAATATGGTCCCTAGGAAGCAGACTGTTTCCTCTAAGTTTCCAGATGTTAAACTGCATTAAAGGAAGTACAACATACATTAAACACTTTTTCACATAAGTAATTGCTGCAGTAATGCTAGGAAATTATGTAAGGAATGAAGGTCAGCACAATTTCTGAATAGGCAGAAACATACTACACAAGGCAATCTTTCTCTAACCATGTGGCCTATTGCAGAAATGAGCTTAAGAACTCCTTATGCAAGCCTATTTGAAATGCAGATTTTTATTTTCCTAATACTTTGTGTTTGTCAGGTTGCTTATATATGCTTGTATATTTTGTCTGCGTTGTTCCAATCTCCTAGCCTTTTGCTTGACTGTAGTTCCTCAAGGCAGATTGAATTATAAAAGAAAAATGACACAAATCAAAAGTGTTTGTAGATTACACTGTGGAAAAAAAAATACAAAGAAACAAAACACACCTACTTCCTAACTCTCAATTATAGAAAAATAACATCAGTGAGAAATTGCTACTTTCATAATTAGTTGTCTGAGTAACTAGCTTTTGAAATCCCATGAAAAGCTTTCAGAGTGCATTTGAAATTTGAAACAGTGAAGTAGGTCAAAGTAGATGTGTGTTTAGTCTCTATTATTAAGGAAGCAGGATGGTAGTTGACAGCCACAGAGGACGTCAGTTGTGTGAAACTTGCAGGCTCGTAGCAGTAATACACCATGTAGCAGTGTGTGTCCTGCTAGGTTTGAATGCAAGATATGTCACCAGTTAAATGGACTGTGCTGGTTTTTTCTCTCCTTCTTGGCCAAGCATGGAGTGTTTTGGCCAAGAAACAATAAAAAATACATAGTTAGAAAGAAAAATGATATTCCCGTTAGTCACAAAGATTGTGACTTCATACATTTTTACAGACCCGTATTTGAGAAAAGCAGTGTTTAAAACAAATCTTGAATTAAACAGACGGTAGATAGGATATGCTTAAAATGGATTAGATTATCTCTGGAATAGCAAAATTCTCCAGGAGCATATGTATTGCTAGACACACTATCTCCAAATCCTTAGTACAGAAATATTTCTACAGATAAATGTAAATCAGAAGGAAACTTAACATCTGACAGTACCTTCTTTAACTGTGGGAGCAATTACAGAGATCAAGAACACTTTTTCCTCCCTTTTTCAGTTTCCTGAACAATGAGTCCTTCAGCATATCTGGTTATAAGGCAAGATTTGCTAGAGCTAGATCTGGAAAGAACGTGGCCTCTTAATATCACTGGCCCAGCCTTTGGCACAGAAAAGTATATCCAGGAAGATGTTGTGACTGAAAGCACAAATTCATCCGCCAATATCCATCCTTTGCTTTGTCAGTTTTCCAACAACAGCTGCTAGTTATCTGTCATATTAATATGCTTTCAATATACTGTGCTTGAAGCAGCTGGACTGACTTGAAACCAATTTGAAAAACATGTTTATAGAAAAAGGCGAAGGAAATGACCTGTAACATTGTAGACACAATATGTTCCACATGGGAGTTCCATCAGTCTGGTCTTTACCAACTCAGTTATTTTACTATCATTCATGGTCTCCAGTTTTCATATTGCTGCTGTTAGTAGGGTGTGGGATGTCTCTGACTTCCCATCTACCTCCTGCAAATTTTCAGTGTTCTTTGATGCACAGAGAGGAACATGAAGTAAAGCAACTTCAAGTGAGCAGCTTCACCCCACATTTCTGTGTCTGAAGCGGAGTGCGAGGCCTGGGATGTGGTTACTTAGTAGGGGAAGGAGAGGAAGGAGCGAGCAGGTATTTCCTTTTGCTGCTATAAAGAGACAAGAAAGAGCTTCTTTAAAGGATTGGTATTACTAAACGGTCCAAAAGATACTGATTTTTTTTCTAAGTAACTTCCTCTAATATGGGATGAAGCCTCTCTAACAAAATGATCTGCCTCCCAGCCAATGCTCTTTCAAGTCAGAATTTAGTGAAATATGGTAGTTAGAAAGATTACAGTTTAACACTATTGGGTATTAGGGAGGCATCTCAGAATGTATAGGAGAAGAAGCTGATGAAAAGAAACCATTTTCTCATCTTCCATTCTGCATAAAATTCATATTTGAACTTGAGCCAGAACTCAACCTCTGCAGCAGTGCACAAACCAAGGCACTTCTTGTGTTTACTGCCATTTATCTTTCATTCTCTAAATTTTTGCACAGTAAATTTTATATACTTCCAGTGCCAGTAAACCAAGCTAATCGCCTTAGTTTCATGAAGCTTTGAGACTCAAAAAGTATACCCAAAAGTGCCAAAAGAAAAAAAAAAGAGCAATAATTATCCTTACAACTACTGTATCTTGTCATTCCTCCACAAAGTAATCCTTTAAACAGGTATTTGAGGAGAAAAATATTGTAAGCCTATCGCTGACACTTGGTTCCTCTTTTTTTGAGCACTTTAATTTTTTTGCAGTTAAATTCTCAAGGTAATCCCAATATTTATAGGAAATGTGCTTTAATAGCAAAGTCTCTAGTGGGACTTCCTCTGAAATGCTGGGAACAAGGTTGGTTAGCCATGGCTGGAAGCAACTTCAGACTGGAATAGCATAGAGAGAGAGAGGAATGAACGGAGTACATGCCCACCTCACTGAAAAAAGAAAAAAGGTTTATTTTATCCAGCAAATTGTTTGGCTTGTTTAATCTATCAAAATAAAAACTAGGAAGAGATAGGATTAGTTCTCATAAATACATGGCGGGAAGGAAAGTGAAGCCCTTCTTAAGCTAATGGGTAATTCTGGTACATGAATAATTGACTATCAGCTTACCATGAACAAATTAAGGCCATAAATTAATAAGCAGTTTCTAAACATCATAAGAATGACAACTGGGAACACTTTTCCAATAGGAATAGTGGGAGCAACAGGCTGAACAGCCTGAAGGTGGCACTTGGTATGTCTGTGAACAGGATAACACAGTGTGGGGCCTGAGAAAACAAGGAACAAGGTCGGTTTTGAGGCCCAAGTCCCCTGTTCCAGCTGGGGAACTGCATTACACAGCGTTTCTGACATGGAGGCACATTAGTCTGTGACATCAAAGGTAATAGATACAAGGCCAAATTGTCATGTATACTGAACTCCCTGGGTTTGTAAATTACATTTCTCCTGCTTTTACTCTGCTCAGGCAGCTTAAGGGGGTTTTATCTAAGCTGTACTTAGATCTACACTGAGTAAATGTGAGCACATGCATCTCACAGGGTCATCTAAGCAGGCAAAGATAAAACTTTCATTAATGGCAGCCACAGGTTTCTAGGCAGAACTGCATGCCCTAATGAACTACAAGCAGAGACAGGATGAGGTCTCCCTAGACTAAGTGTCCCTGTCACCTCTCGGGCTCAAACTGGCTTGTTACTTCTCAGGCCAAAAGGAAGCCACATGGGAGGAACGGCACCCCTCCATGAGCTACCAGCTTAGCAACGATGGAATATATTCTTAGTCATGTTCGGAACTAGATGCCTCCAAAATTTCTTCTCTCGAGTTCACAACAGATCAGCCAAAGAATAAAGCAATTTCAGCTGGAACGCAGCAGCTTGTTTTTAAAGACTATTTTAAAGACCATTTCTAACTTTTCTGTTCATCATGTTGGCTGAATTACTCTGTCACCCAGTTTCAACCATGAACCAGTTGACACATTTATCCCAGACCTTACAAATATGTTGTATATACATAAATATGTTGTAACAAATATGTTGAAGCCAATGCACAAACTTTTTAGCCTCTGGCATCTCTATGCCCTGCTCTTGTCTGTACAGAGTATACCTAAGAGACTTAGCACACATTGAAGCATCAAGGTAGAGATCTTAAAGTAGCTGAAGGGGAAAGTTTCCTGCTTCTCAAGGGGGTTGGGGTATGGATGAAAACTTTATTGGGTTTCATTTTTATTCTTTAGCTCTAACAAAACACCACAGTTCAAGCCCAGGTAGCTTGTTTTTCAGTGAGGCAATATTGCACATCATGGCCTGTTCTTGTTTTCCTCGACTGAATAACAGAATCACCATTTTCTTCAAAATAGCAGTATTTACGCTCCTTTACCTCATTCTGAAAATAGGCTGGGAAGAAGACAGCATACAGAGAGCAAAAACAGCTAATAATAATATATATATATATATATATGAATCAGAAACTAGCTGAATCCTATACTTCATTTATTCTGTTTCAAGCCTTCCAGTTAGACAGCAAAGACAAATGTGAGCAACATACTGAACTATCTAACTTAGACAGGAAAACCTTTGGCAGTGAAAGGGGAGGGCAAAACTCCCCAAGCCTTCCCCGAGCACTCTGCTGCTGAGAAGCAGGCAAAACCCAGCTAGCCACAGCAGAGAAGGAGCCCCATTTTCCCTATGGAATATGTCAGGACATGGGTAATAAATTTTCCCCCTGTACACATTCAGACCTGGGCAAGCTTCCTCACGAGGCACTGACCCCACGGGTGACAAGCCGCCACACTGTGTGACCCGCGTCCTTGGTCACCAGCGGCACGGGAGTCACATGCCAGCTGTAGCATCCACCATGGGGCCTTGGGATGCCTTTCCCACCATTCCCATAAAGTACTGCAATATTTCCACATCAAAATGCATCTTTTTTTGAGAATATATTTTAAACACTTCACAGACAATGCAAGGATTTCTGGTAGCTGTGATGTTTCGGGAGGCAGTGGATCAAAGTGCGGCCTCTCCTCCTGCCTCACCACTTCCCAGCAAATCTGCTTTCGGGGTAGGAGCTCAGAAATGCAGAGAAATGTAAATAGGAAGCAGAGATAAATTAGTACCAAAAAAGCCTCTATCTGAAACAGGGCCTGCATGGTCCCAGGATTTCAGATGGTGTCTGTATTACAAGGTAGAATTTTATAAACTGCTTCTAACACAATTGGTAAAAATGATAGTTTCATTTATACCAAGCAATAAAGCAAAATGACTCAATTTAAACACCCAGGTCTGCAAGGATGCAATAAACCAGAAACCAGACACTGAATTTAAGGCAGTTATTTTGACATGTCTGATGCCTAAATATTTCCACACAAAAGGACCAAAATATTTCCAAAAAATGTTGCTTTCTCATGTTCTGCAGCTTGCTTTTTTTCTCTTTTCAAAGTTTTGCAGAGGTATATGTCCAACCAAATTAATTTTAGATACATTCATGAAAATTAGATTTCAGAGAGATTATTTATGTGATTAAAACATGGCTCCATGGTGGAGTTGTTTGCATTTCATATGTTTTTTGTTTGTTCTGTGAAGTCTATTAGTTCTTGAAAAACAGCAAACTAATAACTTCTTCCGAAGTCCAGCATTATTTTTAGACACTAGATTACATCTATGAATACAAGGAATGTTTCTTCTGCAGAAAAA
Organism: Tinamus guttatus; assembly: GCF_059628265.1. Taxonomy (NCBI): domain Eukaryota; kingdom Metazoa; phylum Chordata; class Aves; order Tinamiformes; family Tinamidae; genus Tinamus; species Tinamus guttatus. The sequence continues at coordinate 3,956,164 of NW_028288761.1, read as the reverse complement.
TCCATCCTTTAGACAGACTTCAATGGCTTGAATTTGATTCTTGACATGCTTCCCTTATGATGTTTCGCAAGCAGCTAATATGAGTGTCAGACAGGTTCTCCTCTGAATTTGATCGTTGTTTACTTACAGGCTCACAAAGGAGAAGAGGGCCTAGAATAATTCATCCAGGTTGATTTGCTACATCATATCCTTATGTGAACTATAATTACGATTTTTGTAATTAGTCTGTTTGAATAATGTCCAAATATAGATTATTAGTCTAATTAATTGCTTTGGAAAGAGTTTTATGAACATTTCTGATCAATTAAGAACTATGAGTTCTCACTCATGGATACTCAGAGATAATATTGTTGAATTAACAAATTGATGTGCAGAATGCCCAATTTGCAATAATTGGTCTTTTTGGCTTGGTGTTTTTCACATGAATTTTTTTTTTTCTTTTGACAATATGATATAGCAAACCTAACTCCTGACACCGGTGGAAAGTAAGAAGGGAAGTAATTTTACTGATATTTAATGTATGCTTTCTTCTGGCGAGGAATACAAGGAATAGCTGAAAATTCACTAATTCCAACGGAGTTACGCTTTCTTCTGCAGCATATGAATTTGGCTTATTTTAACAAATGAAGAGGAGGAAAGGTTTTTCAGTTTGCAAGTGTTTCCTTATTTCTTTTTCAATGATCTCCCTGACCTTTGCCGTGGCCTAACAGCGCTCGATCCAGCCTGCCTCTTAGCAAAGGTCACCAGATTTCATAATTCACAGCTGAAGGCAACCACTGAAACACTGAGCTTCAAACCTTATCAAGTCTGTGGATCACAAACAAGAGATACAGAATGAGAATGCTGGTGATTTACATCGTTCATGAAGGTCAATCCATACAAAAAGCAAAACAGAACAGTAAATTACCCAGCAATTTTGAAATAGAAATTCTAGTTAAGCCAAAGTATGGAATCATAGCTATCAAAACTGCAGAATATGGATATGTCCCAAGACATTAGGCATGAATGCACTAAGCATATGATGAATTAAAGAATGCAATATTACTAATATATAAATAGAAAGTAAATACCAACAAAGCCTGGGGCACATGCTTGAAAGCAGATTCTGCCGATCCTGACATCTTCAAAGTACTCTGAAAGGTCTCCAGAATATTTTCAATAATATCACATTTCAAAACTAAGATTAGCCAAAGTTCATATATCACCTTGACAAATAAGTGAAGATAAGAGAGTCCCCAGAATTCAGAAACAAGTCATTGGTCTAGGACACATGGAAGGGCTTTGCTACTTTACATACATGAGCTGTGTTAAGATTTGAGCCTTGAGGAATTTCTCTGTGATCTTTTGCAACACAATAAACAACAAATACAATATTAAGAAGATAATAAATTTGTGAATCAGGGATTATAAGAATTCACAATATTTTGTCACTAAAAGATACTAGATTTTTTTAAAGTATAATTGAACAAACTGATTCATGAAATCTGTATCTACTGAGAGCCCATAGAAAAAAATATATTATTTACACTCAGGCTGTTCGACTCATTTTGACAACAAACGGGATGAAAGACTTCATAAGAAAAAAGATGCTTGTGAAATGCTAACACCGATATGTATTTTTTCCTTTTATCCATCTGTGCTTTGCTTTCATAAGCTTTTTCAAAGTGGAGTACCACAGTATTTCTATTCCTGAAACTGAAATAAGAAATTACTAGGAAAATGAATTTCAGCTGGAATACAGCCAATTACTAGCATCAAAAGTTTCTTTAGAGCTCATGTCACTAAATACAGGGAATGGTCTCTATGAGTGACAACATCATACAAGGCTTGATTTTTAGATGATCAAAAAAGAGAAAATCATAACAAAATTGCAATAAATGATAGCCACTTTTTTCAGTTGTTCTCATCATTATGTATTAGAAAAAAACATGGTCTGATAGAAATTACTATACACTTCCCTACTTTCCTTTTGGGCATCAGTTGTTTTTGTTGTTGTTGTTGTTTGATTAAAAATAAATAAATCCTCTTTGTTAATAGTTTCAAAAGAGAACTAACACTAGCCTTTGCATTCAGTATTATGTAGTAAAGGCCAAGGTTTACTCAGCCATGGCCAACTGATGTGCTGTTGGCTTGTAATCAGACAATAAAAGGAACAGATGGCTTAACTAAATTTAATTTACTATTTTATTTATCCTTATGCTGCCCTGTTATCACACAAATATTGAACATTTATATAATATAGTTAGAAAACAAGACAGTGTTTAGAGCTAGATTATGAGCTAATCTGACACAAAATCATCAGTCTTGAGATGCAACATGAACCACTTCAGAAAGATTCCAGATTGCTTTTTCCTGACGGAGTCTGTGATGGAAACAGCAAAGACAGCCATCAGAAATTGTAGTACTCTGCAAAGCATGCCAGCTCAGTAGTAATTGATGGCAGCAATGCTGTGTTAGTGATTGTTTAGAGAAAAAAAAAATATCTCCAACTGCATGAAAAGGCACAAAGAATCTCTTAAAAGTAAATTCAAGCATTGAAATCTGGCAGTCTTCTATTTCCAAGATGCTTCTCAGAGCTCAACAGGGAATGATGACATCTGCAATTTGTTTGATTACTTCTTGTGATCATTTATTCTTTGGAAGTTCTGGGCTTGATCATCTCCACATTATTGTCTTAGAGTGTTCATAGGACCAGACTATTTTATCTAATATCATAGATCTCATCATCTTAAAATTAAAACTTCTGAAGACTTTGCAGTATTGCTTTGGCACTCTGTCAGAATAACCCCTGCTGTCATCCTTCTTTGGAGACTAGACTCTAAATAAGGTTATTGCCGGGCAAGAGCCTGCAGTGCTACAAATTAGGTCATTAATTGTAAAGTAAGTTCAAACCCTGTGATTTGGTAAACATGGCTTTTGAATAAATAGGCTCAGTGCAATTCTGGAATCTTAGGAACATATTCATCACGGGTTATACGGCTAAGCATAGACTCTTGCATTTGTTTAAAAAATATAGGATGTTCTGTATATAAAGTGATATTTTGTTATATCATTAAGCATAGCCTCCTACATTTATTAATATACAAAGATACAAGATGTTCTGTATATAGGGTTGCTGCAGCTTTGCTAAGCTGATTCCAGAAAAACCTCATAAAAGCCAAGTGCTCTCTGATGCCACCTTAATTCTTAAAACAGTCAACAATTCTATTTTCTCCACTTTGAAACTGTCACTTTTCTGAGAAGTATATACTTATTTTGTAATTTTTTTACTTATTATGTGGTATGCGTATATGCAGATTTCTTGCTCAGAGCCCAAATGCAGTTATTTTGGGGTCGAAGAATATGTTCAAGAGCATCTGTGTCCAAACCCCTGGAATTTGGCCACTCAGGCATAGCAAAGGACAGAACCGAACTCCTAAATTCTGTTCTTCATATATTTATACACTATTATATTTAGGAACCCCCTGTCAAAAACATCAATCACCTGAGGACACAGCATCAACAGACAATTAATGTTACATTTAATGCCAAGAACATATTAACAAAAAGTAAACAGATGGAAGTGCAGCGAGGCAAGTACACTATTGTTGTGTAAATAGTTGAAGCACATGAGAGGCAAATCTGAAAATGTTTTTGTATGACCACATTTCATTTAATCTTCTCTGTATATAATTTAATGTGCATTTAAGCTCCAATCTTTACATGATTTGCTTGGATGATATGCAGGAATCAATGATTTATGTACAACCCCACTATGACAATGAATTTCTGTGCCTTCAGTTCCTTATAAATCTGGCTTACTCAGGACTTTGAATAAAATGACTTGAGTAAAGAACAAGTTCAGTACCTTTCTTTGATGGGAAAAAAAGAGTGATAATTCATACATACCAGCTGCATTTCCTCACCCTTGTGAGAGTTTGAGCCAGACTACTCAGGACAGTGACAACCTTGTGTCATTGAAATGACCAGTCAAACAGCAACTATACTTGACAGATATCTGCCTTCACATAAGGCAACCATAAACTATTACAAAGCAAAGCTTGTAATCCAGCAACCAAATGATTGCAAAAAATGACAACTGAAATTGTTTTTTTTTCTGTCTGTGAATTTTGATGAACAAAGTAAATTAATTTCACTTTTTGATAAAAAGCATTTATCCAGTTCAGGAAGTAATATTTCTTAACTACCCCTGAGACTTGCAACTGTTTTCACAGGTGTGGAGTAAAAACACATTATAAATAGCACAGAGAAGGTCATCAGTTGATCAGTGGTTTTTTTTTTTTTTTCTAGTGTATAATCAATAAAGCAGTACAGAACAGATTATAAAAGCAGCCTAGAAGAGCTGAAAGCACTTGATTTTCTTAAAAAAATAATAATGTGGGCGCTTTTGGTTCTCATAGGTACTGCAGCTGTTTCTGCTCAGCTGCAGGATCTTGCCTTTGATGGGTAAGAATAGACATCAAGTTTATATTTATAAATCTCGCTTTGCAAGAACAAAATCCTTTCAATTGACCTGCCTGTTTCAAATTCAATCTTCCTCTCTCCTTTCAGCCAGAAGGTGTTTCGTGTGATTCCACAGAATGAAGAACAGGTGGAAATCATCAGTGCCCTTGCCAGCAGAATGCAGGTAAAGAACTTGGGCAAGGGGCTACACTACATTTGCAAGGAATCTTTCTTCTTTTGTTTCACTAATGGATTTCTCAAAAAAAACCAAACAGTTATGCTGCTGAATTACAGCCCCAATCTCGATTTTGTTCAACTCAGCTGGAGTATCTCTCCAGAAGGAACTGAACAGGGTGATAAGGCCACTCAAACACACTCCAATTCCTTCCTAGAAAGAGCAACTAACTAACTTGGTCTGCATGTCAAAGTGCTTACCAGTTTTTATTAACTAGAAAGAAAAAATCCGAAATGATATATTCAGTAGGGAGTACTTTCAATAATGGATTAGAGGAAACATAGACATTCTGAGTAGCAGCACTTTTTCCATTATAGGCAAAACATTTTGCTCAAGTAAATCCTCTAAAAATCCATGCACTCAGCAAACTGAACTTTTCTCTAGCCTTTAGTCTCGCATGCCATCTTTTCTTCCCTGACGATCCTTTAAAGCTTTTTCTCCCCAGTCAAGCTGCATGTCTCTTAATGGCCTTGATGTAGATATATGATGACACAGTGACATGAGAAAAAACAATAAAGACAGCAAATGTGTTTTCAATATCCTCTTAAGCTTTGATGTTGCAAAATAGCTGTTGGTGAAAAAGACACCATTATCTGTAGGATGAAAGGATAGTATTTTAAATGAATACAGATGTGGAGGACTATTATCAACAGTATAGCATGCTGGAAGAGTATTCTATAGAAAAATATGTTATTGGCATGTTACTGCCTCCTTATCCTAACTCAGAAAATTAACAAACCATGCTTACTTTTACGTGAATACTATAAAGAAATTCAGCTGAAGGACTGTTCATTTTTCTTTTCTTTTAAACAAAGAAAAGGTCTCTAAACAACCATTGTTACACAAAGCAATCCGTCAGGACTGACTTAATAATATATCCTGGAATGGTCGTCTTGCTTGAAAACACATAGTTTGTAGCTATGCCCCCTCATCCTTACATTCATGAGGTGAAAAGCTGAGAAGGCATTAGGTTGGCAAAACAGCTTTACTTTCACCTGTAATATGGACTTTGAACACAGGGGATTTGAAGCTGACTTGAGCAAAAATAGGGGAAATTCTAGCAGTGTTGTCCACTTGTGCACCACCCTCTGAAGGCACAGTTCCCTTAGAGCAACATCAGTGATCAGAGTTGGCTCAGAGTCCTAAACACACTTGCAGAAGCAACAGTCTCTCCTAGTTGATTTATGTACTCCAACTTTATGTTGGGAGTCCAGTGTTGTCTAATACCTATAGGCTAAAAACTTCAATCAAACCTGTAAAATGAATGAAAAAGGCTGTAAAAGATAGGGTTTTTATTATTATTATTATTTTGCATATCATTCATAAATCCGTATCTGTTTGACATGCTGCAGTCATAGAAAAAAATGTACAGGGTATGCAGAGCAGACCTGCTCATTAAGAACGGGTAAAACTGACTATACAGTGTTCAAAACTCCAGTCATCTTTGCATCAAAAAGTCTCTTTCAAATGAACTTCAGAATATTTTTACTGAGAGCTACCTGCAAGTTGATTTAGGCTGATGCCTTTTTTTTCTCTCTCTATTTAAATTTTAAAATGAAAAGGTAACTTTATGTCACACTTGAGATAACAGATTACGATGAAACCATATTTTAAGCAGCGTCCTATTTAAGTAACGGCATGGTACTTAGTATGATCAAGATGTAAAAAAAGAACAGATTAAAAGAAGGCAATTAAAACATAAAAGAGGCTAATTATCTCAATTGTAAGAAAAGAAACCGCTCGTTGCTTAAACTGGGAATATCAATTTATTATAGTATATGTAGATATCTGTGCTGCCTGTTTATATTATTATAATCCTGAGGTAATAATTTTATGCTGAGTGCTGAGATACCATGGAGAAAGTATATTTAAATATTTTTTTCTCAGATTAGTAACATTTATACATGCAAAGTACGCCTTTTTAGACTCAGGAAAACATACACCCTTTATATATGCATTCACTTGCTACTTAAGCCTGCTAGCAGCAGCTCAGAGGTGGATCTCAATATCTGTGCAGCATAAATAGTGCTCTAGTTACGCTCATTCTGGGCCTGCAATTAACTGTGATGCCCCAGCTATCATCCTTAAACACATAACCCTTACAAAGAAATCAAGGAAGTGGACTTTTACCTGTCAGAGCATCCCAAGACTGTAAAATGAGCACTGTGCAAGATCAAAGTAGTGTCCATTAAGTAAAATGGAAACTCCAAATCGAGACAGTCCAAAGAAAAAATGAGAGTTAATACTTGGCATTTATGCATTATTCTTTGAGTGGACTTACAAACTTTCTGGATCCTGTCTTCAAGTCACTGTGTGCTGCTCCCTCTTGATGCCTCGGTTCGTTCAAAGCTCATAAGCATGAACTTCAATGCTTTACATTGGGACCTTCATGAAAATGTCCCTGCCATCTCCAGAAACGTGGTTGCAGGGCCTGACCAAGTTTTCTTGAATGATTTCCAATGACACGTTGCACTGATACTTCTGGCAAGCAAGATCAGATCACTGCAATATGACGGGAAATAAATTTGGTATATTAATCGCAATCACACATACATCCACCTAAAAAAATCTCAGTTTTTATATATATATTCATTTGGCCTCTTTCAGGTTGACTTTTGGCAGCCAGACTCTGTCACACAGGTAAAGCCAAAAATGAAGGTTGACTTCCAAGTTGAAGCTGACAAGACTTTTGAAGTTGAAAGTCTTTTGGCACAAAACAAAATGGAGTATAGGTAAGTTTGTTCTCACTGCTGTATTTTAAATAGAAGGAGATTAAATGCTGGGAATCTTTTCACAGTTGATAGTTCATCATCCTGTCACAACCTTCCTGCCTCCTGCAGATGCCTCTTCTGGCATCAGCTTTCCTATGATTTTTCCAAACAGAGGGTAGCTGCTCTGTTTTAAGGGGAGAGGTGAAACATTGATGGTGAGAGGAAACTGGAAACAAAGACATATTGCCCAGAAATCTTCTCTGAGTGAAAGCCCACTGCAGTATGTTGGGCTGGGACAGAGTGGCACAAGAAACCTTTTCCAGTGAAGATAAAATGCAGCAGAGGACTAGAAAGAGCACCGGAAAGGTTCGCACAGGGAACACTGAGGATTCGAAGCTAGAAAATCTCAAGGGCCAGCATGAGAGACTCCCCACAGAGATCTCTAAGCTGGAAAGCAATAGCTGGAGCAGCAAAAGAAACCAGTGACAAGGAAAAGTCAGCTGCCAGGTGAAGGGAGTGGTGAGATCAGATTCCTAGGACAGCTATTGGCTTACTCAAGTCACACAGCAGCTCCATGGCAGGCGTTTCTCCAGAGAGAAAGCTTTTAATTGCCTTAAATACTGCTTTAGTAGAACCACAGCATAAGCAGAAGGAACAGACCACACTGCCATTACACACATGCCTAACAACAGCAGTGCTGTAGCAAGTAGCACTGATGAGAGAGTACGGAGAAGAGAGGGGAACCAGGCAACAGCTCACCCTTGATATCCTCCAGTAACTGTGCAGCCGTTAATCCTGGATGAACAGTTGACTTTGGGCCAGTGTGGGGAAAGGAGGACTGGCTTTCTTCATTATTTTTTTAACCCCATTGAGCATTACAAATTGGCTTGGTCCAGCTTGATTAGCAGGCTCCTTCCATGTGCAATTGATATTCTTTCAACATCACAATTTCCAAGTCAGTGATAGTTCGTTAGATTGTCACGACTTCATTTGGCAGACAGAGTGGGAAGTTTTTGGCTCTCAGCCCCAGGTTGTTGCCACTAGATCAAACTCCTTTGTCCTACATCATGGAATTGTTATTAGACATAGCTTTTATGATCTACTAAATCTAAAGATAATCTATCTCTAAAATTACCAGTTTAACATTGTGTTAAACATGTCAGATTTGGATCCCACTCAGGGGAGGAAGTCTAGAAACATAGTACAAGAGATTGTTTTCAGCAGAGCCACAGCCCACATAGCGCATGAGACTCCAATTTCAGTGGAATTTCCTTTTTGGCAAAGGAGGAGTTACTCTACATGTGCTAATATTTCCTATAATTTTCAGAAACTCCCTCAGGTCCATGCACAAATCTTTCACTTGCAAAGGCCATAATGTCTGTAAGGTGTCCCTGACAAACTTGAGCAGAGTGTCCTTGTGGCAGCCCCAGTAGTTACAACGCTTTTGAAGTGTAGCTGCAATGCCTCAACATCATGTCAATGTAGTTGTTTGCACTGTTTGTTCTGAAAGCTGGTAGTGCCTCACAAATTGGCCTCCCGCTCTTACATCCAAATCACAAGTGATCAAGGACGTATCCTGAAGCTAGGAGTAAGTTCTGCAAGAACATTAAGCACTGGAAAAACAAGAGAACTTCACTTTTTTATAGACAAGGTTGAAATATAAGCAAAACGTCCTCTCAAATATGCTTGCCAATGAGCTGTGTCTTTGTTTCAATCTCTGGGAAAGGCTCATGGGAGAGATTAATTCAATGGCACACAGGATATTGCGGTTACTTGCTGTGGTACTTTGCTACTTTAATAGCTCATATCACATCCAATCTGCAACAGAGCTAACAAACCACTCCCAAACTCTGGAAGCTTGGCTTGACAGGGAAGTTTCATCAGGCAAACATCTGCATGTTGCTCCCCAAGGTTGTTACATTGCTGCAACACAGTTGTCCTTCAGGGCCTCTGGTTCAAGAGAAGGTCCTTTCCCCCTTGCAGACAGAGACAGCCCGGCAGCATGAGGTCGGTATGAGGTAAAACAAGGCTGATTTCATATGCAGATCCATCTTTGTACACACATGATCACTTAGCATTGCCGCTCTTTCTAAACCAAACCATCACCATCCTGAAGGTCTGTTAGTATCAAAGTAAGTAGATGCTAGTTCAGAGGAACCTATTGCTCCTTGATCATTCTGGCAACAAGGATGAAGCAAGAAGTAGGTTGAAACTTGAACCTAATACATATTATTTTCAACTGCATAATTCAAATCCTTTACATCTCACTTCACAATCCCTGTGGCCATAATTCTGGAAATGAAGCCCTAAAATATCTACCTTGTGCTTGCTCTTTTGCTAATAAATGCTATGATTCTCTTCACACTTTTTGTGGTGCCTTATTGCAGAGTTTTGATTGACAATCTGCAGACTGCAATGGAAGCTCAATTTGACAGCAAAGTTCGTGCTTCTGGTCACAGCTATGAGAAGTACAATGAATGGGAAACGGTAAGGTCGGAGTTTGCCACCTGTTTGACTCTCTTCTTAGCTTGTGCAACCAAGATGGCTTCTGATATGCTTCCATCCTTCTCTCTTCTTCCTCTGTTTCATCTATTAATATGACTCCTCTAAACTTTTCTTTCTCTTCCATTAGTTTTATGACTCATCATAGGGACATAAAAAAAAAAGTATGAGATTTTCCCTCTCACATCTTTTCTTCCAAAAATACTCAGTTTTTGTGTTAATCCTTGTTCTACTGACCACCTGATTTTTCAAAAAGAACATTTGCGCTTCTTCTCTTGGTGGTATTTATATATATTTATATAAATCCTACAAGAACTAATCAATTTTCCTTCTCCAGAACTCTTCTAGGAACAAAACAAACAAAACAAACAAACAAACAAACCCCAACAAACTCTCCTTTTTCAAGGCTATATAAAAATAAGGCTATATAAAAACCTCCTTTGATTCTGCCTAAGTTATTGGCATGCTTAACCCCACCAACACTGACAATGTTGACCGCTATTTCTATTATTGCCTTGCCAGTCTACGTGCCTCTTTCTGCTGTCTCTTGTCTTTTTTAGATCATAGATCTTTGAGCAGAAAACACTTTGTGTGTATGTAACCACTTTTTGTGAGCTTCCGAAGGCACATGAAGCAAAAGAAAATACCAAGTTCCCATAACAAGACATTAAATGATACTTATACTTCCCTTAATATGCAAACAGGACAATAATTAATTAATTGAAGGAGATTTTTGTCTCTTCTATAATTGGCATTGGCAGCTGATCCTACAAATTCCTTTCCAGTACTTCTGTCAACAGTTCAAGGATGAAGAGAAACCATGAAAATGAAAAACATGACAGCATGTAGAAGATTTAAGGAACACAATCTATTTTACTTAACAAGGAAAACTGTCGTCTTTAAGGGCTGACAAGGTCATCATCTATAAGAACTATACAGGATCAACATTCACTACTGGAAGGCTTTTTTGATTCACCAGCCATACTCCAGTGGCTGAAATTGGATTTAGACAAATTCATATTAGGAAAAATCTTAATTCAGGCAATCGATCGATGGAATAGCTTAATGAGGTCTGTAATGGGGCACTATCACTGAAATAAAATTAAGAGAGGATATATTTCAAATAACATAGTTTTAGTACAAGAAGGATTTAATTCTTGGAGGTCTACAAACTGTATTAAATATTGGTAAGGTTTTAGATACGCAGAAGGACCTTCTGACTTAAAGCCTGTGCATTAGTTTTTCTGAACCTGAGAATAGAGACATCTGTAAGTTTAAATTCCGTATTAAACAGATTGCTGCCTGGACTGCTGATATTGCTGCTGAGAACCCAGACCTTGTCTCTCGCAGTGTAATTGGGGAAACATATGAAGGACGGCAACTGTACCTTCTCAAAGTAAGTGTGCCAGACTCTTTTCTCCTACTAACCTCCTTAAGATTTTGATGTTTATTAAATCATCACTAAGGCTAGCATATAATATAAATGTAAACATATAATATAAACTTTGTATAAAATCAAATATATTTTGTGCACTACTTCTACTGTGATTTTTCTCACCTTACAGTTTAAGATATAAATTTAAAAAGAAAAGCACGATGCATTAAGTGCAAGTTTAAGCACATTCCTGTGAGCAGTGTAAATTATCAACTTTTATATTCCCTCCGTGTGTTGTTTGCAAAACTATTTACTCTAAAAGGATAGATGAATGTCAAACTCTCTCACAATTGGCAACATTTTTTTTTTGTATTTTCACCAGATAATTTTTGGCATAACTCTTACGAATAAATGAAATATCATTAATTAAACAAAGATGAAAGGATAAAGAACCTGCACAAATTTACAGAAGCATTTACTATGATTTTACTATAATTTAGCATCCAACAAAACAGGATCAACAATTAGAGCTATTACTGGAAATATGTAAATAGTACAGAATAATCAATAATCAAACTGCATTATTAAAAAAATATATGTTAGGGTTGGTTTTAGTTGGAACATCATGGTCAGCTACAGCTGACAGCAACCCAAAGTTTTACTCTTTAGGTCAATAGTCTGACCAATAGTCTGTTCTGCAAACAAAATATTTTGTTCAAGACCTTTTTTGTTGTTTTGTTTTTACCTAGGTGGGAAAAAGTGGTACAAACAAGCAGGCCATCTTTATAGATTGTGGTTTCCATGCAAGAGAGTGGATCTCCCCTGCTTTCTGCCAGTGGTTTGTGAAAGAAGTCAGTAAGCTTAATAATGAAAAAATATTTTACAAAACTCAACTATTTTGAAGAGACTCTTAAGTGAGAGTCAAGGGCTGAAGCCACCACAGATTGCTTGCCTTTTTTTTTTTTTTTTTTGTTCTCTTAATACATACCTTCACATCCCTTTTCTCACCTCAGATGATCTTAACTGCTGCCCCTTTAATCTGAGAATTTTAAGACTCCTTTAGCTTGTGTAACTAAAAGGGTTATCTATAGATAACACTTAATATATAGATTTCTCGTTGCAGTTGTAGTCAGAGAAAGGCTGGAGACAAGCTAACAGCTCTAGCAACATTATAAATCAAGTCATACTCTTTACAGAATCGTAAGGCATAAAGAATAAGACAATTGAGGGCAATTTCAGGAGGTAATGGATTGTATGCTGGGAAGGCTCCATAGCTTCATGTCCTCTTCTGCCAGCGGTCAGGCTTGCACAGCAAAACAGTTGAGAGGATGGGATCCTACCCGGGAAGCAAAGGCAGGGTGCACTAAGGGAACACATCCAAGAGACAAAAATAGCATCCATTTACATCCCTTTGAGCTGTCACTTTAGGTTGCACAGAACAGTTTCTAAAACTTGGATTGGTATATTTTTAAAAAGACTCATAGGTAGAGAAATTAGCTGGGGCACTTCAGCCTTTGAATGAATCAGTTTTACAAACAGTCTAAAGCTTTGTAAGAATTCCTGCTTGAAGTTTAAAAAAAAAAAGAAGCAGCACCTGGCATTTAAAACCTGAGTAAAGGGAAGCTAAAGTACTTGAGTGAGCCACGCTGGCACAGAAACTGGGGGCAAGCGTAATCTCTGTCTTTTCAGACAGCCATGAGGTTTCATGTAAGGAGCAGGGGAAATTGAAAGTGGCATTTCAGTGGAGTCAATGGGGATGTGATTTCATTACCTCCCAATCAAGCTGCAGACAGTATGTGTTATCATTTTTCTCTTAGCAATTCACGTCACCACAGCTGACATTTTCTCTGTCTGGCCGCTTAATTCATGGATGTACCTGACACCAGCAGTGGCTTTGCACAGTGGTTCCAAGCAGGGCTAGGCAGAAGTGCTTTATGAGTAAAGTCCTCTTAGATTCACCTGAAGGTCAGAGAGGACTTCTAGATCTGAAAGTCAAAAAGCAGAAAAATAAGACACCTCCCTTCAAAAACAAACAAACAAACAAAAAAAAAAAACAAGCAACCCCCCCCCTTCGCTTCTAGTGTTCAAAACCCACTTTTTGCACCATCACATTACTTAATAACTGATCCAGACCCAGGCCTCTTGATACACAGAGTAGCTATTTTGTTTTGGTTCTATGCAGGTGTCACCTCTGTCTTCTTCTTTCCAACTAGGCCGTTGAGACCTATGGAAAAGATAGTGTCTTGACCAACCTTCTTGACAGGTTGGACTTCTACATCCTGCCTGTTCTAAATATTGATGGCTATGTTTACACTTGGACAACTGTAAGTATATTTTTATTTCTCAAAAGTATTGCTGACCTAATAAACTGCTAGAACTGTCTCTTGATTTTGATACGCACTTAACCATTCTATTTCAGAACCGCATGTGGAGAAAGACACGCTCTAAAAATGCTGGCAGCTCCTGCATTGGTACTGATCTCAACAGGAACTTCGATGCCGGATGGTGCAGTAAGTGTCTCCTAACAGAAGGTGTAAACTTCCACTCAGAGGTACAACAGTCAGGATACTTACATACGGACTTTCACTGCATATGGTCTCTCTCAAGCTCCAGTATAGTGTTATGGAGAAGCTTATCTTCGATTTTGGGCAAAAATCAGACTTGGTTACAAGGGTCATTAGTAAAATTATTTCTCCAAACACTGCTTTATTTTGATTGGTTTCAGTCCTTGGGAGAGGGGTTTCTCTTAACTGCTTCCAGCTGGCTGGTTCCTGGGAACATCCTAGAAATGGGGAAAACTCACAAGGAAAGGATTGTTCAAGTGCTCAAGTGCTTGGCTCATATGCCAAGTGACCTAGATAATAGAGGAATTTACATCAATAGTCATGTCCTTCCAGGTATGCCTGCAGTACAGGAAATATTTCTTGAACACTACCCAGCATCTTAACTATCCAATAAAATATTCTCTCCCCAAAAATGGCATGTGTGCCATCTTTTGCATAATTTGGTAGACTTTTCAAGGCTTAGCCATGAATTTGGTATACCATCACCACACTCCCAAAAAACAGTTCTTGTCTCATTAAATATGCATTAAATTCATCCATTTTTTTTTCCCCCCTCCAGCTATTGGGGCCTCATATAACCCTTGTGCTTCTACCTACTGTGGCAGTGCACCTGAGTCTGAAAAAGAGACCAAGGCCTTGGCTGATTTTATTCGTGAACATCTTTCTTCCATCAAGGCATACTTCACTATTCACTCCTATTCCCAGCTGCTTCTGTTTCCTTATTCATATACTTACCAATACCCATCGAATTTTCAGGAACTGGTAAGTAGAAGCTCTTTGTCGTTTTGATATAATGAAAAGAACAAGTAAAAATCATCACTTGCTCTTTAGGTCAGTATAACTTGATGCAATTTTTTGCACATCTGGAAAAAATGTGTATTGCCAGTTATTGGAAATACTTTAGATTTTTCACAGCAAGAGAATCCCTTAAAGCTTCGAGATATTTCAAGTATGGATAAACTCAAGAGCCTTCTTCAATTTCTACACACAGAATGAATTTGCCCTAAGGACAGGCTTAGCTATACAGAAAGCTACTGCTCTACTGTACTGCTCCTTCCCAATTCAAGAGGTTGTTGTGTATGGGGCTCCAATACATTACACAGATATATTATGCTTTAAGTCAGAATCACAGCTTGATAGGTAACAACTATGCAGAAAGGATCAAATTAGTATCAAAAACACATAATAATCTCTGCCTAACAGTTCCTATTGTACCTTAGCTCAGTAAAAAGGTGCAACTCCTACTGAACAGAATGATGCTGTTTGAGGCAGTTTTTGTCAAAAGTAAGATGAACCAGCTAGATACACACAACAGATGGAGAAAGTTTCAGTTCTGAGGCCTTTCCAGAAAAGCTTACACGTAAATACATGCAAAAGGGAAGCATGAACTTGTTGCTTTAAATAACAATAACTTTCCTATCCATTCAAGCTGAATGCCATAACTTAAAGCCACTAAGAAAGAAAGGCAGTTTGGTATTTGATTTCTTTTTTATTTAAATCCTTCAAAACAGAAGTTAAGAATTATTGAATGTGTGTAAAAGTTGTAAACATTTTATAAGGCCAAAAATCAACAATCATAAATAATAAAATGACTTCAGTTCTCTGGCATATTAGCAATTAGGAGCTGTTGGCAAGGAAAACAACACAACAAAACAAATCTTAGTTCTCTCTGTTTCCTGGATTCTGCCAGAAGTCCAAGACAACAACACTCAGTTTGCTGTGGAGGTTTGACAGATTTATGAGCGCTCCCAAATAAATGTCATGATTCTGAAGCATAAATGCAAATTGGGGCCAACAATCATAGAATCATAGAATGGTTAAGGTTGGAAGGGACCTCTAGAGGTCATCTAGTCCAACCCCCCTGCATAGGCAGGGCCACCTAGAGCACAGGCAATGAAGTTTCTTGTTACATTTTTCTGCAGTTTGAAAGAGAGAATGAAATTTTGTTTTCTTAATTTATATGTTCCAGAAAATTTTAACTGTAATGATTTCAGGGAACTGTAGCAATTTTCTGTCTTCAGTTTTTATGAAAGCTTCATATTTCACACACTAGTTCAATCTAAAGTAATAAGCAACTATTGAGCAGCTTCATTGTTAAAATCAAAAAAATCCCCCTGTTTGATACTCGCATGACTTTCTGCCCAATTTTCTGAATCAAGAATAAATGTGGTGAAACATAACAAAAAGGACAGCAATATTAAATAGAAAAAAGTATATACTGAAAGCTTGTACATATAAACATATAATGACAGTATTAAAGACAGTAATACAGTAAATATACGCTTACATGTTTTTGAATTTTGATTAAACTAAAATTATCCATTAGCAATTTTCTGTTTCAAAAATAGTAAAAGGTAAATAATCATCCAATTCTGCAATTTTTACCAATAACAAGCTCTCTTTTCTTAGCATAGAGCATAAGTCTCCCATTACCCCTCAATCTAAAAAAAAATAATAGTAGGTCAAGAATACAAGCTATACAAGCCTCTTCAATCATTTGATTTTACTTCATGTGAGTTAATCTTTCCATTGTCACTTTACCTCATATTTTAAACCTGGTACAATGATTCCAAAGAGAGTCCTATCATTTTCTACTGCAAAGCAATCACTGATCTCACCACCAGTGAAAGGTGACCTGATGAGAATACTCATGTCCTAATTGAAGGAAAATATTCCCTCTAAACATTCCCTCTTTTGGTGATCCCAACAAAAAGACAGCAGGATCTCAAAGATACTTGATTTCTGCAGTACCTGATTTTAACAAGGGGAGAATTTTTGCCAAAGATTCTTCTTTTGGAGAGCAAGATCACAGTATCATCCAATCAACATTGCCTGTAGTTGGGATAATTAAGCTAAAAGGACTCAATCTAAGCCTCAGTGAATTAAATAGAAAGACTGACTTCACTGGCCTCTGGGTCAAGTTCAAGTGCAGCTTTTTAGGTTACTTCAAATAACTAAGACATTCATTTGAGCTGTGACTAAAGAAATTTGAGATTTTCCATTAGCAGTTGTATTTAAAATGAGACAGCTGAAAAGGCAGCATTATATTGTGGGCCAATGACTGTCCTTCTCAGAACTTTAAAACATGAATTTAAAGAAATGCCGGTGAGTTGGAGTCTCAATCATGAAAGAAATTGTTTTGACAAATAAAAGGATTTAAAATCACTCTGTAAATTAAGAAGCAAAATTTATAGTGCCGCTATCTTATCTTAGAGGTTATTTTTACTTTGACAGATCTAATAAATTAAAGGAAATATAGTTGTGATTTCTTATCTTAGTGAGCAATTGGACATGTGGTTAAACAAAACTTTATAAGTTTGCTTATCATTAACAACATATTGTTCCACTGTATTTAATTAAGGTAAAGCAATACCATAGAGCTAATGTTGAATTCCAGTGTCTGAGACACAGAAGGGCAAAAAAATTGAGTAATTTGAGATTGAAAATATTTAATTTATCAAGAGGGAAAGAGAAGGCTTGCACATTTCTTGCTTACAAAGCCAGTGAACTGCATGTCCTTGGGGCAAAACAAACAAACAAACAAAAAACTCTTTCTGCCAATAGCCTCAGAAAGTTAAAAAAAAAAAAAAAAAATCACCGAAGGCATAAAATTGTTTCTGGTTTGTCAGGTAGAAAAGGGTATTCTAGGAATCCCGGAGGTCCTATACTCTCCACTCCACTGCTATGGCAGAGCAGAACAACCTCAAAGTTACTGTAATTTACTTTGAGTAAATTACTTAGGGAGGATTAGAACTATCCCTCAACCAGCGCCTCTCTCTGTAAGAGAGTGGAAAAAGTAAACAGAATTTTTAAAAAGAGTAAAAAAAGAGGGTAAAAGTCATGCATGTCCCTTCTCCTCACATGCAAGAGCAGCTTTGGGATCCTCACGAGAATTTCCACAAAACTTTTCTGCATGTGTGCAGGGATTTTCTTTTTCTCTCCTGGGAAGTTGCACACAAACTTTCGCTGTTATCCAAACAACACTTGAACAACAATAAACACCCAAGACAGAAGAATCTAGGTCATGAATTTCTCAGAAGTTACACAATATACCCATGATGACTCCCTGAAAGAAATAAGTGATTCACCACAAAAAAAGTACATTTTGCCTGCTTCACAATCCTCTGACTCATTTTTTTTTAAACTATACCCTTGGGTGTTACTCTGCACAGAGAAAGCATACTTGAATCCATCTCCTAGAGAGAACAGAAGCATTAGTGCTTCACAATTAAACAATTCTGCCAAGACTAGCATCTCTCTGCACCCAGCAAAATTCTTTTCCTTTACTATTTTTGTTTTCTTCCTCTTGGAATGAAGTCCTTTCTACCTAATAACATTTTTGATAAACAGTTCAGCCATATTTTTAATTATTTCATATTTTGGCTTTAGTTTCCTATTAGGTCACTCTATGCTTTCCTAATTTTCTGCCAAAATAAATCTATTTTTCTCAGTTCTTGCTTGTATTGGAATTGGCTCTTAACTATGACTGGATAGAGGAAAACACATCATGCTCTTCCCTTCTTTCCAGATTCAATTACATCTCTCAGTTAAACAACAAACTCAGTGCCAAATACACCTCTGCAGCTAGTTCATTCGCATTGTTAATTATATATTAGCATTGTAACTGTTGGATAAACTACAGAATATTATTAATTTGCAACCCAGGATAATTTGTTGGATACAGGATTTCGGTCTGTGCTACTTTAAGCATACTGTCCGCATTGGTTATTGCTTAAGATAACTGAAACTCACCTTCTGTACTGGGTTGATCTATCATTTCATTTCCTCTTGGGCCTTTAAAATAGAACATGGGATAAATCAGAAACATGCCCAGAGTCTGTGCAGCCTGCAGGAAAGGTGAATTTTAAACATACTGCACAACTGACTATTAGTCTGATTATTTAACTCAATGCCTGGGAGCAAAGTCCTTTCGCTCTTGATTTTATCCTTGAATGCCTTAAGATATATGAATACCTTCAGTAAGGAACTTTTGAATAGCAAAAATTCTATCATCCAAGAGACACAGAAAAGCAAATGAAGAGTTGTGGTCGTATCTCTGCTGCTTCCAACTCCTTCCCAATTGCATTACTTGCTGCAAGTAAATAGAGTCATCAAACTGCATCATCAATAATAATCATAGCAAACACTGAAGCAGATAGAAAGACGATGTTTAGAAACAGGCTTGCAAGAAAGCAGGATAGCACTCCAGAAACAGTCATCCTGTTGGCTGGTTTCTTTAGACTCCTGGGACAGATGCTTAACAACAGAATAGGGAACTAAATTAACCATCACATGCACTCCTTGGAGGTGCATCTGTCTTTACTGGCAGCACAAGAAGCCTCAGAAAACTCACTTCGCTGAAGGTAAAGCAAGACAAGTAGAGTTTTCAGCCTTAGGCAATTTAGTTTGCAATCCAAAGAGGAGAAGAGACCGAGAGCAGGATAGTTCCAGCCAGTCAGTAACCACACTCCTCCAGTGCCTGCCAGAGTATGATGGCAAAGGGAGTTGCCTGCATGCAGCAGACACATAATCAAGGTCCCTGGGGTGTTTCTAAACAGCTGCAATTTTCTGGGGCAAATACAAAGACCAGAGAGCTGCTCCGCAAAAAAAAAAAAAAAAAAAAAAAAACCTATTAACAGTCAGAAGATGGTTAGATGGATAAAATATCTTATTAGCTCAAACCTCCAGATATGGTGTGAAAAATACATACTGGCCTGCTCTATTAAAAGTTTGCAACTAAAAAGATAGGTTTAAAGGGTGAAAATTATGTAAAACAATGACATCTGAGAACATGACTCTACTGTCTCCCTGGCCAGTGCACTTGGTACACAAGATTAAGCAAAATTTTAGGAACTGCTGTATAAACACAAATCATCAGCCCAGGGAATACTACCTTCTGCGGAAACAACCAGCTCTGCAAGTTCAGCTGCAAGTCAGAAGCTGAAAAGCCATTTCTGCTCCCAGTTAAAAGGCATTAACTTGGAGTTGCTTCTAGGGCTTTAGGATGCCAGTTGGCTCTTTGCTAGTTTAAGTCTCTGCAGAATTTCCCTCACAAAAGGATTTCTTGACAGTCAAAAAAGCTCCAAAACATAAAACTAGCTAAACTAGTTACACACAGGGATTTTGAAAATCAGTCAGGAGTAAAGAGTATCTTCACAGGTCAAGAAGATAGACATGACTCTCCTTGCAGCTGTTTTCTAAATAATATTCAGGCATGAGAGTCCAAATTGTGTCTCAAAGGATAAACAGCACTTTTTGGAAAATGATGGATATTACTTGGATACCTCTACAAAAGTCTCCATGTAATTTCCTCTGTAAGGATGACTTTGCACTATTTTTCATTGCACCACTTTTTTTTTTTTTTTTTTTTTTTTTTTTTTTTTTTTTACATTTTGCATTGAGACTGGGTAGTATTTACTCCCTTTTTATTATTTCAGCTGTTTTATATTGTGAAGAAAAGGTAACTTTAGTTCCTAGAAAGCCAACTTGACTTTGGGTCATAAGTTTTGAACTATAAATAAATTCAGAAACTATTTGGGATAGAGTCACATAATAAAAGAAGAGATCAGATATCAAAACTCAAGCTCATTTCATAATGAAGTCATGAACATACAGTCACATCTTTCACTTATTGGAAGGGGTCATTTCCAATATCATCGCAAATCCCCAACCTGGAGACCTTAAGGAAGCTGTTTATTTGGATTCCAGGGTCTTAACAGCTGGAAATTTCAACTCCCCTCTCTCTACAAATCTTTCTTTTTACAACTTCCTGGCCCAAAACAAAAAATCCCTCAGGTAAAAAGATTTCCTGACATACACTTTCCGGTATCCATTCTTCTAAATTTGGCAGAGAAAGTAACAAATGATTTAAAGCTGTCCCTTGGCATACCACTTTTTTTGCCTAAAAGCAACTCTGCTGTTCCCAAGATACAATTTACGAAGTAGAGAACAACTACTATTCATGAAGTCCCAGCATAGTATGAGGGTATTTTTCCAAGTTTAATTTCCATTTTGCCTAAATTTGAAAGAGAAAGAATCAGTTTGCATATTTAAAAAGGGATTTACTATTGAGAAGAAATTTTACTCTTAATCTCAGTGACTGATTAAAGAGTATATATAAATAGATAGAAAATGAAAACATGGTATCGCTAATAGATACCAGTTTCCAACCTCTGCAATTCCCTCAACATGTGTTGAAAACTATTATGGATTTAAAAAGACTCACCTTGCTAAAGTTTTTTTTTTTTGTTGTTTGTTTTTTTTAATGAGAGTGGAGAGAGCTCAACTATCCCCACTGCTCTGAATCCAAGATTGTGAAACGTGCAGTAACAGCTTTCCTCCTACAGCCATCATTTGTGTTCGGACAATAGAGAGGACAGGAACAAATCCAGCAGCCAGATACAGACAGTTTTAGAGATGCAAGGATAAGCTTCAAACACACTGTGGCCAGCCTTGCTTAAGTATTCTTTATATGAAAAATTGCCCACATTCCTCAAAGCAGCTCCCAGAATGCTGGCTGTTCAAAATCCAATAGGAATACTGTGCGTCTCCATTATTTGGGAATGGGGAAACATGTGCAACCCTGTGATAACTAGGCTTCCAGTGTTAATCCAACATATTTGTGTTTTCTAAAATCCAGGAAAGCCTTCTCAGTAAACTGCAATTTTGCTAAACACATTGCCCAATACCTTCTTGAGTAATTCACACAAACACTCAAAACCAAAGGAGAAATAGAGAATATTTTACAATATCTCAGCCACTGGGAAGTAATCCAGCACATAATTACAGAAGGGGCTTGAGGAAATTCCTGGAATAGTACACCGTTCAGCTGTAAGTGATAAAGAGATGGGACAATCCATTCCTTATTTCTATACTGAACATCTGTTTTCAAAAATCATTCATATTTATCATCTGTTAGTAATAGTTTTTACGTTTTATTACCAACATGCTATACTATGAAGAACTGGAAAAGCCACATGTTCCAAAGAAAAGTCTGTAATTATCCTTAATGCAAGCATACAAAGTTCCATAGTGCCAACGATGGGCCTGATCCAACCCTCAATGAAATCAGTGGGAGTTGGATGAGTCCCTCTATGCACAGGAAATGAATTGAAATTAATGAGACTACACATGGTTTCAAGGTAATTTATTCTTTTCTGCCTATTTATAAGACCTTAATCTGTTTCCACGGGTATCAACGTTCAACTTCACTGACTAAACTGGCTCTGCTCTGAATTTATAGCTGCATGCATAGGAGGAACAGAAGGCCTGTTGTGAGTCCACATTTAATGTACTGAGTTACCACTATTTTATAGATTTCTTGTTTAGTCTTAGTTTTGTACAAGTTTCTTCTAAAACGTGGAAGCTCCTGTTTTCCACCCGCCTTAGCTCTGCAGGCTGGGTACCTCTCCATGAGAGTTGGAGAGCGAGCTCTTTGCTGAGCACTGTTCTCACAGCAACAGAACAAGCTGTGCCTTGGTAGCTACCAACATCCAGGTCATTCCAAGAGGCAGACAACAGCTTCAAAACAACAACTTCTCAAATATGGCTATTCAATTTATTCATCAATGCACTTGCTTAAATTCACTCAGAAAGCTTCTGCAAAGCTGCATTTACCACTTTTCTTTCCCTACAGAATTCCATTTCTGCAACTGCAGCCAAACAGCTGGCTAGTTTGTATAACACCGAATATATATACGGCCCAGGAGCTGAAACTATCTGTAAGTACTGGCCTAAATATATTAGTAAGTTCTACTAATTGCTACTAGGGCTATTAAATGCAATTTTCCAGTGGCTACTGTTACTCTTGCTAAGCAGATGGTTTCATTTTTCATAAGCATTCCCAGAGATATGTAGGCAAACTCAGTTCTAATATATAGCCTGGTATATACGCCTTTAGGATCATGGAGATGAGTGATCCCTATAAGGCAGTGATGTGCATAGATGGAATTCTTAAAACACACACAGTTTAGATTAAAACATAAAAGTCTTGAGCTTATTCAGGCTTGTTCAACCTGAGGTTTTGTGCATGACCAGTGTCTTCAAGTCAAAGCAAAAACACAATGTGAATTCTAAAGACCGCCTTTGACACAGATAATTATTTCTTTTATTTTGCATAATGGTCTGAGCCATCTACTGATCACAATTCAATTCTTGTACTGTTCTTGGAAGTCAGCTGCCAAATTGTGCCTTTTGCTATCACAGCAGCTGAGTTGAGATTGCCAAATCTAGTTTTCTAGAGCTTTTCTCTCTCCTATATTTAGGATTTCTTATTTTCCATATACACAAAACCCAATTTCTTTCCCCATTCCTTTTTCTTTTTAAGAACCTAAAAAAAGCACTTTATGTGTGTATATATATATATATACACACACACACACACACACACATATATATATATATATAAATAAATCAGATTTGAGGAGCAAATCCTCTCAAAATGTTTTAGTGATGCTTAGCAATGCTGGAGACACTACAGTTAGCAAAAGAGACTGCTTTCATTGCACTAAAATTCTGGAAAAGGAGGAGACCATTCTTTCTGAAGAAAAAGGTGGAGTACCAGAAGCCAGTGAGACAGTATTTGCTCTGTGACCAACCTTCCCTGAGCAGTTCCATGCAAACTTGCCATTCTCCCGTTTCTCTGGTTGCTTGCATCTATCATTAGCTGGAACAGAGCTCTCAAGCGGCCTAAATCATGGAAGCTTTCCATGAGTAGAAGAAATCAACAGCTCCTGGAATATTTCTGTTCATCTGTCCTTTCTGTTTTTCTCACTAAGCAACTTGGCTCTTAGAGATATCACATTTATGTGATAGTTAAGTTTTTCCAACTAAGTTTTATTTCCATTCTTTATCTATAGATCCTGCTGCCGGGGGCTCTGACGACTGGGCTTTTGACCAAGGCATCAAGTACTCTTTCACCTTTGAGCTCCGAGACACTGGAAGATACGGTTTTCTTCTTCCTGAATCTCAGATAAAGCCAACCTGTGAGGAAACTCTTCTTGCTGTTAAATATCTTGCCAATTACGTCCTTGACCACTTGTACTAGAATGGAGTTCTAAAAAACTATTAAAGCTTTCTCAGAGAGGCATCTTCTTTATTCCTTCCTAACAATGGGGTTTTATTTCTGCTTTACTTGGTACTTAAGACATATCTTAAGTCCATCATATACTAAAAAATAAAACTCAATAAAACTGCTTAATAAAACTGTAAATGGGTTGAGAGAAATTATATATTTCATTAAAGCAACTGATATAGTCAAGAAGAAAAGCCAGATAAATCATTCTAAAAAAGTACGCCTGTCTATCCACTTGCCTACTTTTTCAGATCCAGGTCCTTAAATGTAAGTTTTAAATTATTTCTCCTCACAAGATTTGACTCAATATTTGTTTTTTATATGTAATCATCTGGGTATTTCACTGCTAATGACTCGCAAAGTGCTTGAAAAATTACTCCCATGATTGCATTAAACAATAAATAAGCCTACACATCTGTTGACTGCATCATCAGCACAACATTGAGAAAAACAGAGGCACAGAAAGGCATTTACCCCAGCAGATTGTACTACTGCTCTCCAGAAAACTAAAATGAACCACATCTTGTCTAAAATAGTGAGACCATGTAGAGTTTAATGCTCTCTGCCTTTCGAGGGAACTGAAATGGATAACACTTGAATTAATGTGCGCAGTTAGTAAATTTAGAGGAAAAAAAAAAATGAACACAGTTACAAGTTAGCAGAGAGAATCAGCAAATATTTTCCACTGCATAATCAATCACAATAAAAATCTAAATTCTACTTAAAAGAAGCTGTGTGAAAAGACCAGTGTTTTCAGAAAGCCTCCTGTAGGCCACATTCTTCCCTGCCGCAGCTCATTTAGATCAATGTGACCATGTGCTTTGATCCAGGAGATTAACTTACCTTTCAAGAGTGGTGATGTATATAAAACTTGCAGTATGAAGACTTTACCTTCCTTTATTAAAAAGAAAACTCAAAATCTACCAGAAGAGAGATGAAAACTCTTTAAGTGCATATCTCAGTAATGAATACGGCACAGAAGACATAAATGTTAAATGAAACATTTAATTGTAAAATGGATCTAGGACATACAACTGGAGGCGTGGGGGACAAGGAGGCATGACCAATTTCATCTCCAGATTCAAGTAATCTGCACAAGCATCTTAATCAAGGTTAAGGTTGCTTTAATGATTCAAATGATCTTTATACAGACTTGATAGGCAGAGCACTAGTGCTTACATAGCCTGAATGCGAAGCAGAATCATCCAACAATTCATTGCCTTAAAGACCATGGTAAAAAGAAAAAGTTCCTTCATGTTTTTCCAAAATAGCTTATACGTTCTTATAAACTTCTTCAAATCACACACTGCCAATTCCTTGATCTATCCATTACTGAAAATTCCTAGTTTGCAGCCAAGGTCACCACTAGTCCTAAATGAACTCATTATTTAAGCTGGATATTTATAAATCCTGAACATTGAAGACCAAGACATGATAAATCAAATGAAGTGCTATAAACTACCCTCTAAGTGAGAGTTTAAGGTGCTCTCACTCACCACAGGAGTATTTCCCCAAATATTCTCAGAGTCCTGCTACTTCTTAGAGCCCCACATTTTTCTACTGTCATCAGCAGGTGCATAATAAACAGTCATAAAGACCAAGCTCAGCAATAAATGATTCAATACTTCCTTTGAGAGAAGCTGTGCAAAATGATTCCCTTATGACCAGTTTGTTGTACAGGTAATGTGGGTCTCATTGGGTCACACAGAGAGAGTGATAAACAGCCACCAGGCAGCCTTCTTGTGCAGCTGCAGAAAATGTGCCTGGCATTTGTTAATGCTGTTTAGCATCTGGAACACGGTCTGCAGAAAGATGGGAAAAAAAACCCCAAAAACTCTTACGTCAAGATGGTGCCTGGCTGATGGCCCTGCTGTTGCTGGAAGCTCTGCCTAGGGACTTCCTCTGTCCATTGGCACCCCTGGAATAATGCTAGAGCTGACAGGTCCCTAAGTGAGGCACTCAAAGCAGAGTTCATCTTACAGAGAAAAGGTTTCTCCGAGAAAATCACTAAATTCAAACCATCTTAGCGCCGAGCTAAGCACTCTCCTCCTTGTCTCTGTGGAAGGGAACAGAAGTGTCTGTTCTTGGCAAATACACACGCACTGTATTAACATTGCTTCCATTTAGTCAAATCCCTGCAACCCACTCACACTGGTACACTGCCTGAGAACAAGCAAGAAGCCAGAAGGTAAGTGTAACAACTAGCAGAAGGGGCTAGGTTCAACTTAAAATTTTGATATTTAGAAAAGAAAAAGAAAGGAAGGTGACTACTAGCCCACTCTGATTAGCCCAGCAGCAGTCACATTAAACTAGACCTCAAGACATGCGACTGATCCATCTGTTCCTGATCGGTGATGAAACAGTGCCTGTGTGTGAAAGTAGCACGTACCAGCGAAGACAAAGGGCATCCTGTATGGAAACCAAAGTGGGGCAGGATCAGCAACACTACTAATAATAAACAGAACAGGATGCAAGCAGAACATCCTGACCAGAGCCAAACATGTCGCATGAGACAGGAAAATAAATCACCCAGAGGATAAAATATTTTAGGTGATTTCAACTAATAACAACCAAGAAATTCTCCCAACTAAAACAATTGTCTAATACTGGAAATCATTATAGGCCTTAGCTGATTACAAGGTGAATGGTTAATGCCCAGCACTATTCATTTCTAAGAAGATTCCATGTAAGAGTCCAAGCAACCAAAGAAATACAATTTAGGAGTAGGTCTGCACTGCAGTCATTTCACCCAGGAAGTCCAGCAATGTTATTGTCACCCCAGATAACTTAAAACTGTGACCCACTTAGGCAGGACGTGGCAGGCACTTGCTATATTAGCAAAGCCAAATCCCAGTAAACCAGTGATATGCAACTTCTCTGTGCCTCTTGCACAAAAGGCACTCACTACCACTGCTAGGCAACTACACAGAGGCAGGAAGTAAAAGCAACTAAAAGTGATATATCATCTGTGCAACCAGAAACACAAAACAAAGAATATATGGGAGAATTTTATGTATGAAAGAACATTCTGGTAGCAGGTAGGCTGTTAGGACGTGTTAAAAACAAAAAATAAACAAAAAAACCCCCACACACTCAATGAGCGGAAGCAAAGGTTCAGCCACAAGTCACATGCTCATATTGCAGCATCATTTTCAGAAATGCTGAAACTCCAACGCGCAAAATTGACTGATGATACGTTTTCAAAGACAGCATTACAATTGCTTACCTTGAACCAGTTTCTCAGTCTGAACCAGTGCTTACAGAGAACCAGATGAGACACGGAAAGAAATAAAAATCCACTATATGGATAATACGGGTGCATTTGTTAACGTGTTTAAAAGGTGGGCGTTTTAGTAACTTGAAAGAAAAGTTTTCAGTGTTCTCCAAACAGAATCTTTTTCCTGTTTTCTAACAACAAAATTACCCACAATGGAACAGTATATATTTTACAGATGTAAAAATATAAATAGAACCAACCTCACAGATGATCTGTGATTTTTCTTTAATTGCACAGTGTAAACCAAGTCTTCACTTTGAACACTTATAAACCCACACCACAATTCTGTAGCATATGAGAATATTTTTAACCATAACCACGTTTGTAGGAAAAAAAAAAGAAAGAAAAAAAAAAGACTCTGCAGCCCTGGCATACTCCCTACTAGGTCACTAAAGCAGAGGGAATGGGAGTCCTTTCCCCCCACTTCCTTAAGAAAGGAAGGATCCATCTTTCCTAAGAGGGAAGGATGTGCCCTCTTAGAGAGGGGAAACTTTTCCCTCTCTGCTTGATTCAGGTCAACCAGGGACTGAGATTTAATATCTCCAACCAGAGATATCAGCTCATTTATGGAGGGAATCACGGTTCACACGGATCACGGTTACAAGGGTCTGACAAAGGCAGCACTACACAAATTCCAGATTCTTTAACATACAAGGCAGGTAACTATACACACAAGAACAAATTGTGGTGCAGTCCCAGCAGCTGTGAGAGTTAAATACCCGCCTCTGGGGCAGATATTTCCCCTTGCTCAAGTTATCAAACAGCTACTGACACACAGCGGTAAGCCAGAGCACGACACTTCTGTTCTTGATGCTCTATGCTCAACTGCATCAAAACTCACGCTTAAATTAAGCCAGAGCTGCCCTTCCTGCCCTGGCAGCTGTGTGGCTAACGGGCGGTCTCTACACGTGCCCAAGGACTGTGCTGCTCCACGGACAGATAACTGCTCTTACCCTTGTTCTCACATGAATGGAAATACTGTTCACAACCTACAGGCTTCAGGGTACAAAAACAGAACATCTTCTTTTCAAATTGAACTAGAATTTCTAATGACACAGAGATGTTTTATGCTTTCCCTCTTTCAGAATGTATCCTTGAATCATGTCTGAAAAGCAACAATATAATCCTTACAAATGAGGCATACCTTTCCTTCATTTAAAAAGAAGACTGAACAGAAAATGATGCTTTATTTCTGGCCTTTGCCACCACCCTTTCTCTACAGTCGCACTCTCATATGTCTACTATAAGTTATACCGTCAAAGCAGTGGCGGCTACAACACATTCATCAATGTTAGGTAATAATGACTATTTTAAAAGAGATTTTTAGAATAGTTTTACAAGGTATGTCTGTACATTTATGAAACATTAAATTCTCATAATTTAATGAAATCCTCCTCCCAAACAGGCTCTATGTGCCAATCACACCCATAGGAGAAAGGAAAATTGTGACACTATAACTATTGTAACAGTGTTGAGGTGTGCAAGGAAAAGCATCCCGACTAAGCTAATGTGCAGACTGTTTGGGGCATTTGCGGATGTAATGCGTAAAAGCTCCCTCCAGTCCTTGGGAAAACACTTCTCTTTCTGGAATAAAAGAATCAGAAGGGGGAGAAAAATCCACAAACAAACAAAAAGTGCATCCTCTGTGATCTAAAAAAACTGCACACAGAGCTTCTTGGTTCTGCAGTGCTTTGGATACAAGGCAGCTACACCAAAGCAACCTCAAGCTGTTTGACCATTTTCTCTCTAGAGAAGACTTTAGAAGACTTAACTCTGTGACACAAAACACTGTTTCCTCCAGAAATTGCAGCACTGCACTAGCTACATGGTGAAATGACATTCTTCGAGCAGCTTTGCAGATTAACCACTTGGCTTAACTGATTGCCAAGATGCACGCAGCACACTCATCTGGAAGCGAGACACGGCTTCTCATGACATCTTGTGGCAGTGTGACAAGCTGACAAGCCTTCTGTTCTATTTTCATAAAAAACAACCAAAGCTCTTGCAAAACAGTGATATTATAGATACTCAAACACACAAAAAACACCAATTTGTAATCAAATGGCAATGATCAAAGTAGCAACCTTTTATTCCACTTAAAGTAGAAACATTGTTCACCCTGAAAATGTACAAATACACTTAAAGGATAAAACAACTGGAGCGTTATTTTAGACTAATGAAAGAAAACTGGAAAACAACAAAAGTTCACCATGTTGCAGTTCAAACTGCAAGTAACCTATATCTTTAAGACAGTATCTAATAATATAATAATGCCTATACTGATAGGAATGAAACAAAGTTTGCTGAAATCTTTTCCTCTTTCCTCTTTTCCATGTAAGTCGATGGAAGAGAGGAATTTTTGCCACCAAATATGTTTCAGAAAGAGCTTCAAAGTAATTAAAAATAACGGAGCACATTTTTTCAAAAAGAGAAAATATGCACTTTAGACTCTCACACATCTCTCTCAATTAAAGCCCTGCTCTTGTTCCAATTAGGAAAATCAGTATCATAGAATCATAGAATCATAGAATGCTTAGGGTTGGAAGGGACCTCTAGAGATCATCTAGTCCAATCCCCCTGCACACGCAGGGACACCTAAAGCACGTGGCACAGGACTGCATCCAAGCGGGTTTTGAAGATCTCCAGAGAAGGAGACTCCACAACCTCTCTGGGCAGCCTGTTCCAGTGCTCTGTCACCCTCACTGTTAAGAAATTTTTCCTTAAGTTCCTATGGAATTTTTGATGTTTCAGTTTCCGGCCATTTCCTCTAGTCCTATCAGTGGCCACCACTGATATCTCCAGCTTAAATTGAAACTGCAGGGGAAGACTGGCGTGAGAGGGAAAAGCTTCACTGTCCAGAAACTTTACTACAAGCAGATTCAATTAAGCTAATTTATGTTGCATGTAAGCAGAGAGATACCAAAATAGCAGATTTTATTTCCCATTCGTTTTCAAAGGAACTCTTCTGAGGGAATATAGCCTTTTAATAGTTAAAAGACTATAAGTGTAACTACATGGTTATAACTATGTAATAGCTAAAAGAACATAAAATGTGGTTCAATATCATCCTTATTAAAAAAGGTCAGTTTCAGAAGACTTAATCAATAGGCCACTTCACAAAACAACAACAAAAACCACACACACACCAGCAACAACTCAAAACACAGGGATGGCTCTAATTACAAACAAACAAACAAAAGACTGAAGATATGGTCTTATATGTGGAAATATACTCAGCCTCAAGGCCCTGAATAACGTGGTTTTCTCAAGCATTCACTCAGGCTTAACGCAAACATGCACTGTTTTGGACTGAAAATAATTCAATTTCTCTCTGTGCAGTTTGGCTTATCACATCCTGACTCAACCCCTTCCACAACCCTTGGGACAGTGGTAGATTTTGCTATGAGGGCTGACCTTCTTGAAAGAGAACAAATCAAAATGCAGCCAGTAGAGAGCACTAGAGAGCAAACAGAAAGCTGTTGGGAGGCCAAGAAACTTTCAGTCAGAACTACTGCTCTTAAGCAATCAAGAAGGGGTTTTCAAAAGTGTTTGTCTCCTGTAAGATTCTGAAAGCAGTAAAACCCTAGAGCAAGAATAATTCATACTTGACCTTTATATGTGCACATATCTACATGTCTTTCAGATTGTGCACTCTTAGGTTACTTTTTTGGCCAAATTTAATCACAGTAAA
This sequence comes from Tinamus guttatus, assembly GCF_059628265.1. Taxonomy (NCBI): domain Eukaryota; kingdom Metazoa; phylum Chordata; class Aves; order Tinamiformes; family Tinamidae; genus Tinamus; species Tinamus guttatus. Next base: position 3,925,294 of record NW_028288761.1, on the reverse strand, counting down.
AGAACCGATAAGCAGCCAAGACCCTTCAGTCGCCAAGTGATTCACGTATTAAGCCATGGAGTTATGGAGCACCTCAATACATGAACTCATCACTGCTTTACACACCTGCATGGCAATTCCTTGCACGTGTTCCCCGAAGAAGCTTGTGGTATTGCCCAGAGCCTGTACCGAGCCCCAAAAGATCCATTACAATCCAGAACTGAGTCTAGGAAGCAAAGTTCTTTATGCTGCAGCAAGGAGGAAAAAAAAAAAAAAAGCTATGTTGCAAACATTAACAGGTACAAAACAACAAAAGCCACCATCATCAGTCTCAATCACCTTCTACTTACAGAGAGTAGAAAGGCCAGGAGTTCCTCACACACTTGGAAGAATTTGCAACAGCAGTGACTTTTTTATTCTTCTTTTTACACCTTTCCAGGAAGGTGTAGAAATTATGCAGCTGTAAGAAGTTGAAAGCAAGTCAGAGGTGATTCCAAAGACACCTCAACCCATCTAACAACTGACTTTGTAGGAAAGGTAGTTACTACCCACCCTTTCATCTCCTTTACATTCCAGTCTGCACAGACCAGCTGCCATTTGAGGGCATCAGATGGTGCAGAGAGATTAAGGAGAAGGAAATCCCAGAGCATCTATCTCTGAGGTACTTCATGCAACATAATCATTACACATTTTTCCATATAGCTATATACTACATAGAACAATCTGACTACATGCTAGGAGATGCTAGACTCTTAGCTAGCTCTGAAGTTGCTTGTCAAGAAATGACTATCTCTCATGGGGATCTTTAACCTAAGAGGGGAGGTTCTGGAGACTGCCCCAGCAGTGTGGCTGCTGGTAGGTAGTTATATAATTAATCTGCCTCGGTTTCCCTTGCAGAATAACAAATGCAAAGGGGAATGTGGCTTTTTGATGCTTGCAGAGATTACTTTCAAGACTTACCCCTAGAGTCTGGTTTGTTGGTCTGCACAATTTACAGAAAGCTTTTCGTTATAGTACTAACTGACAGGAGCAGTTTTCTCAAAGGATTTACCTTTGTGAAGTGACCTCCTTTGTGTGTACCCGGCGTTGAATGAAGCAGGTGGTCGGGCTACAGCTGATATCCATCACTTCAGTTCTGGGTGATGCTGTCTTTAAAGGTAAAGGTTAAATGTTCTGACTAGCCCTGTGAGGTAACATTGTTCTTTTGCAATATTTGTGGTGCTTGGATAATCACTTAGGAGGAGGGTTAATTTTTAATTATTTTAAAAACTAGTTCCATGACTTAATCTCAGGAGAGTGTGGCACCAGTAAGTTGCCTCATTTCTACAGTTACAGGGATAGGTACATAAAAAAAAAAAAAAAAAATCCTTGCTGTTTAAATCAGTTCTAATGACAGACAGCTTGTCTTTGCTAAGTATGCTGAGTGTGAACAGCCAAAAAAAAACACAACCAACCAACCAAAAGTGGGAAAACTCCACTACTGCATCACTGCCAAGACACCATTTAATATGAGAATGACTGTCTTGCAACACTCACAATGAAAAATAACTTTAAATCTCATTGTTGTAACAAAGCACATCTTGAAAACTACTTGCCCCACATGAGGGACTTCTACATCAGCTTAAATACTAGTAACTAATTCAATTTCTGTTCTGTAATTCAAAAGTAACAAAAAGGAGCAGCATTACACAAACAGCTTTCAAAATGTTTCAAGACTGAAAATCTGGTCAAAGCAAAGGACTATTCACACTCTCCAAATTAAAAGACACTGGAATAAGGGATATGGTCAAGAATCCAAATACAGCTTTTTTCTCTCAACACTTCAATGAAAACAAAACTGAAACCCATCCATTTTACTGTTGCAACTTTATTTGAAAGTGACTTAGGAGTTTTTGAGACAAGGCAAGTTTGCATACAAAATCTGATACAGTGAAAAATAAACTTCACAGGTTTCCTAAAGCAGATTACAGGCTGTAAACTCATCATCAAATGCACCGTGCAGGGAAAAAAAAAAAAAAAAAAAAAAAAAAAAAAAAAAAAAAAACTTTGCCAACTCTTGTTTGCAAACTAGGATCAAGCAATCCAGAAAAACCTAATTTTACTCTACATCTTTGTGATAAATGTACAAAAAAACCTCAACATAAGCAAAGTCTTTTTGCAAATATCTTATGGCGTTTCCAACTTAAAGTAACAATTGTGACAGTTGTATGCAAGAAATGCATCAATATTTCCAAAAATATCCCCAAGGAGAAAAGATCAAGTTTTATATACCTGATATTTTAAGAAGAAATAAACAATAAAATATTTGGAAAACCTTTGTGAATTGCAGTTTCAAAAGAACTAAGAATTCTATAAAAACAAACAACCCATAGCAGCTCCATTCCAACTCTATCTTCCAGCAGGCCAATTTCACAGATATTATGAGCACAGATTATTCTTCCTATGTCTACAGTACAACAGAATCCAATCACTGACAGTGGTGACAGGATCCAAGGTGGGGGGGAATCCTGCAATTATTTCATAATTCTCACCACATGCTCAGGAGAAAGCAAGGCTCTCAAAAGCGGGTTATTATTATTATTATACCTTCACCTGCAATCAAGCTACTTTCAACTAGAAAAATCTCTTCTGAGAACCGTTATCTCTGTTCTACATACATGGTTCCTCAAACACTCCATTTTCAGGGGTAACTGTAAAAATCGGCTCTATGACACCTTTGTAGGTACATAGAAGATATCGTTCCTCAAACACAACGGCTGTAGAGAACTACCAGACTAGCACTGTAACTTAAAAATTTCCTGTTCTTCGCATTCCACAAAGTCAAATGGATTAACAAATGACATGCAATTCCATTTTACTCTGTAGAAGACTCTGATGATCTGTCTTCTGCTATCTGCTACGGTTGCTTCTTACTTTATGGTTCCTGGACTCATTCTGTTCTGCAGCTTGCTTTGTTGTGACCCTCCTACATATGTACTAGCTCCACAAAGAAAGTGCACCCATTGACATAACTGCTCTAATCCAGTAACCTTAATAAAATCTGCAACTTTAAGTTTTCCCTAGAATTTGCTCTTCTATCCCCTTCAGACTCCTTAAATATTCCTTTCATCTTTGAAACATAGAGAAACCTTCTTCTGTACTCTGTGATACTAATGTAAACAAAATCCAGTGACAGAATGATCAAGTTTTCACCAGTGGAAGAAAGCACCATAGTGTTGAATCTTGGTTCTATTTTCAGGAGTTAAAGCAGCAGTTAGAAACTAAAGTCTTGTGCATATCAATGCTTAAAACCCTGTTCAAGTCCTCTGTACTAATGCACTTCTGCAATACTTTGGATCCTGATAGTGTAATTAGGCTTTAAAACGGAAGAAATATTGAACACCCTAAGTGACCACAGCAACACTGACAGTAGTTTCTGTGAATTGCTAGTTACTTAAATTTGTGTGCAACAGATCTATTTCATGGCTCATGACATTTACAGTGCAGCTTTAGTTCTCCTGTGAGGCTGAGGAGTCATTCACTGGCATTGAACAGTTTTGCCATAGCCGCCTCTTCCTGCATCATAGTCTTGCCGATACTCATCCCGGACCTTACAAAGGAGGAGGAAAAAAAAATCCAGTAAAGACATCAAGAAAAACAATTCAGAACATATCAGACAAAAGATAAAACACATCACACAGCATCCTAGAAGACTATACAAAGCTAATTTGTGTTTTAACAGAGCCCCAAAGGATTCTTTACCAAGACAGATGATGAAACAGGGAGAGCTTTACGCTGTAGCAGTGAAAGCGACTGCTACCTGCTCTGCTCCGGGCAAGCTAAGTGTTACCCTCGTGTTCATGACAGCCTTGTACTTTCTGGGATTATTTATCAGCATTTCCTCCCCAAAAGAGCAAACACTATTTCTGAAAACAGTCCGAGTGTGAGGAGAAAGCATGGAAAGGAAAAGTAAGATTAGCTCTTGTTCTTCACGGGTAACATTATAATTGAGTATAGCTCTCAGAAGTAATTACTTAATTTATACAGCTAACTTTAACAGTAAATCTTAAGTTACTATTTCCTAAGGTGTTTTGAGTTTGTTCATTCAAAAGCAAGGGTTTTGACAGAGTCACCAGTGTCTTAAAAACTAAGGCTGTTCCACAACCTACCTGGCCCCCTGATCTTCCACGACCATACTGTCTACCCTCCTTAAATCCTGCATCCCAGTCTGTCCTTATGATCCTGTCATCAAGCCTGGTTCCATTGATGTATCGCATTGCATTTTCAGCATCTCCTCTTGCATAGTACCTTAGACATATGTTAAAGAAAAGAACTAGGCTTCTATTTTCAAAACATGAAAATAAAGTTTATACCAAATACTCTCCAAAAGCAAGTGATTGCTTGTACCAAGTTCTTCCTCACTCACTTTTAAAAGCAATTGCTTTTCTAAAGATACGGCGCTTGAAGGAAAAAAAAAAGAAAAAAAGCAAGTAATTTGCAAGTGTCCAAGCATACTAGAAACACAGGTCTTACATAGTTCTTTGCATCATGCTGATCTCTAATAGCATGAAAATCTATGATCAAAGACGGCACAGGAAGCCCTGGATGCTCTACTCAGGGCCCCCTTTTGCCACTCCATTAAGCTCACTTGGCAAAATGACTTTCAAGAAGACATACGCATTACGAAATCAGTGCTTCACAGGTCTGCAGAATTACAGACACTTTTCACAGGTGTTTCCACAAAAAAAGAGCTGCTCGCTGGGGCATTTTGAATACACTTATGCTGTGGATACCAACCACCCAGATAAGTGCCTAGCTTACACTTCTGGACTGACAGAAACTTACCAGAAGCAGCCCCTCCACCTAGTAGCCCATGTTCACCCCTTCCCACCCAGGCCACGCACAGGCCCTTCAGTGACTGGGCACTTGGGGCAGGACCCCGGCTCAGCCCCCTCCTCGCAAGGATACTCCACGAAGCAGAAGCCGCAGGCGGTTTTCTTCACTTTGTCCAGTCCCATGATGATCTTCTTCACGTCGCCGCTCTTGCCGAACAGCTCGTGGATCTGCTCCTCCGTGGTGTAGAACGAGAGGTTCCCCACGTAGAGCGTGCAGCTCTTGCGCAGCAGCCGCTCCTGCTCGTACCGCGTGCCCTGCGCGCCAACACCGACGGCTCCGGCACCCGCAACGACTGCGCCAACGGCTCCAACGGCCGCAACGGCTCCAACGGCCGCGCCGCCACCCCCGCCCCGCTCACCCGGAAGTGCTGGTCCCGGTACTGGCTGAGGTCCGCGTACGAGTCACTGCGAAGGATGCTCAGTGTCCCCCCCGAGCACATCTTCCTCTTCCTCTTCTGCTACTGCTGCTGCTCTTCCTCTTCCTCTTCCCCTTCCCCTTCCTCCTCCTCGCCGCCTCCCCGCTCTCAGCGGCGCCCGCCAGTGACGCAGCGACGCGCGCGAGTCTCGCGAGAGGCGGGCGGCCGAACGGGAGGGTCTCGCGAGAGGCGGGCGGGGCGGCGCGCAGCTCTCGCGAGAGGCGCGCGGGCGGCGCGGGGATGGTGCTGCGGCGGGTGCTGTGGGCGCTGCTGGGCAACGCGCGGCTCGTGGAGAAGCTCTCGGAGTCGCGGCCCGTGCGCGCGGCCGCCCGCCTCGCCGCCGCCGCCATCGTGCGCGCACAGCTCGGCGGCCGCCGCGCGGCGCGGGAGCTGCTGGGCGGCGAGGAGCTGTCCCGCCGCCTGTCCCGCCTGCGCGACACCTTCCGCCGGGAGCTGGAGGAGGGCGCCCGCCGGCGGGGCTGGCCGCGGCCTCCCGGCAACGGGCCGGGCCGCCCCGGGGCCGAGCCGTGAGGCCACAGCGGTGGGAGGAGGCGGCCCCGGGTCACAGCGCATCGGCCGGAGAGCCCGGCGAGGCCCGCGCCGGGAGGAGAGCGGCGACCTGGGGACGGGACGAGGCCCGACAGCGCCGCGAGCTCGGAGGAGCCCAGCTGCACCCCCTGCAACGCGCCGTGAGGTGCCCGTCGTGCTGCCTTCTTCACAGCCAGAGCCCCGAGCCGAGGATGGAGAGGCAAAGCTGCCTTCTGACATGACAGATTTTCATTTCACAACTGGTTTACACTTGCACGAAACGCGGTAACAGAGAAAATACATTGACACACCGCTCTGGCTACCGGCAATTGACACTTTAAAGTCATGATTAAAGAACTTAAAATAAAAACAGTTCCTCGTGGGCATTGTCTTCAGAGTCGCTGTCTGTACAATGGTAATATTCTACCTTGACGTTGCAATCTTCACACCAAGAGAGCTTTAAAAATCTTGATGATGTTGCTGGTGGTGGATAGGATGACAGTCCATTTGACAGGTAGGTGAAGAAAAATCAGAAACGGAGTAGCTGGCTTAAAGGCCTGTCTTGGATCAGTGTTAGCAAGGAGTGGTGCCTTTTAGGTCTGAATTGGTGATCTGTTGATCTACCACAGATTATCTGCAATGGCATAGAAGTCATCATGCCATAGGAATGATTCTGCACCAAGCACTCCTCTTATACTGCCAGAGATGATGGGGTTCATGGAAGCAATTTTCCATGAGGACAGGAACAGGAAACTTTTAACAGAGGGAAGCGCAAAGTCCTGCACCTAGGGAGATATAACCCTATACACAAGCACAGAAAATAATAGTGCAGAGAAGAACCTGGGGTCCTGGGGGACAAGAAGTTGACCATGAGCCAGCAATGTGCCATGGTGGCCAAGAAGGCTGATGGCATCGGGAAGAGGCGAAGGTAGGAGATCCATTGCCTCAGCCCTGGTGAGACATGGAGCGGTGTGTCCAGTGCGAGGCTCCATAGCACGAGGGAGACATGGACTCCTGGAGCGAATCCAGCAAAGAACAGCTAAGAGGATTAAGGGCCTGGAGCCCCTGTCATATGAGGAAGGGCTGAGAGCGCACGGATCATTTAGGCTCTGTAGGAAAGGCTCAGGGAGAGAGATCTTATTGCTATTTATAAATATCTGAGGGGGAAGGAATAAAGAAGATGGCCCTAACTCTTTTCAGTGGGGCCCAGTGACCAGATGAGAGGCAACAAGTAGATACGAAAACCAGGAAAATACATCTGAATCCAAGGAAAACTTTTAAACTGTGAGGGTGACTGAGCAGTAGAACAGCTTATCCAGAGAGGCTGTGAGGTTACTGTCCTCTGAGAGATGCTCCAGAGTCAGCTGGACACGGTCCTGGGCAACCCGTTCTAGATTACTCTGCCTGAAAGGGGGGATTGGACTAAATGATCCCCAAAAGCCCCTTCCAACCTCACCCATTCTGATTTTTGTAGTCAAAAACATAAAAAGATCAAATCCTGTAAGTTTTCTGATTGCTTAGCTCCTTAACTGAGCTCTGTGCACCACTGCTTGTGGCAGGGCTGTGAAAAGCAGAGAGAGCAGTACCAAAGGGAAGCAGTGCCAAAGGGAAGCAGTGCCAAAGGGAAGTACTGCTCCATCTGCAGCTACACAACAGGCTTCATGCTCCGAAACAGCAGCCTCAGCTTGCAAGGTGCGGCACCTCTGTCCACACAAAGGGAACTGGGGCAGTAAACATTCACCAGGCAAAACAGCACTCAGATTTTAGGATGTATCACAAGTGCCTGTGCTGAAGTTTCTTATGTATTCCAAATCAAATTCTTTCTTGAAAAGGGCTACCCAAGAGTAGCATCAGACAATACTGCAGTACTGCTAGGTGCATTATGACTGCAGTTGGTCTAATCACTGAGAGTGACTGATTTTTTAAGAGCCTAAAAGTATAACAATTTGGGTCAGAGCAACTTCCGTCTAGTTTGGACTTCTCTCTCCAGCAGCTTAGTTAATGCAAATTTGCAACAAAAACAAAAACACAACCCACAAACCCTCTAGCAGAGGATCTAAGATACACAAAAATACAGTTGCATGTAGAGAACTGAGCTCAAATCAGTGTTTTGGCGAGTTCTAACTTCCTCTTTCATTAGGAAAGTTAAAAATGCTCGTAAGACTTCACAAGAACTGAGTGACCCTCAGATTTTTAGCAGGTTCTACCCAGAATTGACAACACTGGTGAATATTAAGAGCAAGAAGAAAAAGAATAAAGACAATAAGGGGAGTTCACAGTGTGAATGTGCGTTTGTGAAGAGGAAGATCTCATAGCACTTTTGGTCACAACCAAAGTGAAGCAAAAAACTAGGACCTAGTTCTCTTGAGGTCTAAAGATTCTGTTGAGCTCTGTCTAGTTGCAGGATGTATAGTCCTAACTGACTTCTCCAATTTTCACTAAGTAGAAAGGATAATTGGGGTGGATCTTCCATTGATAAGTGTGGAAATATTAAAGTCTCATTCTTGAACGAGACACCACATTTTGTAATTGTGGATCTGACTGTACCAGGAATTATAATAAAAAAATGGCAATCACTGCAGGTAAAATTGTTTGCTTGCTGCCGTACTGTTTGGCAGAGTTTTTCTTCTTCAGACCCAGCCAGATCAATTATTTCTATATTTGTATCTCCCTTCTTGATATTGAGCAGAGACCTTGGAGGCATGTAGGTGTGAGCAAAGAGGAGAATATAGCGTCCTGGATGGTTTGAGGACTCCGGAGAATGCATGAGCTGCTCCAGGTGAAACAGGCATGGGATGAGGCCTCCCTGGTGTAAGCATCCAAACAGCAGAGCCCCAAGAACATTGAAAACAATAATGACAGCTTTCCACCTCACAGCTCTGCTCTGTGAGGCACCGAACAGGACTAATGGTAAGATAAGAGGAAGCAGAAATCGAGGTTCTTGGTGACTGAAGAGGGAGAGGAATGCCAAAGGAAAAAAGTAAAACAACAACAACAACACTGAGTTGCCATCAGAATGCACTAATATCCTAGACGACCCATGGTAATATGACCTGACCTGCGGTAATATACAGACATATTTCTTTATCATCTTAAAACCAGCACCAATGGCCAGAATATGTAGGATCCCAAAGAGCATTATCCCATTGACCATAAAATGTGTAACTCGTGGGTGACTTCCATGTTGTGCGAGATTATGAGGATTAAGATTATAGTGCAGAAAATTTAGAGGGGTCACTATTATTTTCTGATTTAACTGAGCTATTATATCAAATAGACTGTTATTTTCAAAGCTGTAGATGTTGTCTAATCTCATGGAGGTAAAATACCAAGTGTCAGCCATTACGAAAAAAGCAGCAGTAAAGCAAGCACATGGGACTAGCTTCAGAAAGTGGTTTATGCCAGCTTTGATGCTCTTTTGAGAGCCAATATTTAAACCTACCCAATAAAGTAGCGGCATTAGAGCAAATGCTAGAAAAGTTGGCCTGTTGAAAAACCCAGCAACAGTTACAATTCCTATAAGATGGTTACTTGTAGGCTCTGCTGAGCTGCCACCAGACCTTCTTGAGGAAACCAAAACCATCAGAAGAGCAAACAAAAGTCCTTCGAGCGTATTGGCAAAAGTCCTCGTATAAAACACCAGTGTGACATGTGATCCAGCAAGAAGTACCAGCGCTTTCCATGGATCTGCTTCCCAGAAAGGAGCTAATCGATACACACTATAGTCAAGTATGAAAGAAAAGACTGTGAAGAGAAGGCGAGGTGATACAAGAAGGGTGTAGCTGTTGATGCAACCTGACCATACGTCCAGCTGCTGCAAACACTTGATCACCCAGTAGGTAACTCCAGAGGTCATTAATGGGAAAACAACTGTTCTGCAAGGAGAGCTGGAAAGGAACTCCCAGGGGTAATAGACGTGCAGGTTTAAAATATCTCCTACAGAGAGAGGGAGGAAAAAAGAAAAAAAGAATATAATAGATTTTATTCAGTGAGCAATCATGTGTAGTAGGGATACAGAGGAGGTGAGATAAGAGGCATCATGATGCAGAGCAGTCTCTAAACTTTTGAGACTATCAGCCCTAAACTTTTTAGGAGTGTTCCATTAATATTTATAAAGTTTCAAGGAAAAAAAAAAACAAGGTCAAACAGCCCTAGGCACCACTTACTAAGGTAACAGCAACAGAAGCAGTCACCTAGAATTTTAGATCAGCTACAAGGTTCACAAGAACCACTTTGTAACTAAAAGGGAGTATAAACGAGGCTTGTCAGTTCTTCAAGTTACCCATTTTCTAAGCAAATTTCTGCTTGATATTTGCAGTGTGGGACTGCAGGTGTGTCTAACATATGATGCTATGTGGTGGTTATATGGTTACATATTTCAAAATACAGCGTTATACTCTGCCCAGCACACGTGCTACAAGGGCTGCCAGTGCAAATGTGGTCCCAGAGTGGGTCTGTTGAGCAGCTCCCCTGCACGCGGGACACGTGTGCCCGCCACACGTGCTGAGTAAGGGCACGGGGCAAGCGTGCTGGCTGCATGGACCAGGGAAGCTCCCTGGAAGTATGTTCTGGCTCCGCGCGCTCGCTGTGTGTCCTGGACACACCTGCCAGGTAAGCAGGATGGTTGTGAGCACCAGGCTGAGTGCACTGGCCACGTACACCAGCTGTTTGCACCGAGCAGGTGTAGGTGGTAAGTGCACCAGCTGTGTGTAGTGGCTCGGTGCTGCTGTGCACGTGTATTCCCCAACCCCAGCAGGCGAGCACGCGGGCTGTGTGCACGGCCAGGAGCACCATGAGTGCGCGGCTACACACACCGGAGCAGCGTGAGGGCTGCGCATGAGCACACACCCGCCGTGCATCCGCCGAGCGCGCGGCTACGCACACCGGAGCACCGTGCTGCTCTGTGCACCCCCTGAGCACGCAGCTACGCGCAGCGGTGCAGCATGAGGGCTGCACATGAGCTGTGTGTCCCCTGAACATGCAGCTACGCGCACCGGAGCAGCGTGAGGGCTGCACATGAGCTGTGCGTCCCCTGAACATGCAGCTACCGGAGCAGCGTGAGGGCTCTATGCACTCACTGGTGCATCCCCACGAGCGCGTAGCTACACGCACCAGCGCGGCTCTGCACGCCCGCTCTGCACCTCTCTGAGCGCGCAGCTCCGCGCACGGGCAGCGCATCCCCCGAGCGCGCGGCTCCGCGCAGCCGCCCCCCGCCGAGCGCGCGCCGCTGCCGTCCCGAGCGGTGCTCGCCCCGCGCCGCCCCTCGCTCCCCGCCGCGGTACCTGCCATGACCTCGGGCGCCTGGAAGAACTCGTCGGGGTGCAGGTAGGCGGCCTGCGGCAGGAGGCACCAGCCCAGCCGCAGCGCCGCCAGCAGCGCCCACAGCGCCGCCATGGCCGCCATGGCCCCGCCGCGCCGCCAGGGGGCGCCCGCCTGGCCGAGCCGGCCCCGCGGGGAGGGCTGAGGGGAGAGCTGAGGGGAGAGCTGAGGGGAGAGCTGAGGGGAGAGCTGAGGGCAGCGGGGCAGCGCCACGAACCCCGCGGGTCGGCTGTCAGGCAAAGTCCGAACAACTCTCCTTTCCTTTCGTTACATCTCCTTTATTTACACAGCATTTGGTTTTACCAGCCCCTTACATTGCAGTGACTCTTCATCACGAGGTAGTGGCTGCAGTGAGGAGGACAGTGCCAGCCAGCAGCAGGGCAGCACGGGCTGTACCAGCAGCTGTGGATAGAAACACAAACCGAATGCTACCAGCGGGACGCGAAACGGTTAATCAAAACTTTAGTACCGCTTCGCTAATATCAAAAACATGTTCCATGCACACACTAACAGATTATCCTATGCAGAAGGAGCACCACCAAATGTTTCTTATAGACTGCATCAAATTAAAAAAAAAGTGTTGAAGTTGACCTCTCCCTGAAGCAACCCACAGACAGTGTGCTGCTTGGGGAAAAGGTCGGCAAACGCAGAGGATGGACATCGTCTTGGCTCTTTAGCAATAGCCAGTCCCTCCACATCTTCCCAGCCTTTCTTTTCCTCCAGTAATTTCAGATATTCCCCCTACTTTCCCCTGCTGGAAGGTGGAGGACCTTGCTGCATTCTGGAATGCAAACGGCATCTCCCTGACAACAGCCTGTCCATCTTGGCACACTTACCTCTTCTGACAGCTGAGCTCAGGAGAAACTGCTGCCCACAGCAAGGGAGATAAGCAGGGATGGAGCAGTGGGCGTCAAAGCGCTCCCCACAAGAAGGCCAGATTCACTAGGCAAGATTTCTGATGCAGAAAGTCTTCCACAGATCAGAAATCCAGTAACCACCTAACAGCACCCGCGAATCATCCAGCCCAGGAGGAGATTCCATTTTGGGGAGCACACATACACAGTGTGGATGGTTGCTGTTCCAAATTTCAACCTAGCCACATGGACAGGGCGCTTCCAGCCCCAGCCCGCTCCCCTGATGAGCAGATGCTGTTAGCACATGGAAGAAGCGTTCAAACGTGAGCACAGCATGTTGTCCAAACAGCAGCTTCTCTCAGGAAACGGTGGGAGCCTGGCCTAGAAGCCTCCAATTTGGGCCATGCTAATTCAACCCTTGCAATTGACAGAATATCAGGAGGGTGATGCCAGTAGCCACTAACAGGTGTCTTATTACCTGCCCGAGAGCATGATGGTGTTTGCATCCCTTCAAGGGACTCGATGTATTCACTGCCCAGCCATTCTGCATACGTCCTTCTCTCCTTTACTGGCACAATCCCAACAGCAGAATCCTTAAAGATCAAGTCTTTTCCTTCAAAAGCTGAAGAATCAAACATTTCGAATCCATTTTCATTGCTGCTATTTCCAAAAAATTCCTAAAAGTAATGCAAAATTTTCAGTACTTTGCAAGACTAAATGCCACGCTTCTCTAGTACAGCAAAGACAACAGTGAGAACTGCTTCACAGAGGAGAGTTCAAGCACAGCTGCAGAATTCAGGTGTTTGCTTTCAGAAACTCCACTGGATTAGCTACAGAATCTGCTCTTGGCAAGTACAAGAGCAGCATTTGGGTTTTTGGTCCTTGTCGCTATATATAAGGTGCTGTATGTTTAAAAATCCTTGTGTTAAAGTGTGATTATGTAACATAGGACCTGGCTTCATGCAAATTACAGAAATGACTGAAGCCTGGCACGGAGACAGATAATTTAAAAGAAATCCTGGGCAACTTCAGCACTGAAAAAGCTCTCGCTTGAGGTTGCCAGCCATGATCTGCCTGGATGCTTTACCACGTACATTACTGCAGCACAAATATACCCAGTCATGTTCTGTTCCCATACACTGTTGCATTCCTTAAAAAAAAATAAATAAAGGTTGAAAAAGTGTTAATGTACCTTATTTTAGATTTTAAAGTCAGGCAACTTGGGAGAACACTTTAGGCTAGGCAGAAACCAGTGGCTAGGCAAAAAGTTGAAATCTCTTTTGCAGGAGGGTGGTTTTCTCGGGGGATTGCAGGGCTTGCACTTCACCTTTTCTTCCCCCTCCAACAACATAGCTTCCCAGACATGCCCCACACATGCTGCCAGTCCCATGACTGAGGGGATGCAGTGTGGCTCTGTCATCTTCACTCTTGGTCTGTATTACATCTTATTTAACTACCACATAAGTTAATACCTGAGCTTTGTCCAGTAGTCCGTATATAGCAAAAACGTTGGTGTCCGGGTGTACCATAATGGCCTGTGCTGGCACCTGACCCAGGTGGCACTCAGCAAACTGAGTGACTTCAGCACGGGCACCATTTAGACACAACAACTGGAAGTCACTGGACTTCAAGTTCTGGGCCCAACTGTCAGTATTCTTACCTGAAAGAAGAAACTAGTTACTGTGACTTAATGCTTTACAGCAAAACAGTTCAGGAAAAACAACTGAATGTAATAGAGACATGTAAAGCTGAGTACCATCCGTGTTCTCAAACACTGTCGAGTGTTTCACAAAGGCCACATCCCCATCGTTCTCTGCCAAGCACCTTTAGGAAACGAGAGAAAGTGCAATTCAAAGCATCTTTATTTCAACCACATCTTCACTAGTAACTGGAATTGCATTTTTTGCCTGTACACTCTCCCAAAGAAATACACTGGACGCTGTTACAGTCTGCTTCCCTGCAGGAGGAGGGCTCTGCTGCACACACCACTACCTTGGGGGTGAAGGTCAGGAAAAGTAATTGCTACTTACACACTCAGGGGTTTCTAAGTCCCAGCTTTTTGGGTATGGCTCCATATGTAGGTATCAGCTGTTACACAAAGCATTTATTCAATTTTACACTGTTTCTCTCTATACTTCTAATAAATCTTGCTTGGTAGAGGTCTTTGAAATGTGAGCACTGGTCATAGTTTGTACTGCTCAGAAAGTTGCCATTACACAGAGCCACCAACGGGGAAGGACAGCGGGGACCCGGCCCCAGCCCCGTTACCCGCATGCCACTCACAGCACAAACTCACGGGCACCAGATCCTGGCTCCAGGCCGCCCGCTTCCCTGCCTGGGCTCTGCAGGGGTGACGAGGCTCTTGGGAGGCTCTGCCACACCACATTAAAGCGAGGCTGGAGCCCAGTGACAATCCGCTTGCTCCTCGCTAGGCAGGTGGCTCTGCCAGCAGGCGCATGGATTGGGCTGTAGGTCGCCTGGTTGGCTTTGGGCCAGGGCACTGGCAAAAGGCTTTGGCAAACAGCACTGCGTGGTGGCGAGGGCCGTGTCGGAGTTAACTCTTGTCTTTGAGGCTTTGGGTTTATTTACGATGGAAGGACAAGGCTATGAGACAGCTCCAAGCAGGTGGCCGTGCACGAGGAGTCCCTCGGCAGCCAGCATGCCCGAAACCCAACCACCACGTGCTCACGTGGTTCTTCCCAACCCAGCAATGCCAACCACATCTATTAATTACCTGAAGGCTCCGCTGTAGCTATAATAACGTTCTTGGCTACTTGCGCTGCATATATTTTTCCCATTATCATCTCCAATGCAGAGCTGACAGAGTTTTGATGGGTAATTGTCCAGGTTAGCAGAAGGAACACAGCTAGCGGAGAAAAACTCACTCACAGCTGCAGAAAACAGACAAACAAAATAAGCAAAAAGCACAAAAAGGGGTAGTTATGCTGTCCTGAAGTTACAAACTCGTAGAGGTTGTAACTTCTTTTGTAACCACATTTTCAATGTGACGCCTCCATTTGTGTACCCCGGCAATACAAAATATAAAATTTCAAGGAATTAAATTAAAAATACAACACATCATTACACATAAAAACAGATAGGCTTAATACAGAGCTATGACATATCAGAATTTACTTCTTTAATTGAAGTATATAATTAGAATGTTACTGTGCTTTTGATATGCCATTTTGCTATCTTACCTTGAGGAATATCACAGTCTCTGGGCCTAATAATTCCCCTTTTAATTAGCACGCCAATGGGGATGTTCCAGCCCGCGGTTCTGCCCAGCCCCGTGTGACAGGACTTCTTCCCTTTCAGGTCACCGATGGTGAAAGCATTGGAAGAATTTCGTTTCACTAGGGCCACGGCGTAGTATGTGTTGCTGCTGTCATCGGCTTGGGGAAACGAACAACCAGCATTAGAGTCCTCCTTAAGTATTCCTGCTGCTCAATGGCAACGTGCACTGCACTTACCCAGCGCCAGATTCCCAGCTCGTGCAATATGAAGGAAAACAACACCAACCAGCTGGCTATGAAGTCTGAGCACATATGGAATTTTTCTTTACTTCTAATACTCTAAAATGTTGCATTCACATACAGCCTGTATACTGGTACTGCCATGCACTTGAACTAAATAATCTAGAGATGAACACCAATACTTTAAATGCCATGAAAGAGCTTTTATTAATAACTTAAGCACATCCGTCTTAAAATGATACTTGAATCACTAGTGACATGGCAAAACTGTTTTAAGCAGCGAGCTATTTTACACACCAATTGTTTCTAACTAGAAACATAAACATTCTAGGAACTAGAAAATACAGAAGTGCTACTTCTGTATTTTTGCTTCTGCTAAATCTTGTGCATGAATGTGCATTTTTCCATTGCAAGTAATGTTTGTGGAATTGAAAAAAATAAAAAGGTGAAGGATTCATCAGCTGTCACACCAAGCTTGCCCAGTGTCAGGACAGACAAAAGTTGGTACAAACCCACTGTAGAAACCCACTCCATATTCATTTTCCTCCTATATTCATGATGAGAGAATAATCCTTGGCAAACAACTTTCCAATCAGGCTCGGAGGTGGTGGTTTTTGAACCCTTACTATTTTTTCTTTTATTTTTTTTTAATCCTGAAAAAATAAGGTGTATGTTTATGTTTCCTGACCTTACCAGAGTAACTTTCTCCAGCAGCTGGTACAAGGCCATATTTCTTCCCAGCTGTATAAATATCAGCTCCACTCAGAGCTACAGCATCAACTTCCTTTTTCTGAAAAATCAAATAAAATTTAGGGCTTTTGTGCTTCCCTGCTACAACGATGACACCTCTAACATCAATGCATGTCACATCTCAGAGGACAAGGCTGGTAGCAAAAGAGCTACCATCTGCCGAAGAAAACATGAGAAACGGACAGGAAGCCTCATTAGATTTCAGACACAGTGGTTTGAGCTAGACGAACAAAGATGTTCTTTACACAACTGAAGAGCTTTGGAGGGCTCCACCTCACCCGTACCACGTGAGCTGCAGATCCCCTCCTGAATATCCAAATATTGTCCACCACTTGCCTAAATTCCCAGGCCTCTGACCCCACCTACCCAGCAGAGAGCAGCTTGTGTCGATTTGCTCACTGCACTCCTACCTGGATCAGCTCCATGCACTCTTCTTTTGTCTCAGCTGAAAAGCACTGGATTAATGGATTCAAATTCTTTTTCTGAAAGGCAACACCCATTTCACTGCATTTCCAAATCTCCTCAGTGGATACAACACACCAGTTCATGCTCTCTGGCAATGCTGCACAAAATTGGAAAGCAAATATTAGAGTTTACTTCCTTTGAGGCAGACAAGGAGGCATCCCCCCGCCCACTGTTTCTCTCCATTTCTTCAGCACAGACTTGCATCTTCTCCAGGAGCCACAGAGGTCTCCAAATTAGTGCTGTGTCCATAGTGCACACCTATGCGGAGCGAAGGAACCAGAACTGCTGCTATTGCTGAGCCGCAGCCGCAAGGTGCTCCCTGTTTGCAGTCTGCTCCCTCAAGAGCGCAGCCCCCCTGAGCAGACTCAGCAACCTCAGAAAAAGCAAGTCCTGGAGATACCGGCTTTGTCCCAGCCCAGAGCAGGTCTGGGAGACTCAGCTGCCATCACTATGAAGCTTCTTCACACAGGGATTCTTACAACCTGTGTTTCTATGTCTGTCAAATCACGTGCCAAGTCACCTCCACATTCTTCCGACTGTGAAACACTTCCAAGGGCAACAGAGGGTTTCTCCACCTTGGGAAAAGGATCCCCTTCATCCTTTTATCTACACACACTATCTGAGGATTCACACAGCAACTAATTGCTATTTGCCCTCTTTAACAGGTATCCAGAAAGAGTATCCACCAGGCAGGAGCAGCCGCTTACTACCAAACGCAAGGCTTGTGTACACAAGAGTGGGCAGAATATGCACGTATCTCACAACGCTGGAAACGTGCCAGCTGCACAGGAAACCATTCTACAACGTGACACTGATTCTGGGTCACAGAGCGCCCTTCCTCTGAGCTATGAGATGAAGATGGCATCTCCCAGTAACTCTCCAAGAACCAGAAGACGATGAAGAAGAATAAAGAGGGTTTCTGTTATCAGCTATCTTTGTTCACTGGTACAGAGAGGAATCTAAAGACAACTTACAGCTGGGGTCACAGCTCAGGGCTCGCATGGCGTAAAGATACTCATCCCCCAGCCAAGCCTGGTAACTCTGAGCCGTGATCTCAACGAGCTCGGTGGTGGCGTCTCGGAACAGAAGATTCTGGGCACCGTAGGCTGCCGAGTCAAACAGCTGAAACTCGGCATCTGTACCACTAAATCTTTGCTGTTATGGTAAAGGAACAAAAAGGTCATGTCAGGTACGTGTCCCTGTATGCAGGTGTCACATGGGAAGTCTCTGACAATATTAGCTTTGGGAAGGGGAAACCATCTCCTGCCTCCAGGAAGGACAAGCAACAAGCAACTAGGATTTTCTTCATGGAGGACTCACCACCTAAAAATGAGTGAAAAAATACTCCCCCAACAAAGTTTTTTTTTTCCATGTCCCAGACTCTGTGAGGGCCAAATACAGCCTTCAGCCCCACTGTGCATAACCCCCTTCAGGACTCTCCACCCAGAGACTGAGTTCTCCCTATCCCCTATCAAACTCCTCGCAGAGCAGGGGGTGCCCATCACCTCTTCACTTTGACCCAGTTGGGTGGGAGGATCCACCTAAAGTGCAAGTCACTGAGGAAAAAAACAGTGTCCTACTTGTCCCTGGTTCAGGAGCTCGAAGATAGCGGTGCCATCTGTGTCCGGCCGCACAACCACGGCGCGCGCTGGGACTCGGGCCAGGTGGCAGGTTCTCCACTCAGTCACATCAGCTGTGCTGCCATTGCGGCACAGAAGCTGGAAGTCACTGGAGCGAAGCTTCTGAGCCCACGGAGAAGAGGCTTTTCCTGAAATCAAACAGAAGATACTTATCAGGCTGGTGCTCATGATGGGCGCCAAGTCTGTGCTAAGCACTGCATGTGCACATGGAGCAGAATAGGGCTCTCCTGAACATCCTTGAGCTATTCCTGCTGCTCAGTGTATCCTGTGCATCTGTGTGGTCCCGTAGGCTTGCACCTCTGATAAGGTAAGTGGCTGAACATTTATCAGACGCACGGAACTGCACTGGGGTCCACAGCAGCATCAAAAGTGTCTCCGAGTCTAGGACCATATAGGACACTTCCCCCACCCCCAGCAGTTAATGACAGTCCGACAGGCTCATGATATTTAAATGATATTATGTTCAAGGCAGAGTTCAACAAAACAGGGCCTGCCCTTTCTCCTGGTCTCTGCTGAAACCTCTAGGTAGGAATAAGCAATCTCTATGCTTATAGCAGCCCCGGCCTGTATAAAACCCAGAGTTTAAGGGCTGATGAATCTCCTTCCAGAGGAAATTAAAGATCCCACCTCTAACCTAGACTGAAAGTAAAAAAAAAAAAAAAAAAAAGTGGAAAAAGGGCTCACCTATCTTCCAGGCACATACATATGTGGACACATCTACTTCTATTATAACAGCGTTTTTGCTCACTCTTCAATTCCAAATAGCTCCAACATTTGACATTGCACTGTCTTTCCAGCCACTGTACTGCAATGGTAGTTGCCATTTACTGCAGCGCTCGCAGCTGGGCTGCTAAAACGGCCCCTGCCTTCAGCTTACTCACCGTCCGTGTTGTCAGGCACGGTGCTGTGCTTCACGAAGGCAACTTCTCCCGCACCCTCAGCCAGGCACCTGGAGGAAGCGCAAAGCCGAGGCCGGTTGGGCACTGCCGGCGCTGCTCCCGTGCCCCGGGATTCGCTGCGGCAGCTGCTGACCTCCTTCCTACCCGTGTGGGGAGTTTAGCTCAAGGCAGGGGCTAGTGGCTGCCAGAGCATGAAGTAACTATCACTGTCATTTGCTGAACGTGGACAACATGCTCAGGGCTGCTGAGGAGGGACAAGGAGCTCTGAAGGGTCACCAGGCTTCACCTGCAGATACAAGCTGCTGAAGCGAACAGCCAGGCTCGTGTCCACGAGCGCTGGGCAGAGTGAACAGCAGCAGGACTTCCCTGCCCAGCACAAGCATTAGGTACCCAGTTAGCTTTAATACTCAGGTATTAATTCCTGAGATAGTGGTTCGTGATTACTGGTGTACAGTCCCTAGGCTTAAATCACGACTGTGCTAACAAGCTAGCAGATTATCTGCTGGAATCCAGTGCGAGTTCCCTGCCTTCAAGTTCCTGCCAGAGAGACCCAGACACTGTGATAATGGATATAGCATAGAGATAAAAAGTTACACCCTATAAAATACATAATGTATGTACATTAATACAAGCTTTTAACATTTTACTGCTGTTAGAGACAACAGTTCGCTTTGTTCTGTTGATCGGGGACTTGCAGTGAGTTCCATCATGCATTTCAAATAAAGCCCAAGAAATCAAATCTTGATTTCCTGGGGTTTAAGTAAATTTCTTAGCATCACTGTTATAAATGTATGTTTGTGAATGCATACCATTTGTACCATCTCATTTCCTAACACTTAATACAGCTGAAAGTCACAATATGCCTGTCTTAGTAGCAGTAGTGATTACTAGCAGTGGTATTTAGTCAATTAAATACTATACAAGCAGAGAGATTTCCAAAGGTTTCAATTTTTGAATTCTATTAAATCAAATACTACTTGTGTAAAGAACAATGGCAGTCCCACTAGGTCTGCACTTTTAGAGTATTGTTTTTCTTATGCTATGGATGAAGAAACATCAGGATATTACACATTTATTCATTTCAGCAAAACTGCAGCAAAGAGCCAAGGACCAAGAGCAGAACCCACGATTCCCACGAGCCAAACCCTTGGCATGTAACTGCCAAGGCCTTCTCTTCTCAACAAGTTTCCCCAAAGGTGGTTGTGCAGGATTTTTACCTGAAAGCCCCACTGTAGTCATAGTATTGCTCCTGCGCATTTGCTTCACAAATGTTCTGCCCAGACGCATCTCCCTTACAGAGCTGACAGAGGGATTCCGTGTAATTTGTGTTCTTTGCTCCAGGAACGCAACTTGCACTGAAATACTCACTAACAGCTACAAGTGAAAGCAGAGTGAGATGTTTTTAGCAACAGGTAAACAAGATCCTACAATCCCATTTTAGCACATTTATACGCTACATGTCTAAACATTAAAAGGGATAATTCAGTCTGTTTTTAAAAGATGACTTCCAGGTTAACAAAGCTTGCACTCTGCATTGGCTCCGTGCTGGATCTGCTCCATCTTACACAGAGCATGGGCACCAAGAACCAAACAGCTCTCATCCCCCCCCGGCCCCTGTCCCCATCAGTACTCCCAGGACACACACGGAGGCTGCGCTGAGGAGCAGCCTGGCCCTTCCATTCCCACCTTTGGGCAGGTCACATCCCACTGCCGCCAGGTGTCCGCTGTCCATGAGATAACCCACGGGCACGTTCCAGCCTGCCGTCCTGTTGATGCCCGTGTGGCACGAGCGGACACCCCGCAGGCTGCCGATGGTGATGTTGGAGCTCTTCCTTACAACGGCCACGGCGTAGTAGGAAGTTCCAATCTCTGCGGCAGAGGGAGAAACAGGAGCAAAGGAGCCTAGAGGCAGCACTACAGTGTGATGCACTGACTTGGGGCGTCTCTTGGCTCTGCTCATCGAGAAGACACATTGTTCGCATCCTTGGGGAGAACCGGCTGACCTTGGGTATCACTATTGACTTTGCTGTGTGAATTGTCCTTTCTAAAACGCCACAGTAAGCTGCTCTAACTTTGAAGTTTGCCCTGTAAATTAACACCAAGTAGATTTAATTGTAAAAAGAATTCCCATATTGTCTATTAATTTGATCTTTCAACATAGCTGTCACTGCAGCATCACATATGATTTCATTTTCATTTTCTTACTGCGGGACATAATTCATACAGGCAAGGGTTTATAGTCAGAAGTGAACATAAGCTCCTTTAATCTGACACAGGCCACTGAATTTCATTCGGTTGTCCCCGACTGGAGCTCGCAGCTTGACTGACAAAGCTGTGGGTCACGCGGCCCGCAGGAGGCTGCGCGGAGGGACACCTGAGGCCACAGGGCGTGAGGCAGCGGGCGGCGCCGGGGCTGCTCCCCCAGCCCCGCTCCCTCTCCCAACGGAGCGGTGCGGCACCCGGAGACCCCATGTCATTTGTGCAGTTTATAGGATTGAGACACAGCCCTGGTAACAGTTTACCTTCGTATTTTGTATTTCATTGATTTACGTGCAAAGTTTGGAATAGGGAAGACAGTAAGCAGTAAGACAGTAAAGAAGTATTACAGAAAGAGCTGTTTTGACCTAAGCATTTCACAGACAGCCCTTGGTCTCCCATTTCCCTTCCAGTCTGTTATGACAAGAACATCCGAGAGGGAATGTGACCATAACCTCACGTTTATGTTCTTCAAGAGGACCTTAAAATAACACGGAAACAGTGAAAATGCATAGGAAAAAAAGCTTATATAACAAATCCAGAAGTTATTATGTCTGAATATACCTTGGTCATACACTTCCCCAACCACAGGTTTCAGCCCATGCTCCTTTCCAGCCTGGTAAATTGAAAGACCACCCAGTGTCACTGCATCTGCCAAATCATCCTGTGCAAAACAGAAGGTTAAGATAAATGTTGAAACACAGTTATTAATATTTCTCAATAGTCAGAGGCAGTGTATTCATGAATTTGAGAGAATAGGCCATGGGATGCAATCAGTCTCTATTTGTGAACTTCTCTGTCTCCAAAGTCCTTTCTAGGGCACTCAATTTACTAATGAACACTTAAGTATGGATTTAAACACCAAAATCCGCTTCCTTCAAAAAATAATGCAGCCCGACCGCTCTAGCCGCCTCACTAGGCTTCACAGTTTGAAGGAATCTTAGGAATGGATCCTTATTTTCTTCCTCCAGCTCTGTGACAAGTCTGGAGGCTCATCAAAGAAGCAAAGGAGTTTTGTTTTGTTTTTTTTTTCTCTAGCTAGTGCCCCAAAGCTTGAAGATTTAAATAAAAAAAATATACATATTTCTGAGCTCACACACAGACATTCTGAAGTGGTGTCTTCTAGAGCTGTAAAACACAAATGCCAAAGGGCATTTTCAAGACAACACTAAACAGGCCAGCTTGTTCCCCGAGAGATCAGCAGCCATACACCTTTGGGGCAAGGCGAAAGGGGACGTGGAGACATGGACGTTCCCTTGTAATACATTGTCTGAACAAGTTTATATTAACACTAAGTAGAGCTGTAGCAAACAAAAATTCTGCTCTCCTCTGATATTTTCCTCCCTTTAGATTAGTATTTATTACAAGCAATATTTACTCTGCTGAATTGCTTGTTCCTAAAAAACACAATTTTATTCTGCACAGCAGAAAATTTTTTTGTTATAAGTAAAACAGCAGTAAAGAGGAACCAGAGCACATGTTCCTGCAACAGGATTTACAAATTCCTTAGTGCAATAAATAGCTAACGTAGGCAGAAATCAAGGATCATCTGCACGTGATAAAATGAAGAACTAAAGGAGGAAATTACAGGCCCAAAAGTATCCCAAGGAAACAAGGAGAGAACAGTGTAGATAAAACCCTACTGCTGACTAATGCAACCAAGTAGCCTTGGTTGTGCCTTTCAGAAAAGAAGCATCTGAAAGGACTGTCAAAAGAGAAAGAGGGGTAATCTGGGCATCCACTGCTGCGAAGGTGCCCAATGACCTTATTTTTTCAGCCGACTAACATGGAGCCGCCTGGAATACTGCTACAGACGTAGGATTACACTGGATTTTAACTAGCGTTGGCCAGGCCTGCCCGCAGCAGCAGGGGTTAGGGAGCTACTAACACATCTCTGATGGCCAAACCCGGCTCTCCCTGTGCACTGGGCCAGGGCAGGGCAACGGGCAGAGAGACAAGTTACTGCTGAGAAAGTCCAGAGCAAGTCACCGCTCTGCAGTTCTAGGCTGACACCAAGTTTCTTACCAGTTTGCTTAACCTCTAGAGCTCAGCACTGCAGGGCCATGATTTACCCCACACCCTTGGCAGCTTCCTGAGCGTGGGCTCAGGTGGGGTAGGACTCTGCTCCCCAGGTGTCCTGCAGCAATTCCCTGCAGGCAGAGTCGCACCAAATGCTTGCCAAGGCTTTAAAGGATTACCCCAGAGGGCAGATGTTGGTATTGATGCTGGTACCTAAATCAGCTTCAAAGCTGTAGTTTTAGCACAGCTCGGCAATTATTGCTTTTGTACTCAGCAACTGCAGAGTATTTTTTTGTAACAAGCTTTTAACTAGCAAACCACGGGTTCCAGATAAGATTTTTGACAGACACACATGCACTGGTAACAGTGTTTGTTAACTATTTTCAGAATGGCTCAGTTTCTGTGTGAATTGCACAGGGAAGTCTAACGAGCTGCTGAAGAATAGCTTTGCTCAAATTAAATATTGAAAGGCTCTTCAGGTTAAATTTTACAGCATTTCTCAATTTTTAAACATCTTGAAAGAAATGACTGTGTACTTTACCCACACGCAAACACAGCTCACAGAACTAAGTCCAAGCTACGGGGCTATAAACGGTGTATCCGCATCCTCCACTGCTGAATCCCATCCCCTTTCTGTCCTCAGGGAGCAGAGTTCAGCACAGAGGCGGATCGGGGTCTGCGCGGGGAGCCTCAGGCATCCAGCACCATCAGCAGCGAGGAGCGCAGCCCAAGGCCAGGCCCCTACCTGAAGGGTTACTGACTGTCAAGCTTTAGCCCAGCAGCTGTGGACACATTCCGAGCACTCCGAGTTCAGCTCATCAGGAGTTTTAGCAATTTCCCTGCTTTCTGCAGCGGATGACAAATGCAATTCTGTGCATGCTGTGTTTCAGAGGCAGTCACTCATCAGATCTTTCTGTAACTTATCTTGCAGAGTCTAACACATCCTTTTCTGGGGAATGCAGCAATCAGCCAAGTGGTTTTAGGAAACATAAGTCATTAAAAAGTATTTCCTATCCAAGCCTCATACACTGATATCTACTCTCCAAGTTCTTTAATACTGTCTTGATTCCTTCAGTCAAAAATGGTACTTATCAAGTGTTTATTACTTAACAGGCAAGCCGCCTACTTTTCCTACAAAACATTACAACACAGCAATTTTAGAAATTCATCCTCTTTTCTGGCCACATCAGTACCTGCCACATCTCCCTCCAAACCAATAGGCCAGGCCTATTTTCCTGGCCACAATCCCCTTGTCCTTGACTGCGTCTCCCTCACTGATTCCTGACTCTGGGACACGTCCACAAAGGAGGACCGTTTATTAGCAGATCCAGCCATCCTCCCCTGCCACCCTCTGCCAGAGACTCCCTTCCAAACCCTGGGTGCCCCGGCACTGGGGAGGAGGGGGACAGGGCCGCGCGGCGGGAGGCCAAGGCCCGCGGAGCCTGCTGCGGAGCTGCTCGGATGCGCGCGGAGCTGCGCGCGTTGCCCGGCACGTGCAGAAAGGAGCGCGGCGCTGCCGGCCTCCCCGCAGCAGCTCACCTCGACCATGCGCGTGCAGTCAGCGGCCGACTCGCCCTCCACGCACAGCAGCGGGGGAAGGATGGCAGCCCCGGCAAAGGCCGCGCTCATGTCCCTGCACTTGGACAGCTCCTGCTGGGACACCGTGCACCACCGGACACGTTCCAGGCTGGCAGCTGGGAACAGAGCATCAGGAGAAAATAATTAAAAACAAACCAACAAAGCTTTGTGTAAATAAATAAATTAATTAATTAAAAGCTTATTTAAAAATTACTGGAGATCCAGACTTTCACTCCCCTCCTCCGTCCAAAACAAGTCAGGCTTGTTCTACACTGAGATTGGAGAGAAGGCTTCTCCTTTCACTCAGATTAACAGTAACAGGAGCAATGAATTTAATTGGATTAGAAACAGGATAGGTTCCAATTTAGATATAAAAACAAGACGGATCTGTTACTAGCTAAGCATAAGTGACACAGAACAAGTTAGAGCAGCCAGACCATTCTTAAAACTTGGTAAAATCTGGTATCATCATATACGTCCCAGGGAGCTGCGGATATGGCCAAGGTTTTGAGCTATGAAGCTGCTCTGTGGCACACAAGGCAGAGCCCTGGCCCCGAGCAGCTTCTCAGGGTTGTTTTCTGGAGCTACCCTGCAGATGCGTACAGCACCAAAGGCAAAATGTGGTCAAAATTGAAGAAAAACACACTACCATTAATTCTAACTGGTCAGAATCCTCCTGACCAGATTATAGGGTCTGACTTATCGTGCAGACAGATGGGGACACACAAACAATAGACTCTGCTACAGGACACTCCTTAGAGAGCATCATTCACGGTGAGAGCTACTGCACCCCGCTGTCTGCCCCAGCCCTGTCTCCTGGCATACGCATAGAATGCTTTCTGCTGAGTAAAACATGTTCAAAATATTTAAAACGATGCACTAAGAGAGCAAGGATCATCCAGAAATGACTCTGTATCAGCAGGACCAGCCCTTCCTGGAGCCGTGCCCCAACACATGCAGTCCTAAGCACTTAAAAACCTTCTCGCTGGGTTATTCTGAAAACTAGAGAAGTAAGAGTGTCCCCTTCAAAACACTTAAGATAACAGACCCTCCCACAGCCACTAGAAGGAATGTGCAGCTTCCTACAGGTTAAGTAGGGGGGGGCTCCATGAGTCAGTGGGAAAGGTGTTTTCCAGGAAGCCAAAGCAGGACTCTGAGCTGCACCTTGTTGCTTGCACAAGCATATACCAATCACCACGTGCAAACGCTGCAGCTGTGCATAAAACGTGGGTGCAAGATGTTTATGCTGATCAATAAATATGGATGATTTTTGTAATCAGTTGGCAGGAAATTCCAGGGCTTTGCTTTCTTGTTTGCTTGCTTCCTAAACTGGATTCTTCTCTATGTTACTTTTCACACTGTGCTTTTCTCCTGACTCTAACTGGCCCTCTGCTTCCCCACTATTGCCATGCAGTCAAAACACCACATCAAATTTTGCTAGTTAACATTACTTCACTTGTATAGCAGTGTGGGGTAGTAAAGGGCATCTCTTTCAACCTGAAACACCCAGGGACCGCAGGCCAAGCAACATCATTGATGCCACAAACCTTGTTTTGCACCAGATCCTGAGGCAGAGAGTTGGGCTGGCTGTTCCACTGCAGCTCAGAGCCACCTCCGCTGCTCTCAACAAGCCCAGGTCTCACCTGGCCTGCAGGAAGCTTCACGGAACGTGCTCATAGAGGAAAAATGGCTTCTCACTTCTTTTATTTTTTTTTTGTGCTGCAGCAATGCCAAAATGCATGGCAGAGTTATGGTAAACAGGAAACTCATGGAAGCTTAACATCTACCTTATCATCCTGTCTGAGATTGTATTCACTATTCATTTCTTGGGAGCAGAAGGAATGTAGCTTTTCGGAGATAAAGGTGTTTTTTGGTTTGTTTTTCCCTCTCCAGAACACAAGCATTGGGAAACTGAATTGCTTTCTGAGCATCGTGGCACGCATGGCAAGGTATCATCCTTCACCTTCAGCTCTCTGCAGAAGCAGATAATGTAGGAACTGCAGGAGGACTTGCAGTCATGCAAGTCTGACATATATGATCATACACCTTCATTTTGAATTGGTTCTGATTTTCCTCACATCATCAAGCGACCAACCGCCAAGGCAGCAAGCCACAACCAATACTTTCCAGAGGACACTTACCAGCATGGAAGAAGAGAAGGCAGAAGACACTCCTGGAGCTCTTCATGGTGAAAGCTGGGGGTTTTATGCTTTTTTTTCAGCCTTCAAAACACCCAAATGCCAGTGCTGTGCACGCCTGCTCTCCCCAGTCTGCTCCGTGGTGGAAGGCAGCAGCAGGCAAGGGGTGAATGCACTTTGCTCCACGGTTTATCTTGCTCGCTCTGGCACACGTCACCTCCATCACATGGGAGGGGAAAAAAAAAAGGATCTACCTCTCTTCGTGCCAACTCTAAACTTGAAAGAAAACAAAACAAAAAGACTAGCATATGACAAAATACCCAAGTCACAAGTGAGGTTGTCACTGCTTTATCACCACCACCAGACTTGGATCAACAGCTACACCCCAACTCACAGCAGCAAGGCAGGGCTGCATAACGAAGTCCTCATCTTAAGCAAGGGCTGTGTGTCGTCTCTCTGCGATGGAAGCTCAGGAAACAAAAACGGGTCCAGCTAAGCCAGAGCTGACAGTCACTTTTGTCCACGTTCTCAGTGTTGTCATGAATCACATAAAGCCATAATGAGAAATGCAGGCTTTTATAATAATGAAGTCTGTGAACTCTGCAGGTGCTAGGGACACATCTCCTGAGATGTAATAGCAAATGCTGGGAAAGAACCCAAGTAGCTAGATTAAAAAAAAAAATAAATAAATAAGTTTTAATGAAGAGTCAGGAAGGTTTCCCTCTCCCAGGAAACGTAAACCCTCCTGACGAGATCTCTATTCGAAGCTGCCGTGGCTTTCGGCCTGGCTTCAACTGAGTCACGTGTTCGTTGCTCAACGCACTGCAGCTCCCTCTAACACCCCGTTCAGGCAGAGGCGCCTCCTGCGCTCGCCACAGCTCCTCAGAGCAGCACCAGGAACCCAGGGGCTACCACGGCCACCACCGACCCCACACGCACCTTGACCACCTCGTCCTTCAGCCTCCTATGGAGCCATTAATTTACCTGCTGCTTTCAGGAATAACTGACTCAGCTCCTGGCTGGGATTTGGCCAGGGTACTATGTTTACTGTCTAGCACCTCTAAGACAACACCTGAATCTAATTCAATTAATTGCTGTTTCACAGAAATTAATATAAAATTAACAGCAATTAATATAAAATCTCTAAGATCACAAAATACAGTCAAACAGATGCCTCAGGGACATCAACGTTTTTGCCAGGGTCCCAGGGAAAAATAAAAGCAATCAAAGAGCAGACAATCCGGAGTTCTCTGGGTTTGTTGCTCTCTACCCAGGACTACTTTTCACTCTAGCACGATAACCACACAAGATAAGTGTGGCGGACTTTAGCCTGAGAGTAAAGTAGAATTGGTGGCAACTAGCTAATACTTGAGAAATGTTTGAAAGAAAAGTGTTATGGAAATTATTCAGCCAATCCTACCTATGGAAGAATAATGCCTCACAGATCTCTTCAGCAAAACAGGAACTAAAACACTTTTTGACAGGCTAAAAGAAGAGGTAGGAAAAATAAAAATGCATACTATGTAAAAATCTCCAACATGATTATGGTTTGCAGATTTCTCAATATATAGACATTTCAGCAAAATTTACCAAATGAATGGAATAACTGGTCTTCAAAGTATTTCATTGCACACCTCGAATGACTGGTCTTCTGAAGCAGCAGCCTGCAGTGCACAGTATTATCTGCAAAAACTTCCAGCAGTGCCACACTCCTGGCAGTTCCAGAGGCGGAAGGATTCTCCGAAACGCAGCACACGCCGTCTGCACTAGTCCAGGGAAACACAAACGGCTTGGGCCCTACCTGAGCAGCCTGTACTTACTGCTCCACAGAACACCAGAGGATTTGTCCAGAGTCCAAACCTGCATCTAACATAACAACTTCACTAGCCCCATGTGGTCAGTTCTTTTCTACCACATTATTTCCTTTTACAGTCTTGACTCCTGCATCACCTGTATTTCTTATAATTAAAAACACATTTGACAACCATATTGTACAATAAAGTTTATTAGCTGTTCTCCTCTTTCTAACAAATGGAATGGATAGGGTGGATTATTCTTTACAAACCAAAGCTAATTTGGTTGAGTGACAGCACCGTGCCTGCCATTAAGTACATCCCTCTTACAACCACCAGTCTGAAATAAGCCATGGCAGGTACCAAATAACACGGAATTCAGAGTTTCCTTACTGAAGTTCAAACCACATGTTGCTACAATGTATTTATAACATTCAGCACAGAAGTCTGTGCTTTGCAAATGGAAGTTCTTGTACCTATGCAATCCGTGAATAAACACAGAAAAATAAAATGTAGTGCTGAGTCTGACTTCTCCCTTTGGTTAAAACATGCATATTACAAGAAAAAAGTACAAACATCTGAAATTTTGTAGAAAAGAGGAGAACTTGCACATATTTTGTTCTTTTAGCTAATATTCCCTGGACTTTTTTGCCCAGCCACCATAGCCCACTTAATTTCATGTGATTAAGGAAGGTAAACTCTAATCTGCATTTTTTAGCTAAAACAAAAAGCTAGGAGTAGGTGGTAAAAGAAAAATATATATTTTTATATATATATATTTATACGTGTGTGCAACTATGTAAAGAAAATAATTCCCATAGTTACAGAGTTTAGTTAAAGAAAGTTTAATATATATATATATTTATTATAACAAAATAGGCAGTTATTGTGGGTAAAATATTCATTAAAATCTGACCCCTAAGAACACACACATTTTTAGGCTACGAATCACACTCTCATTGACCTAAGATCATCTCTGCAGCTGTTTTCTGTATTACTGCCAATGGAAACTTGGCATTCCTTTGTAAAATACAAGGTTTCCTAGCACCTAACATGTTTTAGGCTCCAAAGTGTGATGACCATTATCTATAAACAATTTTTTAAGACACTATAAATAGTGTTGCATGAGGAAGATTAAAAATGTTACACATCTTTGTCCCTAGCAATTTTATTGGCAAAAAAATGAAAAAATAGATTATAAGAATATCCATATGAAATTATGAAAATGAATATCCCTTGAGAAGTAGTAATGGGAGTTAATGAAAATGTTAACTCAAGATTTAAAAGTTTCTCTTTAACTGCCTGGAAAGAAAAAAATATCATGACAAAAAAAAAACAAAACTCAGAAAATAAACCTGAAATTGATTGCCCTGACCGAACCATGCTATTAAAGGTAAGCGTGCAAAGTGGCTCATGATTTACAACTTCCATGAGTACAACTCTTCTTGCAATTGTTATGAAATTTTAAAAGAATGTCTACAAAGCTTTTTTGAAAAAATCTTTGAAAGTTACTCTCCCTTAAACATTAAGGAATTTTATCAAGTAATTCCCTACCCCCCGACCCACCCCAAACTAATAGCTGGTCAGGCCATTCCACTGTCTTCTTTGAAAAATGGCAAACCAACAACACACAATACAAATTATCTGAACTAAGAGAGACACCAGATGTAAGCGTTATGGGAACTGCAGAATGCAATGGTTAGGACATGAACCACGCTGGAGAGAACTAGAGGCAGGCTCCACTGGAAGGACTTAAGAGTTGTCAGATGTAGTGGTGGATGTCAGTTAGAAAATGCAAAATAAAAATCCATTTTCATAATTTTTCCTTTGCTGGAACCCAGATATAAGGGCCAGACTGTTCCTCTATGATCTGTTTCACTTGGTTGTAGATCTCCTCCAGGGTGTCTCCTTGGACAATAGCTGTAAAACAGAACAGAGCAAATGAGCAACCATCTTCTCCAGCTGCGCAGAGCCACCACGACCTTCCAGGCTCTTCTCCCTCCACAGAAACGAAAGGATTTTAGACAGCTGAAGGAATGGATGCCCAGTGGGATCTCGGGGTTCTGGTGGGACCCAAGCAACTTGCTGATGCTATTACAGGACGCCCAGAGCACTCTGCTCAGAGGCCTGGGGTTCAACAGTGACCTGTACTGCAAATCTACAGGGTTTTTTGCCCTTCTAACTTCATGTTAGAGTTGGTCTAAGTCAATTCCTGTCTTCCAGCACTCTTTTCGGTGCAGCTTCCACACACGCTTCCAACCTAAGCAGGCAGCACAGAGTGCAGGGCTGTGTCCTCATGCAGCCAAGCAGCACGAAGCTGCCTTTGTGGGTGGGAGACGGGCGAACTCCTCGGCTGTGCTCCGAACTGCCACAGAAGCTGGGGGACTCGACGGTTTTGTCTCTGCTTGGACTAGCTTTGATCTTGGCCAGAAAGAGGAATAACTCCTAGAGTTAAGTTTTCCAGTCAGTAGATTCTAGTTTTACAGGCAACAGGCCTTCCTTACACAGTTTCTATTCAGATTGTGCAAGTTGCACGCATGTTCTCCAAGGCCAGAAAATAATTAGAAACGAGCCACTATGGATACGTTCTGACATATCAGAGTAAAGTACAGCCTGGTGAGAATGAGGATAAAGTCTGAGCTGTTCATACAACACTTCAGTCTGAAATAGCAACCATCATGAGATAACTGCTTCTTTTTAATTATGATTGCCACCTCAGTGTTCATAATCCAAGAAATAATCTTCAGCAAGAAAGTTAATTTGGGATGCGCACCAGACGCGCTCTTTCATGCATTATTACTGATGCTTCCGAGATTGGCTTTCATGCAAATTGCTTCCTTTTTGTTCCTAGTCATCATTCCCATCTCTGAAGAACTTCCTCCCCGTCTGCAGCCTGTTGTCGCGGGGCCGGGGGAGGCGGTGGCTGTTCAGTCACCACAGCTCAAGAGCACAAGAGCCCACGGGGACGCTCAGAGCTGCCTTGCCAGGGCGGGAGGCCCTAAGCTTCAGGATCTGGCTTCTCTCTATTGCACTTCACTATCCCTCCTCCAAAGCCTAATGCAAAGCTGGACACGCTCTTCATATGCTTCAGTGCAAAGCCTCAATGTATTTAACCCTACTGTGCTCAGGAAGTGGATTTCAGTTATCCCACATGATGTGGTATTTTTAAGAGACTAGAGATTATTCACACATTCTGTTTTACCAGTGGAGTCATATGAGCAGCAGCCTCCACATGCTAAGCAGTAGGTGGGAATGGAATATCTTCAAGAACCTCAAATCAGAAAAAGGACTTTTACCCTAAAGTGGATTATCAAGGACAGAAACCTGCCCATGGGATGTTGCTATCTGCCTTTGTCAACAAAGCTTTATACCTCTGACAAGCAAGAAACATGGCCCTGAGCAGAGGAGCTCATAAAAAGGTCCCAACTTGAAAACATCTTGAATTATGTCCCTTAATTTCCTGAAGAACTGCTAGCCAAGATATCACTGAGACAACCTGGCAGAACACCAGTAACTAACTACTAAATATTTAATTAATATCTATTAAAATGAGATCATTCGATGGGAAGTAGACACAAAATCGTATTTGCTTCCTGAAAACAAACCTGCCATCCTAGTAAGTCATTTGGAAAGGACCTCTATAAAAGGAAGAATTTGCAATATACTTTGAGAACCTCAGATTTTGGGGCACATGCAGATGAAGAGCTCTGGGAGGAGTAGGACAGACAGCAACAGCACTGGGGGAGAGAGGTGGCCAGAAAGGGAAGGACTCGTTTAAGGGGGGGTGCAGGATGCAGAGAACAGGGAGGCCGGGGCACGAGTCTATGGGCTCCTCCATCTCCCCCTCCCAAGAGGAGCTGCCAGCCTCTCCCGTATCTCTGCCCAGGGAGAGCAGATGGATCACGGAGAAGCTCTGCATTCACAGCTCTGCCCACATGAGAAGTGGGAGAAGGAACTGGGAAAGGGAGACATGTCACAAAAGGAGGTAAATGGGGCAGCAAGTTCTGCAATACTACAGGAGAATGCACCAGGGAGGAATGGTGTCTAGGACAGGAAGAGACAAGGCCTATTGCTGCTCTCCCCATGATCAAGCTCAACCGTCCCCACTCTCAGCCTTCTCCTGATACTGCAAGTCACAATGCAAAAATTTAGCACGGCTCAAGTGCTTGCAGCTGATCCCTTGTTGTTCCTGTTAGGACCAGGCATGCACATATCTGATCTGCTGGAGTACCATCATGCTGTACCATCCCATTTCCAGAATGTTAATTACCAAAATTCTTTGCTTCCTGGATTCAAAAATTAGAAAGTAATATCATTTGACAGAGAGTTTTTCTGGGCAACTAAAAAAGCTTTAAGCGCTCGGTAGATCAAAAAAGCAAATAATTACATTTCAATAACTAGAAAAATAGTAAAATTCTCATGATTTTAAGACCTTGATTAAGCTGCAGATAAAGTTTTACATTTACTGAATTCACCAAACTGATTCCAATGTAGAAGTATGAGGACTGCTCAGTGCCTCAAAGCAATCACAGACCAGACTGTAAGCAAGATTCAGCCTTATCTTAATGCCCTGGCAATTATAGTGCAGCAAGCAATAAAATTTCAATTTGCAGAAGAGAACAGTCTCAAACAAAACAAACCTGTGAAGTGTTCAGTAAATTCTTGTTCCAGTTTCATGGCTCTCTCAAATGTCTTCCTGGCTTGGTCTTCTGTTAAGCGTTTATTCATTTCCCTGAGATTAAAAACATTACACATAAAAAACTACTCTCAAGTATTTGGCATCTTTAGAAGTAAAATTTAAAATTGCTCTCAAAGCACTAAACCTAGTAAAAACAGTCTTCCAAGAAACCTAAGTAGACACTCAGTGGGAATGAGTTTTTCTGGTGTTAAGTTGCCTAGAATTCTTCGTAGACAGTGGGATTCATTCTCAAGGACCCTTGATTTGGATTTGAAACCCAATCTGTAAGTCTCAAGAAATTCAACTCAAGAAGTCACATGAACAAAGCTAATAATAAAATGTTGTTTAAAATGCAAACGTTATTTTTTTTCCAGCTTGCTTTTCTTCTGCAAGCTGGCTTTGAAGTACACTGACAGTTTCATACAATTTAGCCTGAAGTGCTTGCTTTTACTCACATGATGTTTTCCACTGTTTTGGGTTTAATAAAAATGGAGATAGGGTACAGCTGGGCAATCTGCAACCTTTTGATCGCATTACCAGAAACATCAAGAATGCAATGTTTACCCTAGAAAGCAAGAACGAGAAGGGAAAATGCCATTAAGCAGATTTCAAGTCACAGCCATGCATAGTACAAGAATTCAGAAGTGAAAATGTGACTCCACTGAAGCCAGTGAAATTGGAGCATCCACATTAACATTATCACGATTTCACTGCACTGCTCTGGGTGCTGGGATCATCCAGCATGTGAGATGTTCTCAACTCTTCATCCTTCCTTTCTCCAGAGGTTGCAGCCCAATCAACAACACTGATTCATTCAAAGGACCAGCTGTATTTCAAACCACTATCTTTTAAGGATGTGGCCATCTCACAGACTCACTTTAGACCAGAGCCAGATGACTAAATGGCATATCTGAGTGAATGACCATCATTGGTGCCACAGGAATTTGCCACTATCAGAATATTTAGACAGATCTTAATACAACTCCTTTCCTTCCCCCAAGTATCATGCTGTATAACAACAGATTTGATATGGTGAATGTTTGGACTGATTTTTTCTAATTTTTCAAAAGATAAAATCAGAACCCTTCCAGGGGCAGCTGGAACAGAACGCAGCTGCTTTCCTCTTTCCTTCCACACTCCCACTACAAGCAATTCTCTGGCCCTCAGGGGATTTTCATGCCACAAGCTCTCTTTACACAGCTCCTTGTATCTTGACATCATTATCTCCTTTTCCTCCAAACCTGTTTCTTTTCTTTCTTGGCAGCACATGAGTGATTTGGGCGAAATTCCTCCTAAAGAGGAAAGAGAATGGGGAAGAGGGGAAATAAGAGAAGACAGCCCTTGGGTGACTAAAATCAGAAAAGCCTTTTCTTTAGTAGGAGATCTAGTACAAATGGCAGAATTTGTGAGCCAGGACATAAACCCACAGGCACCATAAAACCACATATCATGAAACACTCTTCTTGAACCTCTGCAAGTGCAATCCTTCGAAGACACAGCAAAGAGCAAGGAAGTAGAAGCAATCTGAAATGACTGAAATATTTCTGTTTCAAAGCAGACGGAATCACTAGAATCATTTAGCTCTGATCTCTCGCACAGTTAATTCCAGCAGCTCTTACAGAGTTATTTTCCAGCATAAACAATGCACAGCTGCTTGCATTCAGCTGGGGATTAACTGTTTCCCAGTTCCATGGGAATCATGTCCATGGATCAGGATACTAACTGATACCATCTAAGGTGTTAGTATGTTCTAGCAGCGTTTTACTACATTTGCTCGCCTGTCCACATCTTCCATATATTAACTCTTCTTTAAAAGCGGCAAATGCCCTGAGAAATGAAGAATGAATAACACAGCCTGGTCCATTTTCCATTCTGGGCACTTAGTATTTAAGGCACTGAAAAAATCCAAATAAAACCAGCACTGATTTACCTTTTCTGCTACTTCTCGCACTGATTGCACACTCGTTCCATAAAGATGATTATTGTACTGGCCAGCTTCAATGAATTTGTGATCCTGAATATCCTTCTCCATTTGCTCTCGAGAAGTGACAAAATGGTAATCACGTCCATCCACCTCATAATCTCGTTTTGGTCTTGTAGTATCTTTAGAGACAAAATACTATTTTTTAAAGAAGAGCAAAAAGACTTTTCCCCCTGTAATAGGCAAAAACAGTCTTCCATTTATACTGCAAAACTGTTATTAACTGATAAAGGACAAGTGGTCCTACAAAGCTTAGACAATAAAGCTTTAACATTTTTTTAACTCAACATAGAGAGGATAAGTAACAAGAATAATCCACTTAGAATTACTTTAGTATTTGCTGACACTTACGTGGAACACACGAGCCAAATTTGTCTGGGAATTCTGAGATCAGATCATCATTTATCCTGTCTTTCATGGGTCCCAAAACAATCACAGGTCGAGTGTAATTGACTATTAGACACAGAACAGCAATATCAGTTACATTAGAGCAGATTGCAAAGCTTTAAGTTTCAGCAAAACAAGTTTTAATCTTGTTAAAGATTTACAAGATCGATACTCTTGGGATGTAGGGAGGAGGGAAATCAAATAAAAAAAAGAAACACTGAAGGATATACAACAATTAATACCAAAGTCAAGGTGAGATACTAGATTTTCACCCTCAAAACACTACTCTAGGCGTTGACTAAAACTACACTGACTGCACTAGTGACTACACTAGATGTGACTAAAAATCAGTTTTGCATTACGAGATCTTTGAAAAATCCTGTTTACAAGTAACAGACTTGATTTGAACAAAAGTAGCAAAAGGAAAAAATCTGAAAATCTTTACACTTCAGCAAGGCACCAAAACAGAAGCAGAGTTCTTGAAATTCTAGTTCTCTATTGGGAAAATATATATATATATTTTTTGCTTCTAAAACAACTTAAGCTTAAACATCCATGCATGACGATATTCAGCTGCAACTTCTGTAGCTACTAACAATCTTTTTAAAGGAGCTTAAGTTGTTTGAAAGCTATAAATGGTTTTGGTTGTATTTAAGAAGTCAAAGATATCTAATTATCATGTATTAGCCTACAGGAAGGCAGTAACATCCAAGTAACTAAGCCTTAGAATACAATTTCAGCTCTACACATTTTATTTTTAGGTTGAATATGTCATTACTGCAGAAAAAACCCAAATTATATAAAGTTTGACCTATAAAATGTTTTCATACGACTTCTGAAAAACAGTGCTCTTCGATACTAACATATTGATTAAAAATGTCTTGGATACAGTAACTGTCAATTTATTAATTCAATAACAAATATCTTTGCATGAAGGCTTAGGGTGGCTCACTAGTGTCATCCATGATTTTATCGAAAGCCTGTCAAAATCACAATTCATACGACCTAAATAATTTAGTTGCTATTAGTCTTGTGTAACAAGTTACTGATGAAGTGGAGCCCAGGCAATAAGCTTAACAAAGTGGAGCAGAAAGTCTGTACATGCATGTTCAGTAACAGTATTAAAGGCAACTGGGCCAGATCACTCATGGCATGAAACCAAAATGAAGCTGCAACCATTAAGAGACGTAGACACGACAGGTATTTACTTCAATTGCCACAGTATTTTATATGGAATATATATCAATTATTCTCAAAAGACATCCCTTTTACAGATTAGCTAAAAATATATGAGGTATGTATCATGCCATGAAAATCAACTGTTCACATCTCTGAAGATCAATAGGAGTAGTAAAAATACTACACCCCTTTATACATAGTGCAGCAAAATCAGATAGAAGTGACAAGATCCCATCAGAAATTACTGAAAAGTATCTTATTATAATGTGTGACAAAATAAATTATTTTTTCCTACCAATTTCCATTTTGATTTTATCTCATTAGACATGTATCAGCCGAAATATTTTGATAATTCAGAGAGTGTTTATTTTATACTAAATGAGATCGACAAACCTTCTTGTTGATTGACTGGTTCGTATGACAAAACATATTCCTCTTGGCCGCCTAGAAATGTAAATGCAAAGAAATACCCATGTGTTATTTTCTAAGCCAATATATGTAAATAGATTCTTTTAATGAACCATAATGAGATACAGGCATCGCGTAGTAAAATATACATAATAATGATGCAGGACGTTTTCCAAGAGCAATGAATTATAAAAAATCACACAGAGAAGCCAAACAAAAATGGCAAAGCATAAGCCACATACAGCAAAAATAATTTCTTTGGATGTGTTAGCATGTCAAGCTGACGTCAAGCACAAGAACTTTAAAGCATTACTCAAAAGCTGTTATAAATTTCTCCCTGAACAGATGCATGCATACTATCATTCACTGCTAGAGGCAAAGCCACCTTCATCACAAGCATTTTCCATACTAGGACGTCAGTATTTAAAATAACATTTTTATACTTTTTATACTAATCTGAAAATCATGTTTGGCAAGGTATGCAATGTTTTACGACCTTTTTCACTAAATGCCACTCATACAAGAACCTCTGAGCACTCTAATTCTACAAAATCTCCAAACTGTGATTATGTTTACTAAATAACTACGACTTCTTAAAGATGAACTTAGAAACAGAGAATGCTTTGTATTACTCTCAGCTTCAGAAAGTAGGTAAGCAGTGAATGAAACTAAGTAAGTTTTGACCCTTTGAGAGCTGCAAGCTTTTCAAAAGCTGGTGAAAGCATCTGAAATATACCTCAGTTGCCATCTCTCTAAAAAACATTTTTAGTCCAACAAAATGTCTCAAAGTAAGATTTTTTGAATCCTAAAAGTAAATCCCATGATAGCAAAGAATTTAGAATTGAAGATGCAAGTTCAAATTCTATGTCATCACTGTGAACTTTGAATAGCGTCCCAATAACTCATTTGAGTAATTTTTGGAATGTACTTTGGAATTTGAGAGCCATACTCATAACAAGTAAAGGAATGTTATCCCACTCTAATACAGAAATAGATGGAGGGAAAATCTTTTATAAATGCAAAAACTATTTATATGTATTTTCCTTATTCCAAGGCAAAGACTACGGATATTTTAATTCTGAATTTTACAATCTCATTAAGAATAATGAGATCTGTGTTATATGAAATAAATCTGCATTCAAACTCATCACAGCAATACAGTAGCGAACATTTTTTTTTTCCCCAATTATTGCAAGTGAGGAATACATTAAGACAGACATGAAAACATGCAACCTGTATACCTTAATATCTCAAGAAGTCACTCATGCAAATGGATTTCAGAAAGACAGTATATACTTTCAGAACCTCTTTTGAGCTAGGGAGAGGAGTAGTGGATCACTCAACTATCAACTCATCTACAAAAGATCCTGCTGACATGTAAATAACTACTTTTGGGGGTAACATCACCGCAAGATCAGCAATTCATTAAGCAAAATGTTAAAGAGATAATACAAGTATATAGCATTCCCTGATTGAGGGCAAAAAGTATATATTGTCACTGCTTATCAATACTTTGGAAAAACGAAGATTAATAGAATGAACCTTTTGAACAACCGTACTCATCTGTAATCAAGATAACTTTCATAATAGACAGCAGTAAGAAGAAATTAAAAGAATCATTTTAATAAAAGATGCTTAAAATTACACATTCAAGTAAGAAACTACATGACATTCATAATAAATTACGGCTTCTCAAGCAATAACGCCAAAAAACCCCTACCTAGAACTGGCAATAATGAGCTTTAAAGATAACTAAAACAAGCTCTGACAGAAACCTAAAGAAAAATACTAGTAAAGCCATAAATTTAAGAAGAAACTGTCACGGTGAAACAGTTTTAATGATATGTTCTTACATAAATGACTAACTTAGAAA
This sequence comes from Tinamus guttatus, assembly GCF_059628265.1. Classification (NCBI taxonomy): domain Eukaryota; kingdom Metazoa; phylum Chordata; class Aves; order Tinamiformes; family Tinamidae; genus Tinamus; species Tinamus guttatus. Next base: position 3,885,804 of record NW_028288761.1, on the reverse strand, counting down.
TTTGAACAGAGGTGCGTGTATATATATATATACATGCATTTTTAATGACAATTACAGTCTACAACACTATCAGCATTGTGAACACCAGGGAATTTTTGTGCTTATAAATCCTCTCCTCAAGTGTATTCATCAGTATGGAAAATTCTGCTGCACAGCTCCTTGTCTCCGAGCAGATCGACAGCTCCCAAACAAATACGGCCGCTGGAGAAGGCTCTCCTCATCACCCCCAGAACAACAGCCTCCCAACAGTCGTTTCTGCAGCAGCGGAAGCAGGAGCTGAGCACCAAGCCACCACCGGCGCCACGCGGCGGGGATGTCACTGCTCTTTCACCCGCCACCTCCTCCACCTTCTCCTCATCCTGCTCTGCTCCATCCTGGCTTCCTTGCTGAGAAGCTGGCTGGAGCTCAGCAGCAGAATGGCAGTTCACATTTGGTCCAAGACAGGACAATTTCTCCCTCTTTTTTAAGGCATTGCATAGAGGTATCACACAGCAAATTACCCAGTGTGAACATGTAGTACTGCTGCCGTTTGGGTAATAAAATAGCCAATTCAGTCCAGAAGTTAAAAAGATACTATGCCTTCAAAATGAGAGAGTCCACCGTGCTAATCTGTCATAACTGACTCTAGCACTGAATGTGTTACATTCTTTGAAGACAATTCAAAGCATCCATACTCAATAAAATTGGTTAAGTGAAAACTGAAAAGCAAGGGTAACACATTTGCTCATTTCTCTTTCACGTATTAAACGTGAATATCAGCTGTGAAAAGTTGTAGGCAGATAGGTTACAGGTTATAGGTTACACAGTTTTGTTACAATCCCAGTATTAGCTTAACTAAATAGAATTATGCTTGTCAGAATTATATCAGTTTTAGTGAACACACAAATACAGAGAAAAGACAGGCAAACAAAACCAAAGGAAGAGGTACTAAACAAGGGTTCTAAATAAACAAAGAACTTAAAAACACTTACGGTAACTACTTTCACTATCGCTGGCATTAGAGGTTACATGCTCTGAAATTGCAACACAATGGAAAAATAAGGAACACACATTGATGGCATGAGTCCAAAAGAAAACAAATTGACAAAAATAATTCAGATGAAAGACAATACTGATACCATTGAAATGCTGAAATCAATACATACTGCACATAAATGTTTTAAGGTACTTCTCATACCTCTCAGGATCAAGCTTAATTTCATACAAAAGGAATGGATGTTAATAAAAAGGAAAAAAAAAACATTAAATAGCACATCAAAATAAGATTATGAAAAGTACACTACTTCATATTTCATATGCAACCCTGTAATTTTGGTGTTTCCACTTCAAGATGATTTTGGTTATGCAAAAAACATGAGATTACATATTTAAACTATATTATTTAAGTAAGCAACTAAGATAATTTTATGAAGACTCAAGGAGCAGAAAAAAACGGAATATATTTTAGTCAATTCAATAGCAGATACTATTTTATGGTATATTTAATAATTTATTTAAATTGTAGTGCAAAAATTTTTTTTTTCTGATTGTTTAACTTTTTCCTCCCAATAATGCTTTAATTCTCAAAAGTTCCTGCCTTCTACTCTGGTGCATAAATATAAATCTCTCAGCTCTTGCAAACTAATTAAAAAATTTCACAAGCTAAAGGATGCTTGTATTTACACACTTTTTTGGGTGGGTTGTGTTTATAATACTACATGATAAATGAACATTTCAGTTATTTATGATAATTTAATGCAATTGAAGTATTTTCTGGTATCAATCTATTCTGTCATCTGAAAATTGTACAAGTCTAGGTGACCAATACAGACTTAGATATTCTTGAACCTTATTGTAATGAAGCAATTTTCTTGCCACAAAATGACTCTATTTCTATTGATAAACAGAAGCATTTGCAGGCTGAGACTGCATAAAATAAACATGTGTTGATATACAAACTGAATACATAGTATCTTAAATTCAGTATGGTTCTTCCACTACAAGATTGAAGAGAAGGAAGCAAAGGGACCCTGAAGGAAGGAATACAGGTATGAAAAAAGTATACTTTTAGTGATTAATAAGCATAATAAAATTGTTACAGGTATTGTAAGTAAATTAATTAACCTTTTAGTTTTATTTTTTTAATTGAACCAATATGATTAAAAGGCAAATCTTTGACTTGACTGAACTCTTGTTTCCATGACGGAAAGGCAAAGAAATGTTTTCCGGCATTTGTGAGCAGCAGCAACTTGGATCTACTGTCATTTCATCTGCAGGTCTTAGACAAACACCCACATTGGTGTGGAGAAGGGAAACAGAGCTGTTTAAAAGCCTGGTGGCAGAACATGAAGGAATTGTCTTCCAAGGAAGACAGTGGGCTAGTCAACTAAAAATAATAAGTGCTGCAATGATCTCATAACAGGCACGACTTATGAGTATGCAAGACTGAAACCTGAGCGCCAAAAATAGCACTGGTCATGAACAGCCCAAGTAATATTAAGCAAGATTAAGGCAGTTTTAAGAAGTCTGGGCTGAAAATAAAGACTAGAAGCAAACATTTGTTTTTACAGCAGAATCATCACCAGGTGAAATTTTTAGATCATGCTGTAAAGGAGTTCAAAGTAGACAGGATCATAAGGCTGTAAAGCTTGGTTATGGTTGGTTCTGCTCCAGATCAAGAAATCTAATTGCAACCAGCCTCAGTATCAGTACTTCGGTTCAGTGACTGAGACCAGTATAGAAGTGGGCCACTTATTCCAGGCAACTTCAGGAACATTGTGCGTAACAGAGGACAAGAATGAGGACCTATGCAGAATATTATCTTTAGTGGCATTTCTGCTGGTATCCCATTAACACAGGACACATTTAACATCTGTGATCAAAGCAAGATCTTAGCATCTTTACTTGGCCTGCTCTTTTAGGACAGTAGTGGTGTTTGTGAGCACAAACAGGTCTGCTGGAGTCCTCAGCAGCTTTCAATCTTATGGCGTTCAATGGGACAGAAACACATAGTTCTGCAGCAAATATAACTAGTGCTTACTGTCACCTTCCCAGGGGATCAACAGTGGTTTAAGAGTACTCTAAGAGTTCAGATAAGTCAGAAAAGCCTTTAACTCTTCTGTTAAAAGTTTTAATAGCTGTAAACATCAGTCACCTAAACAGAGTGTTGAAAACAGAAACTAGTTAAAATATTATGTCAGTGCTAACATTATTGTAAAAAGACATAGGTTATTTATAAAAATAAAAACACAAACCAATGTAAAAATGACATCCAAAGCATATCAACAAATTTACAATCACAGGTTTTTACAAGGACAAACAGGTGAGCATTAGTAAGCTTCAGAACAAAAAAAAAAAAAAAAAACATTTATGTGATAACATGAACTCAAAGATGTTCTTGAAAGCAAAAATCCCCAGAACATGACAAACTAGAAAAAGCTTATGAAACATTTTTAGAGTTAACCTCCTTATGCCTGTAGAGCACCAGTCTCAAAGAGATCTGCTAAAAAAAAAAAAATATCAGATGGAGGTTAAAATAACTTGGGAGTATTTGGATCACTTACTCAGGCCTTTTGATCCCATGTCGTCAGGGACCTCCTGCAGAGTAGTCCCCAGAGGGCAAGCAATAAAAAGACAATCACAAAGAAAATAATTGTCAGTAATATATAAAATTGGCGCTACGACAGGAGACAGTTCCCTGAACATCACAGGAGAAGAAACACCTATCGGGTTTACACAGACCGGCACGTGAAGTGCAGTCACTGAGGCACGTGACACAGAAGGCAGCTTGGAGTCTGCACTTCCCAACTGAGGCAACTGCAATTGGAAAACTTTTTTTTTTTTCCAGAATGGCCTGCCTTTTGCACAACCACTCGGAGATGCCAGCTTAGCAAATTCTTTTCTTGGATGCTGCGTGCCCTCCTCAGAGGCCACCATGAGACACCATCACTGACAGCATCGCACAGCGATCATCTCCACCAGTGCAGTGTGTGCCACCACCACACACCGTTATCCAGTTTATGCCCAACTGGGAGGCTCTTGGGTTGGAATTTCCTTTGCCAGCACAGGTGCTTGGTTGCCTGGACGGATGTGGGCTGTCAAGCGCACCTCGGGTCCGTTGGCCTGTTGCAGCTCGTGAAACTGTCTCCATGGTAACACCCTACTGCATCTAGTCGGCCCTTCTACGTGCGTGTGTCTGTCCGTGGGTTCCACATACTTACGGTCAATATCACTGGTTTCCTGCTCACTCTGGTCCTTGTTCTTGTAGAAGGGAAATTTTCGGGAAAAGAGGTTCTTTTTACGCTTGTCATTGAATGACTGCTGAAGAAGAGAAGGAGGGGCAAAACAGAGGATGTCTAATGGCTGTGTGAACAAAGGCCCAGGCCCAGCCCTGGGGAACTGACTCCTACAACCGCCTTCTGCAGCGCACACCGCGACTCAACAGCTCACGAGAGACAGAGACGGGGACCAAGGACTGGCTCACCCCCTCTTTCACATGCTCACGACCAAGGCAACTGGCAAGCTGCCTTCGCCTATAGGGTCTGCCCTATATTGCACAAATTTTAGCCTTTTGTGAGTGCAAAGAGAGGTAAATAATTAGGCTGCTAAGACAGCCAAAGTATAATGAGCTCCAAAAAAACCCAACTAAATCATTGATATGTTCTAAAGGAAGGGTTAATAATTAAAAACAAGCAAAAAAAAAATCCCAAAACGCCAAGGCTTTACACAGGCTTTTGCAAACAGCTGACATGGTAACAGCACAACAAAAGTATTTCCCAGCATTGCCTGTATGCAAAGGCAAAACTGTAAATACTTTGGTGATAACTAATACATAACATACCATACAGTAAGGAAAAAGAAAGTTAAGAGCTGCCATTGCACCAAATTACCTTAGGGTAAAACTAAAGAAAGTAAGAGTGAAATAGGAAAAAAAGAAAATAAAGCACGTCTAGCAATTAAAAAACTGTTTTTTTGCATTTGTTTCAGTCTCAGTTGCAATTCATTACAAATTCATCAGAAGAAAAGATTTTGCTCTAGGAAAGTCTGTATCCCAATACCAACTTTCAAAAGATACCAACTTATTTCATTCATTCACTGTGGTAATTATTTTTCAGGAGTACATTAAAGGAGAACTATCACAGGAAAAAAAAGATTTTATTCAGCCTCATCTGATACTGACTATTATAACTGCTGAAGAACTTCTCTAAGCGGATAGGAATTTTTCTCAAGTCATGTGCGTATTTGAATTTAAGCTATTATCAGGTTCCTTGCCTGAGCAATGAAGAATTATGACATATATATACATAAATGTATGTATACAGGTGTAAGTAAGCCAAATTTTAGTAGTATTTGTCATGTCTTCTCCTGACAACATTATATGACTGCATCACCTTTAGCTTGCAGTTTTATGAGAAGTAAATAAAAAGAACCTTAATGCATAAATAAATCAGTAACACCTTTTTATTGTAATGAGGCACAGCACTAACACAGCTAACCTGAAGCTAGCTGAAATCTCTTTTATATCTAGGCATAAGTGAATCATCCCACCAGCTTTGCCAGCACATGAAGTCTGAAGTAGTTGTGGCATCTGGCTTGCAGAAATGCTGTTATTGGAGGGGATGGCAGAAGAAAGTGCCCACCTTGGTTCTGAGACCCTACGCTGCACAGGGAATGTTTACTTCTAAGCCAAGTACATCTGACATCCAGCAGGAAGTAATAAAACTTCCACAGAATCATTTTTTTCAATAGCTGCTTTTTAAAAGAATCAAGATACTTTGCAATCATAAGGACTGTACTAACAGCTATTTCTAAAATATGCAGCATGATACTTTTCAAACAATTGCGTGTCTTGTTTAATGCTGTGTGACCTCACCTTTCCCCTGTTATACACAATATGGTTGCAGAAAGTTATACTTGCTGCCTTTCCTGCCAGCATTTAGCATGGAATGACATACAACAGCAAGCAGGAGTGGCAGAGGACTAAACATTTTCAAATGGTTGGAGGTGTCTCCAGTGGAGTACAAAATTAGCACTGGGTCCTCCTAAAGAGATGCCCACGGTGCAACACCCAGGTTGCATCCTACTACAGTATTAACATCCTTCGGGCCATCAGTTTTAATAGAGACTTGCATGGAAACACTGGATCCTGAAAAAATATCCAGTGATACTTTTACCATTGCTGTTTAAAATATTTATTTAAAATAACCAGGTGTTGAAGAGGAACATGGTACAATGAGAGCTTGAGGGGTGACAACACTATTGAGCTCTGGAAACAGCAGTACTGGGTTAAATAGGAAATCCATAAAGCCTTTAATTGGCTAGTATCTGTGTTTGACTAACCTTGGCACCCTACTGAATGAGCTGCTGAAAGAAGTTTTAAACCTGACATATGGACAAAAAAAAAGTGTCAAGCCAGGAATTATGGTTGGCAAAGGGAAGATTTAGGATTCTGGCCCTCTTGTACCTCTACCTGACATCAAAATACCATTGCAACTCATTTCTCACACTCACAAACATCACAGTAATCTACAGAATAAAGGCAACAAGGAAGTATGCCCAAAGGAGAAGGTTTCTGCTGAGTATATTGAGAGACCCTGTAATGTGAATTTCAATAGCTAAATGTCTTGCATCTGTCCCATAATTGTCCCATAAAGACAAGTACCTCAGTTCAGGCAAAAGAATAGAGGTGACAAGTGCAACTAAATTGAAATGGCACAGTTTAACTAAGTTTCTGCAATTTGGAAGACTAAAATTAATGGAACGGCCAATTTATTGTACTTCATAAAACACAAACAGATTTATCTTAGTTTTGAAAGTGGTTTACCACACTTATTCTTCATTTTTAACTTTCTGCAGAGCAAAACTTAAAACTTAACTGAAATAACACTTATTTTTATATACTGCATGTATAATGGTTAGTCAGTTCCAATGAAAAAAGAGAAATTAGCAGAAATATTGTACTGACTTTGAAAAAAAGATTAGCCAAAAGATTATTTATAAAAGATACCAGGATTATAAAAAGATAGAGAACTGCGTATTAGCTGAAAACGCATACTAATTGTACTAAATTTTTCATTAGGCCACTGCAAATCATGAAAGGCATCATAAGCAAGAATACATTAAAACAGAGCAGCACATAACGCAGTTAAATGTGCATAAGAAAGGGAAAAACAAGAAAGAAAGATAGCCATCCAATTTCCTAAGTATTATTTAAAGTGAAGGAAACATGGATTTTAATTATATTTGGGGTTATACTTTAAGGTTTAATGTAGAAATTTTGAAGAACTGTTCAGAGTTAGTATTTTATATTGTCCATGGAGTACAATCACAGGCAGACACTGGAACACAGAGAGTCCATGAAAACATGTATGTCAGACAGCTTACAGCAAACAACATCAACATGACAAAACCAGGAAGAATATTTTAGAAAAGAAATGATAATGTTAAAACATTTACAGCTGAAGCAAAAGATTGTGAAGAGCATAAGCGTGTTTGCAAAACGAAGTGCTACTGAAGACACGGAACTGCAGTTGTGCATCAATGGCAAGCGTAGTTGCTTTTCCACTCCATATTCCAGGCATTTTTGGTGCTATGTTAGTACACAGCAATTGTGTACTACCACTGCTATTGTCAATAGGCTACTCCAAATAAATATTTAACTGTTTACAGTTCAGTGGGGGACAAGGTATAAAAACATGCAGTTATGCTTCAAAGGACATTAAAACATTTCATTAATTATTTAATGTCATTGAAATAATCTCAGATATTTAATGCATTTTCCTTTATGTGACTTTCATCTATTGGGCATGCCAGGTAACACGCAAGTTTACCACTGTAATAAAAGTAATTTGTGAAATGCAAAAAGGTTACATCCTATAAAATAAAGACTGAATTCAAATATGTATATGACCAGCTTAAAAATTATCACATCAGTTGATAAAGGTAATTTACTGCAGTATAAATATATGAATGTACTAGGACACAAAAAAACAAAAAGCAAGTGATCCAAAGGAATCATGAAGGCTATACTAAAACTGTACACCAGAAAAAGTCACTGAAGGTACTGGTTTCCCTTTTAGTGAATACTTATATAAGAATACTTAAAATTTTATTAATTTATTAAACTAAAGAGGGATGCAAATATGAATCTAAGTATCTTTTAAAGTATATCAAGATTAAAAATTGAAGCTTTAAAACTTTATCTATATAACGTTGTGATTTTTAGATTTATGAAATCAATATAAATAAACTAAGGGACAAAAAGGAATCCCTAGAGTTTACAGTAGTTACTAATGTTACCACATCAGTGCTATTGGAAAAGTACCTATTTAAAAAATGGCTTCCTAAAGAGCTGAAAGCATATCTTAAAATTTGGACTCCTTTACCATTATAAAATTGCTATAATTTACGTTACAGACATGCCCAGCGCCACGCAAGTTGTTACCCTGCCCTCTCTCTTTACCACTGACCTATCACACGTACTGGGACAGGCTTTCTGAACCATGCAGTAAACTGGACTATGAAATTAAAATTAAAAATCAAAAATTTAACTCAGATTTGTTTTGGAATTGGTTCTTTTTTCACCTGAATTGGTTACTTCATATGATTTGGGAACAGCCACATCACTACCTGTCTGAATAGGGAAAAGGGTGGAAAAGGTAACACACTACCCTCTCTTCCCCTTGAAGAGGGAAAAAAAAAACCCAAAACAAACAAAAACCACAATTTGGCAGAATTTAATTTTACTACTAAAAAGTGAAATTGAGCTTCCACATAAACCATGAAAAATGTTACCACTGACAGCAGCAAATGTAATGAGCACTTCATAAACTCACCCCTTTATCTCCTCTTGTCTTGGAATTGAATTTCACTGTCTTTAACCGGGCTCGTTCTTTTTTCTCAACTCTACCAGAAAAGGACAAAAGTTGAATTAGCAAAATTCCATCTTGAATCTCCAAGTGAATCTTGGACTAATGGAAGACAACAGGAGCTGACCAGTAACTTCATCAAGAAAGTTGCTTATGTTCTACTACTGGCTATTCTTACAGCTACCTCAAACAACGTCTGTGTCAGCAATCAGCTGGCAATTAATGCATTCCAGCCATCTACAGTTGTGGGATATGATCCTGGTCACTAAAGTAATTGTGGGGTAAGTTACAGATGTGTAAAAGGAAATGTCAACGAGATAGTTTGTATTCATAAGCTTTGCTTTCCCCCTAGAAATTCAGATTAGGTATGTCTGACAGCAGGTTTGCACTCCTCTCCTAGGACATCCTGCGCGATTGTAAGGGGGAAGAAAGCCTCAAGTTCTTGAGGCCGGACTCAGGCAACAAGATCACACTGGTAAGACCTTTATAGTGCTCTTTTAAATCAGATTTTATCAAACTATCAGGATAAATGGAAAGAATACGTCCAATGCTGAAGTCAAAATTTAATAGCAAACATCTCAAAGCCAATATAAATATCGTCACGCACCTGCGTTTGCTTGGGATAACTCCAATTTCATCACTTTCGCCATCTGGAGTTACCTGCCGGGCCTGCCACCATTCATCATCAGAAGCATTAATGACATGGAGAATATCGCCGAATTTAAAGTTCAGTCCTTGACTTGGAAGGCCACTGTCTTTAGTCTTGTCATAATCAAAGAGAGCTCTATATTGAAAATAAAATAAAATAAATAAAATAGAGGAGCGTCAATTAGGGAAAATTTGAAGTAAGCTGTGTTGTTTAAAAGTGGCTGTATCATTTGGACAGTTGCTTAAGACGCAAATGCTGAATACTCCCTCTCTATAACATATAGAGACTATAACTATATAGTATTTTATAATATGCATATACATATACACACACACAACATGTATGTTTTTCATACTGTACAGAAAATCAAGAAGAATAGATACCTTCTGCAATTTAAAGGTGTACTTGCATAAGAAAAATCACACATTTTCTTGGGGAAGGCAGCATGAGACAAGTATTTTAAGTATATACTATTGTCAAAAGTTCTACCACATTTGTCAATTTATATTGAATCATAAATTAGAATTATTTTAGTTAAAATACATGGTTTCCATTTAAAGCAAAAGTCCATCTCTTGCCCATAGAGTTGCAGGAAAAAAAGCAGAGAAATACAATCTGAGCACAGCTTAGCCTCTATGGTACAAAAAGGTAACTGTAGATCACCCTATGTGCAGCTTTTTGGAAGATTTCCTACCATTTGTTAGAGAATCTCAATTTTCTAAGGTCAGACTCCATTTGCAAATAATGGGCACTAGCAGTACCCGAGCACCAGATGTCTGGCGACTCTTTTAGCACCATTTCTTTTTCTTTCGCTAGCAAGGCTGGTTTCTGCAGCTTCCATGTTAGCCACAGCCACATTCCTTCAGCCTCCTACTGCTTCCTTTTTAGTTATGATAGCACAACTGTCTGGAAAGGCATGTGGTAAGGCATACTGGGGAACTAATGTGGGTTCAGACTATTTCTTTTCTCCCTGCTGGGTTATTTTAAATCTGGATCAGTTCCCTGAAGAGGTCTACAGCACATTTGTCTCAGCACAACAGAGAGTTTAGCAAGGATGTGGAACAAACAATGACAGGAACCCTTTTTAATCAAACCCTGCAACCATACGAGATGCTCCTAAAACTGTACCTTACATAGGAGTCTTATTTTATCCTTGCAACTAGTACAATAACAAATTTTAAACTGAGAAGTGCCTACCTGACACAGGGCAAAGAAAATTCCTTAATTTGTTATTTTAGCAGGGAGCTTTGGCAGTGACACACTTCCTAAAGGGCATCCTATCTGCATGGAGAGACCTACTAGGCCTATGTATCCTTTTCTCCTATACTTTCAAACTCTCAGAATTTCTTTTATGCATATAACTATCTGCAAGTCAAAACTGTTCGCACCAAACTCTATTACAGTTTTGTCAATTTTGTCTTTCTAAAGCACTGAACTGTGTTCCTTTAGATTGAGACTTTATTTGTTCAAAACCTAAAATAATTGCATGCTTACACTGAGATAACTGAGCATTTTCAGCTCAATCAATTCATCTGTCCACATTAGCATACAGTCTACTGCAGAATCAGAGTTGGTTGTGATCCCATGTCTTTTGGGGGTCACAAGAAGTCTCAAAAGTTCTTGACTGCATTTTCATTTTAATGAATTACTTTAATGCATCATGAAAACTAATTATTTCATGAGTTATTCTGTTAGCATTCAAGCAACGATTTGTCCCAGCACTGCTTTTAAGATTAGTTTCAATATAAACTTGTAAGAGCTCTGCTCTGCAGCAAAAACCATTCCTCCGCCTGCTTACTACGTGAGAAGATAAGAAAATTATACAAGAGTGAAATGTCAGAACAACACAAAATATAAAAAGCACTTAATATTAGAAATTGCGTCATGCTGTTTTATAGTTCCGCTTTCTTCTGGCCTCATTTATGCTTAATTCTATATGAATAAATTAATGAGGAATATTTATATTAAAGGTTTTGCTTTTTCTAATGCAATTTCTCTCTTGGTTATCAAGGAAATTATACCATAAGAAAATGCTATCAGCTGTAGAAATAATATTAGTTAATATAAGCTGTGAAAGGCAACTAAATCAAGTTTAGAGATGATTATAAATATGGACTGATGAACTGAAGAAAGGTTAAAATATGAAAAAAACAGAAAGACAAACTGGCATAAGCAAGTTATTAAAACTTCATTCACTCAGTAATAAAAACACTTTTTTTTTTTTTTTAATTTTAAGAGAGGGCAAAAAGCAAATAACAGCACAGCTCTTCAAAGTTCTTACAGTGCTCTCAAGGGATATTACTACTTTTTTCAACTATATTACATTAATCATAAACCAAATTAAGTTTAATTTTTAATATATATCCATCATAATTTTTAATAAATTCTAGTCAAATTGGTTAAGTTCAGTAAGCGGTTAAAAACTTGAACACAGAAATAGGCAGTCTCTCAGAAAGCAGACAAACACACATCATGGGCAAGAGGTTGACTACCTGACATAAAGGGATCTCTTCTGGCTGGTTCGCAAAGATCCTGATCCAGAACTAATGCTACTGTTCATCATTTGCTCCCGTAAATCATGTATTTTAGCTTCAAAACGACTGTATTCTGTAAGAAGGGGAAACACTGAAATTAATTTTTTGATTTCTGATTAATTTCCTGCAATTAAATGCTTGAATTTCAGCAATGATAGTACTCACACAAATGTTGAAAATATAAGAAAATAAACATGTTACTGTTGTAATTCAAGAAAATCTTTCAAAAACCAAGGACTACAACTATCGTTTGCAATTATAAAAAAAATCTGAGTCTTTCCATTTACCAACATTAACTGAAATGGAATTTGAAAGAACTCTGAAGAAACATAAATAACACAGCAAAATATCCATCAAAGACTTCACGTTTTTCAATATATAGTTTACAGTGACTACATTTTTCATAACTAAAAAAAGTTAGCTTTACGTGAATTATCACATTCAAAGTAACAAAATGACTGATGTGGATACATTTTAACTCATTACAAAAGAATATAGCAGAAGATATTTGAAACACATGTTTATCACAGAGAATTATGTACTTTAAACATAAAAAGTGGGAGTTAAGACCTGAAAAACAGCGCTCAATAGAAACCTTGGTCTTTAATCAGATAAAGAATTTAATGCTAAAGGTGGGAAATATGCAAAACATTTTTTGAATAAGACAATATTCTCATGGGATCCTAAAAAAAGATAGAAACACGGAATTCTGGCATGAGTCTCAATCCATCTGTAAAAGGCATTAGACATTCAAACTCCTTTTACATGCTTATGTACAGTGCTAATCCTGGAAAAACGGATTGTGTCCTTAAGCAGCACTGTGCACTAATAAAACTAACCTAAACACATTTGACTTGAGATACAAAGGCAGTAAAAGAGTAAGAGCTTCTTCAGGAAAAACATTTCCTGAAGGGAGGTACTTACATGCTGTCAGCATAACATAGGAACTCAAAACAAGTAAATTTTTCCTTCAGTTGACTAGCTTAGACTTCAGGATCAACAGATCTACTTCTCAAAGCTTTCTAGTTACAGAAACGCTCTACAGCCACCACCTTCTCGAGGAGCCCACGTGACACGAGATTATAACGAGTGAACACGGAGAGCCTGGGTGTGAGCACCAAGCAGCTGCTCAACAGGATCCGCTTGCACCGTCCTTTCTGCTGCACCCTCATTCTCTGTGGGCATCGAACTTGCCCTGGGAATGTAGGACTGAAAGAGAGCCTTAAACTACAAAAATCTCAAGGAAATTTCTGAATTAACTTTCTTTTGACAGTCATGATGAGCACGACAAGTGTGGTGCTTTAACACCATGAATGATTGATCACATCACACTCTGTAGTATTTTCTCCCCATAAATTCAGACAATGACTACAAGGATTTGTAGACCAACCAGAGGGGGGGAAAAAAATCCAATATTCCATATGTTATAGATAAGTATGCCACAGACTAGTTTCTGGCATACCATTTTATTGATCAGCTATAAAGCTAAATAACTTAGCAGTAACTGTAGCAGTAACAGTTATAATGAAGCCTATCCAAATTATGGCAATCTGAAGTTCCTTCAGTTATCCCGACTTCGGTCCTTCAATATCAAAGGGTAGCAGTTTTTAAGACATTACCTCAGTTTTTCAAAATACTGTCAAATGTTTTGAACTAATGAAGTCCAGATGAAATATTTTATACCATCACTAATAAAGATAGATGTAGGTGAGGGAAAAAAAAAATGAAAATGTTTCCACCACTATTGATGCTATCACCACTAGCAGAAGAATTCAAGATGACAGGATGGTACCCAAAGAGGCAAGTGAGAAAGTCGCAATCTTTAGAAGGCAACATCCCAAAGAGGAAGGGCCCAGACACAGAGAGAACAGATCTGTTCTTCCCTTGCTGCTGCAGCACCACAAGGCCTTGGGCAAGGCACTGCATTTCACTGTGCTTCTCCCCCTTCCCCACAGCAGCTGGTCTTGATTACTTAGATGGTAAATCCTCAGAGACAGACTCTGTTTTTATGAAAATAATCTGACCAGGATTTCAGACAGCACTTGCATACCTCCAGCTAATTTGTACAAATGTGTATGTTCATATTATAACCCTGCTTAACAGCTGTTACCTCCTGTTCACAGCTGAATGTTGTGTAACAATGACTAAAAGGAAAGCAATTTCATCTTCAGATGACAACAAAGCTACCTGCTTATCAGGAAACATGTACCAAAATATCATCCACATACAGGAAGAAGTTAGGCAATACAAAAAACTTTCATAAAGTTGGAGATACTACAGGTAAAGCAAGTAAGAATAAAGACACTTATCCTTAGTCTCTCTTTCCAAGCAAGAAGCACCCATATCTGAAAAGAGCTCGAAGCCTGATCCCCTAAGGTAAAGGAGAAAGTGGTGTCTGTCCTTATGATTAAACTGAATACTGGCTCAAACTTGGTCTTCTAAGCACCACCACCCTAAGCAATAGCACGTATTGTGGATGGGACAGACATTTATTAGTTTTTAACCTATAAATTCACTAGCAGTAATTCAGTGCATCACAAGAAAAATCTTCACTTTTTAACATGCTAATATTTTCTGACTAAGACTCAGTGTGCCCCAAAATCCTTAATCTGTTCTAATCATATATAACATATAATCTAAATTAGTTAACAACGTAAAATATTAATGGTTTCCAATTCTCAAGCTACATCACAGCAAAATTAAAAATATGTATATATACATATACTGATTTTGCAGTATATGTTCTCCTTCATTTCTCACAGGCGCATATACACCACTTCTTACATGCATGTTTGTCTTAATTTAAATCTTCCTATTGATCACCAAAACACCCAACACATGAACCTATAATGGAGACATCTGCTCATTTTGAGTGCAGCTCGGCAAATGGTCTGGGTTTTACTCAGGGGCTCAGAAGACCAGAATTTAAAACCCTGCAGTGACTTTTTTTTTTCTTGTGATATTGGCCACACTTCATTTTCTTTCCTGTTAGCAAAACCATAATAGCTCTATTCTATAAAAGCTCTTAAACAGCACAGATGTAAACAACATCAGTCACACTAATACTGCTAACATTCACTTCCCTTTGCCCAGTATCTCTCAAAAGATACAGACAAGTTTGCATTTATGAAGACCTCCAGACCCCTTTGCTGTTTAATTTACATGGTTACATTGCTCTGTTCATTAAAGAAGTTATTGTCAAAACATCTTGTCAGGAGCTGGAGGTGGTTGTGCGTTCAAAAGTTATTTGGTTCTTGGGGAAGTTCTCAAACTGGCTGCCAGGAAAGCTCTGTTGTGTGAATGTGAACTGTCACAGTAAAGAACTGCATTTCACTTGAGAAATGATCTTTTAAGAAAAAAAAAAAAAGCGAAAGACTTAAGTGCTAAGTTCTAAACATTCTACAAGAATGGTAGTGTGGATTCTAACATATGAGGTTTTTTTTCCAGTATGAAAGAAAAGTAAGGATGGAAAACATTAGGTAATCCAAGCATTTTCTTGTGCTACCACCTGTTCACACTCTAAAATATCTGTAGTTCTTCACACCAACTGTCAGAAAAGACTTGTAAGTTTCAGTTAAGAAAGTTGTCTCATCTTGCAAGAATCAGATTTTCTCCAGTACAGTAGGTAAAGCAGCACTTACAGGGGAAACTATTGCTTAGTACTGCTCTATTCTATTTCATTGTAAATATTACCTGCACGTTGCTGCTGCTGCTTTCTAGAGTAACTCAATTTCTCTCATCAGACCTCCTGGGAAATAAGTGATAAATAAGAGACAGGGGCATCTATAGCAGTAAGCAGGAGAGTACTTTCTACAGAGAGGCTCCTGACATAGCAGAAAAAAAAAATCAAAAGAAACTAATAGGGCTGCAACATAGAAGGTTCTAATGTTCAAGAAAAAAGGGTACCAAGAAGTGCCGCATTCAGAAGCTTAAAACCCTGCACAGTTGGAACGTGCCGAGTCCCTTCACAGTTTACTGATGGAGAACAAACTGAGAATTTGAACTCTGCTTCTGTTTCCAAGAACTTGTGTAAGAACTGGATGGACAAGTGCGTCAAACCATCACCAAGTCTAGAGCCAAAAAGTAGGCCTTTAAAGTCCTGAAAAGTTTGATATTAAACAGAGTGAAACTGAAACGAATGCTGGAAATGGAAAACCAGACAAGACTCTTGATAGCATCAGAAGACCAGCCAGGGTGGCATGCAGAGGATCAGCACCACCCCTGCTGACCAACAGACACGTGGCCTAATCAGCCATGGTTGAGCTTGGGCACTGCAAAGCGAAGTGGGGGCTCCGTGTAGCTCTGTGATTAGGAAGAGTTGGACAGTAGTTGTCTTCAGCACCTTCCATTAAAGAACAGTGATGTCATGTGACAGCATATGAAATGTAGAAAAATAGTTGCAGGAGAACAGGCAGAAAAGTGACCACAGCTGCTCTGCCTTATGTGCTCTGCAGCAGAGGACAGGGACAGCCAGCAGCTGGTAGCAAGACTGGAATTCCCCACAGGAGGCTTGTACCAGATATGTGACCCATGTGAAGTAAAACAGTATTTCCTTTTACAGAAACACACCTAAGAATGTAATGTTTTGAAACAATCTCTTCAGTAATACCTTACTGTCCTTCCTGTTTATTAAACACAGAAAAGATGCAAAGAAATTGCAGAGAAAGAGTATCAAAGTATGAAGAAAGATCAGAAGAACAATGGTAATGTTTTAGTTTAGTGAGATTTTTCCAAAGTTTCCAACAAGTTTACTGGTGGGATAGCACTTACAGTCATAACACGAAGCCACGGCAAGCAGAGGATGTGCTGCTTCAGTTAACAACATTCACACAGCAGCAATACTCCCCCACTCCTCCAAGCAAAAATAAACTCAATTCTGATTTGCATCTATTTGATTGTTAGGAATGTCAGGTACTTACATCTAGGTTCAAGTCTATATCCTAAAATTACCGTTGATAAGCAGATGCTGCAGAACTAGGTAAAAAAAACTGTTTTTTTCTGTCTGCAGGTATACCAAGCAGCAGAAAAAAAGAGGAGGGATTGATTCAGAAATCTCGGAAGGCTCCTCTGCTGCACAATCCCTAAAGTGATATTGCCTAGAAAACTACAAATACTTCCAAATAACTTCTACTTTAACAGAATCCAAATTTTAAGAGAAAAGGTCTGAGCAGTGAAATACTCATGACCATCTATCTCATGAGCAAAATAAGGACAGCGCTAGACAGACGTACAGGCATTAGTCTATATAGAAGGGAAGGACAATCCATTTGGTATGGACCACACATCCTAGCAAAGAGGAGCAAAGGAGTAGCAGACTACCACAAGGGATGGAAATTTAAGAGGCAAGAGCACAGAAGGAAAAAAAAAAAGTCACAGAAAGGAGGAGGTGGGAGTCACAAGAAACAGATGGCAGCAAGGCACTGAGAAACAGAGATTCTCATATATACTGAGCTGCTAAGAGCCTGAAAATGTTCCCTTCAATTAAAAAAAAAAAAAATATATATATATATATATATACACACTCCTTGCTTCCCTTCTTCCCATCTGTCTGTGGGAAGCCCTCTTTCAGCAGGCCTCGGTAGGATCTGTCAAAGCAGGTCTCCTATGATGAGAGCTGTCTACTGTTCTTCTTTTTTACTCTCAAGATATTCAAAATTTTCTGTCATGCTGCCTACAGACCATGAGAAACGGAGCCCTGCAGTCAGTTATGACGACCATCACACTGATCTAGTATTGATCTTCCATCTGTTTTCAGGTCTAGGCTTATGTAGCAAGACTGGCTCATTTGATGTCTAGCATGGCACATAGCAAAGCAAAATGTATTTGAGCTTTAGTTTTGCGTCTCTTGATTACTTATAACATTTTTGACAAATCCATAGGTACCACTCATGTTTTGCACACCCCTTTCTGCCAAAGGGCTACACGAATCTTTGCACAGAGGCTGTGGTGTATACCACGCTTAGCACAATTACACTAAAAAAGAAAATATTAAAATGTATGGATTAAAAAGCAGTCATGAAACATTCTAGAGGAGCAATTCATCTGCTTCATGGCTAGTCTCTTTATACTAACATGAACCAAGAGAGACTGCAATACATTGCACACACTTCTGGTGGCTTTTACACATCCTGGTGTGTAATGAGCTTTTACTTCATTCATCACTTGAAAAGACCAGGCCGCAGAATTTCAAAACAGTCAGAAAAATAGTATTTAATTGAGAATGCTTTACACAAACATGGCAAAATTCACAATGAGAATAGGTCTAGTCACTGCTGAAGACTTTTTCCCCTGCTCTCTTAAGAGCTGAAGTGAAGTTTTAAAGGATTAAAAACATGTCTAAATCGCCTTATGGTAATGTCTGGCAACACTATTTATAACAGAAGCCTTTTTATAATCTTAATGGGACAGATTTTAAAGGTACTTTAACTAGCTAACCTGGATTACTTACAAAAGAGTAGATCCAGGTACAAAACAAGCAAAAAAAAAAAAAAAAAAAAAAAAAAAAAAGGAACACGTAAGATGGCCTTCCCCATAATAGGGTAAACTGAGATATTCCGGGAGTTTTCCATTTTGTGAAACCAGGGTGCTCTGATCTTATCAATCACTCTTGGTTAGGATCCACATTCTCAGCTAAAAGCAAATCAAGCTCATTATTAGATACGAAGCAAAAACAAAACCTTAGTTTTGTAAAGAAGCCATTATTGGTTACTCTGGCTGGAGTTCTATAAAAGCAGAACTTAGAAGACAGTTCAGGAAAAATGCTCAGAAAATAATCTTAGCTTGTATGTATGAAAGTGGTAGCAGTTTCCAGAGATTAAGTTATTTCAGTTGTTTCAAGTGTCACCAGAAAACAGTGCAGAGATGAAATGACACGAACAGAAAAACTGACCCAATACTGGCCAATGAAAACAAGATCCAACAAAGCTTTTTCTTTTTAACTTTTTCTTTTAAGAGTCATTTTTTTCTTTAAGAGACAAGCATGTAAAATGTTAAGTTGTTATACTGGAATCTTTTTCAGTAGATACATTCCTCCAAAAGAAAAATACATCATTTGGTTTACAGAGCATCAGGAATTTTGATTAAACTATTGTACTGTATTGAATACATTTTCCACAGAGAATTATTTACAAAACTCTCAGTTTAACAAATCTGAGAAAGCATGCATAAGCTGCATGCATATGAACAATACAATCTCCGAAGCAGCATTTCTACAAAAAACTTCAATCTTCTCTGGAGGACTTGGCTTCACTTTTTCCCGATTTCACTGATCTGCCCAGTCACTTAAGGGGCCGGGCTAATCCGATCGCCTGCCTCGCTTCCCTTTCGAAAGGCAGAGCAGATGTACCACGATGGGATTCATCAGCTGAACTACAAAAGGAAGATGAATGCTGATTTTAAATTCCAAACAGGCACCTGAAAACCCACACTAGGAAAGACTGCAATCTTCATTACAACTATGCTTTTATTGTGATACATCAAGTGGATCCTAGAGAAAAGGAAGGTGCTG
Organism: Tinamus guttatus; assembly: GCF_059628265.1. Classification (NCBI taxonomy): domain Eukaryota; kingdom Metazoa; phylum Chordata; class Aves; order Tinamiformes; family Tinamidae; genus Tinamus; species Tinamus guttatus. The sequence goes on along the minus strand of NW_028288761.1, from coordinate 3,866,268 downwards.
CTACCCCTTCCTATCATGACATGTCTATCTGAATTTTGCCTCGGTTTTGGGAAAAGTCTCAGGTGAACCATGAATGAACACTGATGACAACACTTGCTGCCTACAACCACATGTTTTCTCTTCCAAGATTGCTCAATTAACATAAATGTAATTAGCAGTATATAAAATGGGTACTTAACTACCCAGTTCTAATCTGGAATAACTAAGGAAAAATTAATTTTGCAGGTAAAACTAACGCCTGGCCCAAGCAGGAGAAACAGACTCAAACTAAGACAATGAAATAAGAACAACTGCAAGTTCCCCAGCACTTCTGCAAAGTGCCCCCACCTCCCAGGCTCCTGTTCTCCCAAAATGGACGTTGCTCTGCAGCACCCAGCCCTAGCAGGTCCATCAAACCTACTGGTCTCTGCTACTACTGAGATGTATTTATATCTGTATTATATATGTATATATAGATATATAGATAGATCTATATGTATATTTATATATAAAAACATTTATATACAAATTATAAATAAATATACATATGTACCACAAAAGTATGTATAGGTACAACTTAGTCCATGAAAAACAATTTACAGTAATAGATCTCAGGTCTCGTACGTTATATGCTGTATTATGCAGCAGAAGTCAAACAGCTCCAGAAGTCGTATCTGATGAGAGGCTCTTCTGTAAACAGAAAAATGCCTTCACATTTCCTATTTGGCATTTAGCTATGCCAAAGAGGGGTGGTAAGTTGCTGAAATTTCATTTAGTATAATAGAAAACTTTTGTAAACTATCTACAAATATAATTAGAATTCTTCAGCGAAAACTAAACATGCCCAAAAGGACAATCTTAGAAATGAGACTGCAGCTGTTTTAAATTCATTCTGTAACTAAGAAAGACTTCTGATACTTTAGGGAAAAAGACTGGCCATTATGTGATTTGAACTCTGGTATAATGAAAGTAGTATCATTTATTAGCCTACTTTGAGTCCAGCAGGTACTATTTGGTAAAGCATGTTATCTCCCTGGATTTGAGGAGACTGAGATACAGAAAACACCATCCTTGGCACGGCGGGGTTTCATCCTCCCCTCATCCCCAAATATTAATGTTTTTCCCAGATTATTTGGACTTTTCTGTGAATCTTTTCCAAGATCCTCTCTTCCCAGAGCCCGCAGGTAAAAGACAAGCAGGGAATTTCTGATACAATTAATGTGGTAGAATGTTACAGCATAAATCAGCATTCCCATCAAATCTATGAACATAAAAGCTGTCATGTGCAATTTCCAGGAGTGATGTGAGATGGTCCCAAATGTCTTCCAAATGCTCTTATCATAGTGAATCTATTTACTCAGTTATAATGAGCACTGATGGATGTCTAGAGTCTCCTTGATCTGTCCTAGCTGTCAGCATCTTTTACTAAAACCCTCCTGGAACCGTGCACATAAGGAACACACATGAACGATGCAAGCAGTTATAGCTGACGCTCAAATCAACTGACGTATTCCCTCTTTGCAAAGGTATCTGGGAAACACTGAAGATGAACAATAATTTTATGAACTGCACTTGCTTACTTTTTTTTATTTTTCAACCTTTACTTGAATGGCATAAAATTAGATATACATAGATCACTTCCTAAGGTAACTGAAAAAAGTGAGAGGAAAAACATGAGTAGCTATAACTTAGAAAATCTGAAGACCTACTACATGCATATTTACCAAATACATTCAACATGAAGATTAGCAGGATAATAATTTTTATTTAGAAAATCCAATAAACTAGACTGAGTTGCTTGCCTCTAATGGATACAAATCTTTAAGGAAATAATCTTTCTTTACTGCTCCCTAAGTTATGAATAGTAAGTATTTGATCCAAGTTACTTTCCACACCAGACCCAAAAGAAGCTGATAGCTGAAGGTACCCTCATCTTCTCTCCCTGACTGAAAGTCAGATATTAGTAGAGCTCTAGAGACACGCTGTCCGTGTGCCGAAAATGAGCTAATATCATTTGGCGTCTGCAGAACCCACAAAGATTAGGATATTCAGTATTAACTGCAGGCTAATCTGATCAGAAGAAATTACTGGATAAACACCAGCTCAGAATGAAACAGAGGAACAAAATCCTGACTGTTTCCTTAGGCAGCTAAATCAATGCAACAGAAAAGATACTAATCTTTTATCTTTCTGCTGCCAAGAAGGGAAAAAGAAAATACCCAAACAACAATGGGAAGATGAAGACAATAACAGAAACCACAACGATGTTTCTCTGAAGTTCTGGATTTTCTGGCCTGTTTTTCACTGGCATTACAGTGTGTTGACTTTTACCAAAAAAGTCTAACTTCTGAAGATGACCAAAGCAAGCACAAAAATGAACAAGTTGCGGCATCAACTCTGGCAGATGTGTCTATCTGGTCACTTGTAATTATGCTAAGAGAGGCTATATATATAGGACCTATATATATTGTATGATACAGTTTCTTCTTTCCTTTGAACAGGGATTAGGCAATGGCAGGTGGAGGACACTACAGCTCCTCTTCCCTCGAGTTTCAAATCCTAAAAGTGAAACTCGAACACGCACAGAAACTCTCTTACCTTCTGGACGGTACTGAGCAACAATAGTTACTGCTTGGCCTGCATTCTTCAGGGCTGCTGCTGCTTGTTCATGGGTTGCTGCTTTGAGGTCTACCCCATTTACCTACGAATAATACCAAAAAACCCTTTTTTTAAATTTATCATTAACATGGAATATAGCCACATGAACAAGAATTAACTGAATAAAAATCAGTTTCCATGACACATGAGATCCCCCCCTTTACAACATTACAATCCAGTTAACGCAAACAAGGATTATTGATCCAAATAAACCATCACAAGAAACCACTGCAACACACCTAACATAGCACTTCACAAATTTGTATGATTACACCCAATCATCTTGCTTAAGACCTCCATTCTTTTTAACAACACACACAGAAAAATACTCTGTGGTCACCCTCTCTACTTTCCTTAACAGCCCCTTAGGAAATTCCTGAGCCAAATCTTAGCTACAGACCACTAGATTCAAAAGACAGAGACAACCCTCATCTTCCATGGAATTGCCTAGCATCATTTTCAGTGTATCAGATATAAAAATGTTGCGGGGGGGAGGGGGAGGGAAGAAAAAGAAACCACAAAAAGAAAATCCCCACACACAAAGCAGAACCACCCCCCAAAACACAGACCAACCTCAGTATCAGCATTTTAACAGTAGCAGAGCCAATTTTTTTTTCCTCTTAAATAGCTACCAAATCACATCTTTATTCTTCATAAACTAAATCATTTTAAGAAAAACAAAATGTGTAAAAGCTTTACACATCTCGGTACGAGCAAACAGAACAGGCTCTCAGGCAGGGCGAGAAGGGTCTTGCTGTGCTTACCAGGGAGCTCAGCAGCTACTGCAGAGAGCAGAGCACCATCTTTCCCACACTACTGACAAATATCTCTACCTTGTTAAAAGGTTTGTTTCTAAAGGCTGAAACCTCTTAATTTAGGCATATGCACCCTGACTACCAGACTTGGAACAAACATCTTTGAGGTAGGAAAGTGCTATTTTCATCAAGTTATAGATAAAAGATATAGACAGACAAAAGCTTCAAAGATAGCTTGAAATATAGCGGTTACTGTTCCATTGTCCCAAATTTAGCATAGTTAATGAGATTCTTCTGCATATAATCCATCTTAATATGCAGGAAGAGGGTGATTTTTCTAAGTAATAAAGAAGCAGCAGCAAGGAATCCTACTGAAATTATACGATCTCCTTTCCTAAGCTCTCCACTCAGGTCAGCAGGCCCTCCAGCAAGGATGAAAGAGATGAAAATTCCTTCTCCATCTTCTCCTCCAACAATGTTGAAACCAAGACCTGTTGATCCTCGATGAAGGACAACTTTTCTAGGCTCCCTGGAGTAAAAAAATAAAAATAAAATAAAATAAAAACACATACACACACACACAGAGTCTTGGTCACTAGTTATGAATAAAATAATGAATTAACAGCTCAAGAGCCTTATTATAGCTTGGTATTACTCTTCCGGGCACTGTTCATCATCTTTCCCCCTCCAAAGTGACATGGGGCAGAGCTATAACATGGCTATGACCCAACAGAAGAAGTGTGCGACTACCTCACACCTGTAGAAAACTCCAGACCCACATTCTTTCCCATAATATCATAGAAGGTTTGGCCTAGATGCCTTTATCTCAATTTCCTCCCTTGTACAATACTTAAAGAGGTACTACAACTCTAATCTCATTATTCATACAGCATTTTAACTCCAAAGGGAGAATTTTACAGTCTAAAATTAGCATGACATGCATCATTTGTTTAGTGTTCACCAAGACAAACTTCTTACATAACTCATGTACACTGAATAATCTTAAATAGATTTAAAAACTTAAAAAGTGAAGCTACTCCTATTATTTAATATTGATTATAGAAGCAAAGCACTCATACAATTTTAATGACAGCCTCAAGTTCACTGCATATGCATATCTCAATGCCACATGAAATGATGCATTATTTCTCAGTTCATTAAAGTACACTAAGCCACTACAGAATTCCCTGTCAAGTGAATGATACATATAAGCATAACAACCAATAAAAATTCCTTTCTAAAACTTAAAGAAAGGATTATTTTGGAAAAGCATGTCCTTGTCCGTTTCATTACGGTTGATCAAGCAGTAAATATAGCCAACAAAAGTTGAAGAACTACACATACACTCTTTCCAATATCAGAATTTACTGCTTTCCTAAATACATTTGCAACTTATTTACAGCAACTGCAGCTGAAAAATAAACAAAAGACTTAAACCAAGTTGTTTGATTTATTTTATAAAATCCCTGCCTGCCCTGGATGAGGAAAGGAAAGAAAAAATACTCAAGAGGCTAAATCATTAGGTAAGTTCACCTTCAGTGGAGAAAATGAAAAATATCTAACCTGCTACTCCATCCACTGAATGAAAAGCATGGATAGTTCTGGAAGCCAATGAACAATTTCTAATATTTAACCACAGTAACTGTGTACTGCATTTAAAAAAGCACTGGAGAGCACTAAAGAACAACTGAGACATTAATTATTACTTTTTAGGATGTGCTAAAAGGTCCGCAATAAACAGAACAATCACATCCATACCTTAGTTTGATCTTTGAAAATATTTTTAAAGTGTTTGAAATGTTTTTAAAGTGACTCTTTGATCAGCATTCCCACACAAGGAAGGTGAGAAAGTATTTAAGGGAAAAACACCTGAAGCCTTCTCCAGGTAGCTCTAGATTCCAGAAGAAACCTAAAGGGTTTCTTTACAGCAGTTTTAGAAGAATGAAATAAACTCAAGCTCAGTAACGCTGTCAGCAGGACTGAGTCACCTTGGCTAATGTGTCCGCCTACCCACAAGGGTAAAATAACTATGAAAACCCATATCCAAGCCTTTCTCATCTCCCAACACACTAGAAATAATCCTCTAAATTATCAGGCCATGTATATTCCAAGCTTGGGCAGATCCTGCCTCAAACTTGACTGTTATCTGTATCAGATGGCAGTAGGACACTGTTTAGTTACCACATTCTGAAAATGCAGCTTAACATCTCTATACTTAGAGAACAGAGGGGTAACAAAATTAGAAAAACCTCACTTGAACAGTGATGGTAAACAAAAGATTAATACAATCTCCTATCAAATCAGTGAAGGAAGAGTCTACTAATAGAAAAAGATTAAGAGCTTTCCAGCCTTTTTGGATTTAATAATCCATCAAAATAAAACCCCTTCTGTAACAACAAAAAAATCTCTTGATTTAAATTAAGCAGTAATCATTAACCCGCGATAAATTCAGAACACAAATGCCTCATTTCTGGCCTGAACCAAACTGCTTAGAGGGCGCCCTCCTGAATGGAGCTAGGAGCTTTGTGGAATGACCCCACAGTCAGCACCACACTACCTGAAGTCACAGCTATCATTTCTGCTCTGGTCACCCCAAAAATCTCAGTCAACTCTTGAAGCACTTGGGCAACGTCTTCTGGCTTTAATCTTATTCTCAGGATCATATCATATACAAAAAGAGTTTTCCTCCTTTGATCCGTACTTGTGCTAGGAGACCACAGATTTACATTTATTTCTTCTTTAGCATCTTGCCCACAGACGCAAATTGGGAGCTTTTCTGGCCGAGGAGTCCGACGGGCAGCTCGTGGCTCCTTACCTGGTGATCTCCTCGTCGCCGAGCATGCCCTTGGGAATGGGGGAGTAGCGTCCCGGCGACGCCGGCGGCAGCGGCTGCCCCAGGTAGGCGGATGACGCGATGTGGTTGTCCACTGGCTGCGAGTAGGCTTCAAAAGGGCAGGGGGACAGACAGGCAGGGAGAAAAACAGTGAAAAAGAACTCGAGGAAGTGTAAAACAGTCTCAAACTGCATCTCACTTGCAGATGGAATGTAAACATTTAAATGATACGTTAAAAATACCATATTTTTAAGATACTCTATCACGCTGCACATTCTACGTTCTCCTCGCACTTGAAATCAGCAAGCAAATTTTGAGGTCTGACTATGCTTTATACAGAAGAGATGTTTTTTTGAAATGAGAAACGCTAAATATTTGCAGGAGAACAAAGACTGGAAAGTTAATCGGTTTTTCAATTATGTTTAACTTAACTGAATTTAATTTAAAATTTCATTTTCTCAGAGTGTTGTCACAGCTTCAAAAAAAATTTAAAAAAATTTTAAAGCCTCTTCCTTTGCAATGCTTTGGTACAGACAAGGCAGACAGGTTTTGCACCTTAAAGACTCCAGCTGATGCAAAGCACACTACAGTGCCAGGCAGGACAAGTGTGGAAGCAGCTAGGAGGGTGCAGGTTATTTCTGGGTTGGACACATCCATGCTTTGCAGCTATTCAGACCTAGTCATAGTGTGACAGGTCACACTATCTCCTAACACAAAGTGTATCGTACAACTGAAAATCGGTGTGGGTGCTTCAGGCCAAGACTGCATTAGACAAGAACAGAACAGAGCAAGTCTGTGGAATTAAATAGCTGGTCTTGACAACTTGCTAGGTAGACTGTTGGGCTGGAGGAGGAAGGGCTACTGAAGGCCTGTTAGGGATTGTAATGCTCCCAGGTTGCATTTTCTAGCTTAGTTTCATCTAAAATTATTTGAACATGGGTCTTCAGCAAAGCAAACCTTTCTGAAGAAGGCAATTCTGCAATGAAAAGAATCAAGGATCCTTCTTCACAAAAGGAAGTAATCCAAGAATTAATTATTCTAGTACTTGACAATTTAATTTAGATTATGTAACTACAACTTTTGGAGGACTATTTTCTGCGTTTAAGGAAACACTAAAAGCATTCTAAGACACGAGTTGTACAAGTTCCCCGGCTCCTCAGCACCGCAGGCAACCTGTGAGCACCCAGGCTGCGCGGAACCTGTGGCCAGCAGCGCGGAACACGAGGGAAGCTCCCCAGGCAAAGAGCCACAGCGCGTCGCGCACTGCGCGCAGCTCCCACCTACCTTCCCAATTAGAAGCTTCTGCAATTCCCCTTCAATGCCTTATTTTTCATAGGTAGCTCACCATTACGACTACCAGTTAAGACTGAAGGAAAGCTAAAAGAGTCTGATCATTGTTTTCTCTTTACAAGAAACCTTGTAATTTAAGGGTGGTTTTGCTCTATCAGACACCTTATCAGAAAGGCTATAGAACAGGCTCAGGGGTTAGTGCACAATTAAAGGGAACCCTAACCCAGCCCTTCTCGCCTCACTAAAAACTAAAAAATAAAAAAGAAGAAAAAAAATCCCACAGCTGGGAAAATAAAAGACCTCAATGGGATTGAGGACACTCAAAAAAAAAAAAAAAAAAAAAAAAAAAAAAAAAAAAAGGCAGCATTCAGTGGGGAGACTTTGACAATAACCAGTGCTTTTCAAGATGCGGGATTCATGCTGACCTCACACTCACTGAGACACGGGTTGCTTTTGGTAGCAGCTGTAATGCATGGGCACTTCCCTCTCGGTCCTTGTGTCCTCTGCAAGGCCTTGAAGGCAGCAGATTCTGCTCCCTTATTCTGCATGTGTCTGGGACAGGACACAGCTTATCCACGCACTGACAGCAGCTCCTGACAGCTCACAGTCCCTGTCTGAAGTTGTTCTCTTTTGACCACAGTGGGATCTGTGCAGCACTGATATTCTCACTGATTACTAAAGAGTGCAGCAGCACAGATCTGCCTCGCAAAAATTTGTAATAGAAAATATGCTTCTTTTAAAATACCTGAAACTGTATTACATTCAGAAACGTATGCACCATTTAATATCATATACTCATACATTTAAAATTGTATCTTTTTACCACATAAATAAATTCAGCTATCAAGTAATTTAACAAATTATTATTTTAGACCTCTTGACTATTGCACATCAGCACTGGCTACATCCTGTTAATGAAGTTCTACCTGTGCTAAGCATTTTGCAAAGTTGAGTCATTTTCCAGAGTTAGCATTCTCCAGCACTACGGAAGCTAACATACAAGAAACTGTTTTGGATGAGCAGAAAATTACAAGCATAAGATTAACTTGATAATTTATATTATAGCTGAAGCAACAGAAAAGTCACACTCTTGAAGAGAATTTCCATTTCCAAATCCACTCTCCCTTGACATAATTCTACACCGAAAGATGATGAAAACTTCCTTATTATCTGCAAACTGAAGAGACCAATCTTGAGTACACTCTCTAAAGTGTGAAATAAAATAAGAATTTTATTGCAATTTTCTGTTATTATATACTCTTCTCTTCCCATATTTATGTCACTTAAGAAAAAAGGAATTTATGCCTCCACCCAGAAAACTGATTATACCTCCCCTGCAGCATTCTGAAACTTCTTATTGCACTGTGAAAATAACCGTACCAATGCACACAGAGACAGACAATAATGTAATAATCCAACACGGACTAGTAGTCAAAAATGCATCATTCATACTGCCTTCAAGGAGGGCCTGTAAGGGAAATAAGTCCTTCTGGTCTGTCAAAAAGATGTAGATGTTTTTCTGAGTTTGATATTCTAAAGTAAGTACCGCGCAGTTAAAGTTTTACTTTAACAGGAAGTTCTGGACATGCTTAGTGATGGCTGACTAAAAAACCTGAAAAGCATTTAGACCAGTAAATTACTTCACTGGTAATTCCTGGGCTGATTTTTATTGACCAACATTTGTGAACAGATTACTGCAGTAATTTAAATTCCCTTGATGACTTGCTACAGCAGACTAACAGGATTATCAGCCACATAAGACAGCTGGATGACATCAATCCATAGGTCCATCCACTGTGGACTGCATTGATGCTCTTCTTCCACAGACAAGTAACAGAGCTTTTATGGAATTTCTACGTTTCCAATACTGGAAGATCTCATTTTTCAGTCTACAAAAACTGGATGCCGCAGCAGAGAACAGCACTCAAATGGCAACGTGCCCAGAAATAACAGTCTTCCATGAACTGTGTTCTACATGAGTCATAAAATGGAGATTCTTGTAAAGTATCTGTATAAGCTAGCATACTTCAAGGGGGAAAACAAATCCTACTGAGATGACAATCAGAAACAGGGCAAACAATCAGCTATTGCAGCCTGTCAAGAGCTAGATGAAGCTTTCAGCACCCACACGCTGCACACTTTGAAGCGTAGCCGTCTTCAGAGCCATAGCCCATAGCCACAAGCCACGCTTCTCACACACACTGCAATTGGGATGGGATCTGCTGAATGCTCAGGAATCAGACAGCTCCAGGTCCGCTTTAATGACGACTTTGACATTCGTTTCCCTCAAAGCAGCCGGAAACTGTTCATTAGCTGTGATAAATACCAAGTGACTGAGGACAGTTTTCTGCCCCAGGTGCACACAATGAAACACACAGGAGGATTTGCAAGCTTCCTGACAGGCATTGCCATAAACCACAACCTCGGGAACTTCTTGATCAAATGTCCCTGGACTTGAGGACACCAACCTCACTACAGAAATGTCACATTTCAAATGATTTGAGTGGCCACGTGGATTCCATGGGGCCATCTCTTGCGCCATCTGAACACGTGACAAAACTGTGCTTTTGCATAGCCAGTGCTTTTACTATAGGAGCTGTAAAAGAAAAATGAGTTTACAGAAAGCCTAGCTACTAGACTTTGTGAATCTGGTGCCCAAGAAGTTCTGCCTCGAACACTCTTTAGCTCTCACTTTTAAATACAGAGCACAACCATAAACACAGAGAGTGAGGCAGCTCCAGAGGCAAACCTACACCAATTCTGGGAGAAAGTGTGAAGACAAAGAAACCCTCACTTTGATGTTCTGTGGATTCTTGAATGAACTCTTGTGTTCACACAAGTTACGATCAGTGCAGGCTGCAACATGTCCTGCTGAGCAGACAGTACAGCCTCGAGCCTGGCGACAGGTACTGATCACCCCTAGTTGTTTCTGATAAAATAATTTTTTTTTTTCTTTTCAACAGGGACAGCCTGTGCAGTAAGCAGCCTAGGCACATACTGATGCGGTATAGAGAGGTTTTCATCTCAGCAGAACTTGTACAAAATGAGCATGTCCATTGGCAGCCTCTGTGTAGGTTTAGGAGATAGAGTAGCAAAAGGAATACTACTTTAGGAAAGGACCGAATTCTTAAAAACTTGAATAAGACAGGAATTTGAAGGACAAAAATATGAAGAAAGGTAGCAAACACATTTCTGAACAGCTGCAGGTAAGTCTTTAAAGGGAAATAAATATGTAGAAGAACCAAGTCAAAGAAAAACTAAACTTACAGTTTGTGATGTCTGGTGGGGCATAACTATCATTCATGAACATACTGGTGGGCTTTGCAACTTTCAGATAAACAAAGTCAGATGTGTTTTTTAAGGCAGTCACTGCTTCTTCATGAGTAACTTCTTCTAAGCAAACACTGTTCACCTAAAGAAGAAAAAATAAACATATTTTCAGTTTAAAAGTGATAGCTTTTGACATGATGCTCAATGTAGAAGTGAAAAACAATCTTATTGCAGGCTGCTTTACATTTCAGGCATTTAGACTCTAGAAACTAACAGCCAACATCAGTAATATGTTGATTAATACAGGTTTTTGCATGAAGCACTGTGCTGAGGTACACATTTCAAACTTCCTGAAACGACTATGGACCACAGTGCAGATTTAATTTTATCACTGATTTTGTGGAAGAGTGATATCTTAATGACTTCTACAATAAAATCTGCCAGCTCCACTGACAGGTAGCTTCACTATCAAGTGCATCACACTCTCCTGTGAAACCTGCAAGTGAACGCTCATAAAAGAAACTGCAACTCTAACTTACAGCTAAAAGTTTGTCTCCAATCTGAAGTTTGCCATCCTTATGGGCCGCTCCTCCCTCTATGATTTTGGTTACATAGATGCTGTTGTCTCCAGGTATATGTTGATTTCCTACACCACCAGCAATACTGAAACCAAGACCTGCATGAAAATGAAGCAAGTACTCAAGAAATCTTTTAGCATTCACTAGACTCTTAAAATGAAAAAACAATGCTCCTGTATCGCATATATACAGAACTGTTTATATATTCACATATGTTTATATATATATAAAGGAGTCAGCTGAATAAACACTTTGCCAGCGAACTTCTTGATTTTCCAGAATATTCTAAAAAGAGCAGTAATATTTAGAGTTTTGACAACAAAACTAACTGATTTAGTTCATGTCTTGTGAAATACATACACAGCAGCTAAAGCAGCAGTATTTATAACTGCAGAGCTATTTTCCACCATTTCCACTTACAAAAAGGCAAGAATATTATTTCCTAAATGTTTTTAATCTCCCAAGATTTTTCTAGATATTTCACCTGAAATAAGGTAGTTATTTAAAAACTAAATAACAATAGGAACATAATTGAGCTACCCATTTTTACTACTTGAAAGAAAAACATGCACTCTACAGGAACAGTATTACAGCAAGCATGCATGAGAATGCAGGAGTGTTTGAGGGGCTATGGTCTTACCTTCTTTATTTTGCATTTCAGAGCTTCATACACAAGGTACTGCTTTATTTTGACAAAAAGACATTCTAAAATCAACTCTATCTGGCTTATGGAACACAAGCCTTATACTTCTTACATACCTTTAGGGCCTTTTACAAGTTTTATCTCCACTATTTTTTCTGTGACTGGTTTTCTCCTTTTAACATACAATCGTACAATTGATCCTGCTTCTTTCAAGGCTTCAACTGCTTTGCTGTGCGTCACATCACGAACATCCACCTCGTTTACTCGTAGAATACAATCATTAACCCTAGAGACAGCAGTGTTCACAGTCAGCTGCTGTATGGTAGCACACTGGACACATTAGAACCATCATAGTACTTATCTCAAATACACTAATAAACACATTAACACAGTAAGATGTATAGAATTTTCTTTGAAATTATACAGAGTCAAAAGAAGGCTTTAAAACTAATTATTAGTGCAGTAGTTATTGCATAAAAAAGTAACCAGAAAACATTTAAATTTACCATTTTGTCCACAATTGAAATGCATGTGTTTCAACTTAGAGTGCTTTAATCAGAGCTTTGCTTAAGGTACCTTTTGTTTGGGAGTATCAGAAGCTTAAGTCAGGAACTAAGAGGGATACAATGAGAAGACACTGGTTCTAAACCAAGATACAAACAAATGAACTTCCTGCGCTGCCTTCCTGTGTTTCACAAGTTTTGTGCAAGTGCTGGCTTTCTACTTCATTCAGCCAGCTGCTGAATTCCTCCTGCTATTAAGAGTTATAAAGGAGTACCATATCACAACTAAATAAGAGAGAGAGGACAGAGAAGGCAAACTATTGATTTGAACAAAAATTATGCCTTTCAAAGATGTGCTACCTGAAAACTTGAAACACAGAATGATGATATCAGAGTACTATTATTCATCACAATTAATTTACTGATTAGGTAATCTGTACATAGATACCAAGAGCTACCTGCCCTACACGTTCAACTTTTTCCCTCATTAATAATCAGTTAGAGTAGAAACTTTTTCATTTTGAAGTTTATCACAGAAATGGACAAGATCTGGCAATACAAAATAATTTTAAAAGATGACACGAATTTTATTTTGGAATACACTGACCCAATCTGATCAAACTGCATTTAAATGCCAGGTTTGATTACTATATTTGGGCAGGGACCATATAAACTGTACCAGAGAAATATATTAAAACAAACGTGAAACATGCATCAGTGATCAAAACAGAAAGATTTGAGTTGTCTTTTACAAAGCAGTAAAAAAACAAGAATATAACTACTCCAAAGAGGGAAACAAATTACAAAAGTGGTCTTAAGTGAGGGAAATGATCTGTTAGTATTTCCTCTCCTTTGTTCCTATCAGCAGTCTTTCAGGAAGCATTCTAAGACAATGTAGTGAAGGAATATTAGCCATGAGCATCAATGCCACTTGAGGCAGGCAAGTCCAAAACTCCTTTCCAAATACAAGTATCAGTCACTCGGCGATGCAGTGTGCATCTACAGCTGCCCAATCCTCAGCAGTGCCAGCTTTGTGGCACTGACATTCTGACAGGATTCCCCAGCCAGTGCTCCCCTGCCTTCCAGCACTGCCAGGAGCCTATCTGAGCACCACCTCAAAGCAGCCCTGCTCTACAGCAGGTCACTCAAGACAGATGTAGCACCAGGCTACCCTGTCACCCCAGGGATGCAGGTGCCTCAGAACTAATCCTTCCGGATACTCTATCCGGGACTTGCCAGAAGTCCTAACCAGACTGCTGAAATGCATCTTCCCCACTGCATTCTTTCTATCTCCTCTGCTAAAACTAATCTTAATTCATGCAGTATTTAAAATTGTGCTGTGACAACAAAATACAAGCTTATTCAGCGAGCGCATTAGTATTAAGTCACATAAACATTAACTAGTACAAGACCTGAACTCTCCAGTGGAGGTAGAAGAACCAGCATACAAGAAAAAAGGAGGGTAAAAACATGGTGGATGCTCTCCAGCACTGCCTGCTGTTAGCAATAGCTCATCCAACCATTTCTGCTTGGAGCTCACCATTTTGATGGATTCTACAATCTCTGCACAATTTATAAAGTGAGACAGGAAACATCTATAACCTACTTAGAGAAATACAATGTAAACTTGGATTCAGTACAGCTTAAAAATGAAGTGCATGAGGGAAAAATAATAATGAAGAAAGTTATCTTAAACTGGTAGAAGAAAGTCATTTAAAGATGCTTAAAGATGCAGAACAATCCACTACTGAGGTCCCATCAGGACTCAGTAGTTTCATCAGAACTAGAAGATTTAAACGTACATTTGCAGTACCAGAGGCATGGGGAGTGCAATCAAACATACCCCATCATCATTTAAGTGGTATTGATAAACTGTACAAATTACTTCCTGGGGAAGGGCACATTCAAAAGCACAACATCAAAAGTTCACCAAATTAAGGATTATAGAGCATTTGGCAAAATCAATGTATACCACAGAACAGAGAAGTTCACTTAACTACGGATTTATTGGATTAAAAAAAACAACTTGAGTATTTTCATTATTTATTTAAATAATAAAAACTTAAAAGTTTTATGTGATATCATAAACTGAAATCTAGAAATGTTTATTCTTCTGATTGATAAAAAAATAGCAATACAACACAAAAACATATCATACCGTAATCTTCCATCCTGAGCAGCTGCACCCCCAGCTATAATTTTTGTAATGAAAATGCTTGCATCATCCCCAATATGTGGGTTATCTGTTCCACCTGCAATGCTAAAGCCAAGTCCTGAATTTCCCTAAAGAAAGGAAAAAACATTTTTATGAGGGGAAAATAAGATGATCCTTTTCTAATAAAAGTTAATATGTTTGATTCAATACAATACCAAATTTCTATAATCTTTAACTGACAAAAGTCATAAAAGCCATCATTAAAAAACAGCTGACATTTTTGCTGCTACCCTTGCTCCTGTCAAAAAGTTTGTTTTTCAGTAAACATCTAAAGGGCCTGTGCCCCTCAAAAACACTACAGAAGAGCAGCTTCAGGATTTCTGGCAACTTACATTTGTCCTAATTGTCAATAAAGCACACACAGACTGAACTAACTGCAGTTTTGTTATCAACACAATATCAAACCACCATTATATTGCAATAAAGATCTGAGGGCAAAAGTCTCTCTCCCTTCCATATATCTATATATATATATATATATCTGTGTGTGTGTGTGTGTGTGTGTTCATTCAACATTGCATGTGATTTTTTTTTCATTTAGGGTAAATAATTTACCTAAAAAATAAATAACTTTTGGATTGCCTTTTAACAGCATACTATCAATAGGGTTTCTTCTTCTTCTTTTTTTTTTTTTTTTTTTTTAAATATTTAAATATCATGAGCCCAATTTCAAAACAGAGTACAGGAAGATGTTTGGTATATTACCCTTTCAAGAGTAATTTCTTCATACTCATAATCTGCATCTGTGCCATTGACCTAGAACGAAAGAAAAGGTTATTTTACACTTTACACAATTTTGTTAGGCTGGAAACTCACTCCCATCAAATGCCAACTGATTCCCACTGCTCAGAGCTCTAGAAAAGGACTGTGATTTTCCCATTCTGCTCTACATTAATTATCAGACATCCCTCTTTTCCCCAACTTTATCTCTCTGTACTGCAATTTAAACCACATCCATTCTAGACATAGCAGATTATTATCTTCCTCTTGCCCCAGCACCTCAAATATGGTCTGTCCTTAATAGCTTGTCCAATGGAAGGGGAAAAAAAAAAAAAAAGATATCTTGCTTTTAACATGATATTTCTCTTTTCAAAAAGAGAAAAGGTCCTGTCCTTATGAATACATGAAAAATATTACACACAAAAACATGTGCTAACTGACCCAGTCATCTAGTATTACAGCATCTGGGAAATGGTTCAGGATGACTGATCAGTGTGTGGCTTCCCTTCCTTCCCTCTGCCCCCAGAGCTGGAATATTGGCCATTAAACACAGCTGTACTTAGGGCCACCAGGTGAAACAGAAGGGGAAAAGCCAACCCTATTACAGCTAAGCACTCTCTCATCTATTCCTATTAACAAAACTCTGCAATCGGTTTTTAAAGTACAACATAAAAAGAAGCAAAATAAGTTCTTCAATATTTTCAGCTTTTGCGTTAGCTCAGTTTTATAGACCTCCCTTTTTAAATTTACCTTCACAGTGATTCTACTTAACGAACAAAAACACAAGCAGGAGCAAAGATGCATCAAATGATAAAAAACAGA
Organism: Tinamus guttatus; assembly: GCF_059628265.1. Taxonomy (NCBI): domain Eukaryota; kingdom Metazoa; phylum Chordata; class Aves; order Tinamiformes; family Tinamidae; genus Tinamus; species Tinamus guttatus. The sequence goes on along the minus strand of NW_028288761.1, from coordinate 3,850,002 downwards.
GTCCTGTAAAACATTTTGCCAGTTTTGTAGTGCTCCCAGGTCTACTGAGGCAAGCTTTACCTGAAGGGAATTTTCCTGGATGAAAGGAGGTTCCTGTACTTCTGCTCTAACTATGTTACCATGAAAATCCAGCAACTTCCTTTGACTATGAAGACCTATTTAAAACTCAGCAAAACATGTTTAGAAATTTTTCACTTGTATTGACATGGAAATGCTGCCTAAAAAGTTGACTTGGATGGCATGGCTGGTCTTTTTGCATGCTACCAACCAGAGTTGTATATGTATTTCCTTGGGCTTTTACAAAGGATTAAAAAAAGCAGGCTTATTTGTGTTATTATTTTCCAACGCAGTATGAGCTTACGTGACAGGGTACTTGCTCAGCAGCTTTACAGTCCAGATAGCTGGACAGTGAGGACTGTGTTCTGACCATTTGTCCCTTACTGACTTTTTTTTTTTTTTTCTTTTTTCAACAGGAAAAAAAAAATGTTTATTTCCTAAGATTTTGCTTATTCTTGATTCTGATCTCGCAGGAATTATTTTACACATCACCTAACATCTCCATAACCTACATGGCAGTGAACCTGGAAGGCATCGCTTTACTCATCCTGCTATCATTACATAGCAGGTTAGATTACAGATGGCTACGGGATTGTTTGTTTTACCTTCACTGTAAACTGATAACTCCAGGATCCTATGATTTCAAGTGTCAATTCGTTTTGTTAGTTCAAACTTCCTTTCTAGCTTCTATTAGCTACTGTCCTCCCAGTGTCCCTATCAGATGGAGCTATTTGAAATGCGATTTTTTTTAATTCAATTTTTTCCTCAATTTAACATTTGTGTGTAGAAGGAGACACCTCAGTCAACACTCTCCTAAATCTCCCTTGCATCACATCAGTAGAGCATCCCCAGCTGCTGGGATCCTTTTAGTCAGAGGTAACTTCATTCATGGCCTTGAGTCTTTGAGTCTAACCTTCAAGCTAACCCTGTCACTGTACCTGTCTTTTTATTCTCCTATTTAATCTGTTCATTCATGCTTTTGTCTGTCTTGAGACCCTGGAGCTTCCTTCAAGCGATGTTTACAAGCAGCAATGCTTTTTACAAAGAAAACATTGATTCTCCTTTACTTGCTAATACCAGTTCCTAAAGCAAATTCAAAATAAAGGAGCTAGTACAGATACCAACACTGTGTTTAGAAAAGCAACAGGAAAGTGGGATACAAATATCTACAGTTAAGAAGGTTTTCTGAAAACTGCAACCGAAGTGACCTGTTAAGTACCGATCGTTACCGAAGGTGAACTCAGTATCCAAACAGCTACATTTTGTGCTGTCCACACAGCGCTACTCATGGAACCTTCCCTAGGAATCTGCCGCATTTTTTTCTTGAAACATGATTTTAGATAAACATTAAGATATTTGAAGCAACTGTGCCTTGTAAAAGAGGCAAAGCAGGCTTTATTAATCAGTAACAGACCCAGACAAGTATACATACTAAATATTACATAAAGTTGCGATTGAAAGGAGACAAGCTTACGTATGTTGAAGACTCCAAGGAATCTGTATTCACCAATACTGGAGGGGGATTTGCCTTTAAAAGACAAACAAATATTATAAAAGAGAAAACAATTCTGAAATGGAAAATTATCCACTATTCCATGTGCTTAGTTTCTCAAAGTTCTGTTAGGATGCAGCCTTAACTAGAAGAATCTGAAAAACTGACCTCTTCTGCAACTTGTTCTCAGCCTCTTGACCTGTGCCCAGTTCTTTCACCCCACAAAAGCTGCCATTCAAAACTGCATCTGCCACATCCAGAGTTCACAGCTTTCTACAGTACTTTTTAATTGCTTATACTCAGGTGTGTCCAAGAACAGAGGTAGTCCCTGCAGGTGCCTGTAGGAGCCCCAAGGCACTTGCCACTTGGCTCCTGCTGATCTGCTTTAACCCGGCCCCATCCATGGGCACAGGCACTGCCCCAGCTGTGCTGGGGCAAACAGCAAATAAAAACAAATAAGAGTAACAGGCAGCTACATCCTTCCTGCCTTCATCCAGGACAGAATGGCTCCACCTAAAAGCATCAAGTGAGAACATACAGAATATCCTAATTTTCTTTTCCTCCTACAGGAGGAAAATACAGAAATTCTACAGAATATCCTAATTTTCTTTTCCTCCTCTTACTTTAATGTTTCTTCTTTACCTACTTCATACCTTTGATTATACCATGATTAATATGCTTAGATATGAAAATATAAATATATTAAATAGAATAAAAGCTGCTGCAAAACAATAAAAAAGATAGGATACAGTAACAGCTCATTTTCTCTCTGCCTCTTCTGCTTCTTCCTTAAGGAATACAGCAATAACAGAAAGTCTCATGTTACAAGTGGATGCCAGGATTCGGATCCTGTATTTTCAGGAGCACTCAATGAGAAAACACTGCAGAGAGTTGACAGCAGCTATTGATATAAAATAGCTAATGATGCAGCTTCAAGGAGTTGCCAATAATTAAAACAAGTACAGATCCAAAGCTAACTTTTCTTTTCCATAAAAATAATGGTATTTTGAAGGATAGCAGGAAAAGAAACATTTTCAGTTCAATTTATCCTCATTTATTTGTTTTAAATTTCCACCCAGCAATACCAGTAACCCACAGACAGTCTTCATAGGTGTTTTGAAAGCACAACACAGGGATTCCAAGTACACTGCCCAACTTGCAGTAAAATTTTCTCTCTGCCTAGTTGATTTTGTCAGAAGCAGTGTTCTGTTCAGTTGTTTGTTTTAAAGCAACTTTTGCAAATGCCTGATTCAGAATGAACTATACAACAGAAAACAAGGTGGAAACAAGGTAGCTCCTGTGGGAAACAGACTTCAGAAGTTTTTTGTTTGTTTGTTTAAAGCAACACTAATACTTAAAACTTGCAAGCATTTGTTTTCTTAAAAGCTATTCAAAGAAAGTAAAGGCCAATCCCGCAGAACTACTAATAAAACAGTCACAGAATCATATACTCGTATTCTGAAAATATCAACACACATGTAAGGAATTCTAGTGTATTTCTAACTTAGCTATTTCATGGTGTTTCAGACCTGTGTGTGACTAGACTAGAAAGCAAATTTAAACAACAATGAATTAAATCAAATAAATAAAAAGTTAAACAAATTAAACAAAAAAGAATAAAAACCTGTGGTATGGTGGATGGGATGACAGTGGTCTCGGCAGGGACTGGAGGGACAGGGATCACAGGGACAATGGGAGTAGAGGAAGGAACAGCTTCTGTGGGCTAAAAATCACCAATAAAATGTCAAAAAAAGCAAAACAAATAGTACTCAAATTTAACAGCTGCTTTTCAATTCTCAATAGCATACTGATTTAAAGTTGCTAAACAACTGAACAGACATCCTTAACCACATGGTATAATGATGGTGCATTCCCAACAATATGTGAACATCAAAGACTCCAGGAAAACATCCACACCATTTATTCCTACCCACTTACCTTGCAGTGCAGAAGAGCAAGACTCTGGGGTCCCAAAGAAAGGCTTTTCATGGCAGTTGCCAGACTCAGGCTTTATAGGGGCTGCTTTCAAGGCAGAAGCCCTTCATAATGATAGAGTAGTGGAAAGAGGAGGAGAACAGTCTTTCAAACTCATAGTACCCAACAAATCTGGCTCCTCATTGATCAAGGGGAGAAAAAAAATGTGTTTCCTAAACTAGCCAAAATTAAATAAAAACTTGGTCATCTGAGCAGAAGATCCTAACACTCCTTCATCCCACCTCTTCAGGGATCGCCATACAGGCTTATTAAACAAACATATAGCACAACCCCCTCATCCTAATGAATCATAGAATCATAGAATGCTTAAGGTTGGAAGGGACCTCTAGAGGTCATGTAGTCCAACCCCCTGCACACGCAGGGTCACCTAGAGCACGTGGCACAGGGCTGCGTCCAAGCGGGTTTGGAAGATCTCCAGAGAAGGAGACTAACCTGAAAGTACAAAACTCGTGAAAAATATGTGGCCAGACAGAATAATCAGTTTAATGACTGAGAAGAACAAACTCACACTGCAAGCTTTATTATATGTCAATCACAACTTTCTTATATACCAAAGGCTCATACTGAATCAAATTCTCAAGAAACTGGTTTGCTAATTCTGCTACACATGAAACAACCCGTGTTAAAAACAAGAGTAGGAGAGACAGAATCATCTTCTGCTTTCTCCTTTCCCTTAGCTGAAAGGAACTGCACAGCAGCAGCAGGTCAGTTATGGCACAGCTAGGGCTTTACACGATTGCAAGAAAGCAGCTGACTGCTGCAAGAAAAGATTTCCATTTGGGAATTTTAGTTAAAATAATCCTTAAAAAATTCTGCCGACATAGGCTGCAAGGGAACATGATTATACACAGCATTTGGGACTAAACACTGATTCAAATAATTTGGACATGTTAAGATACTGGTTGTCAGCAAACTATCAGAAACTACTGGCACCTATAAGCCAAAATTACAGACTGAACTATAGATCAAAGTTCGTATGAGTTAGTTTTTCCAAGACATTGATCTTGAAATACTCCGAAGTTAACAAGACACACAAGGAAACTATTAAATCTCGAAAATAATCCCAAAACATTAAAGTATTAAAAGTATTTTTAAAGTTTGGATGTTTTAATAGGCAAGGCAAAATATTTCAATAGCACAAGCCAAATTAAAGATCAAAAGCAAGTACTAAAGAAATTTAATATCACCCAGGAGCAGCAGCCCCTACTAGAAATATACATTATATTTACACAGGTGTTTTCAGCTCCAGGCCCAAGCCAAAGGGAACATCTGATAAAGTTGCAGTTAAAGATGTGAAAACATATAGGAAGATGTCTGGTAACTTGAAATTTTATTACTAATGACACATATTTTTTTTATCTATGGTCAGCAGCAGATTTTTTTAGTACTAAAAAAAAATAAATGGAATATAAATTTGTCTAAAGAACTTATAACTACCATTTCCCAAGGGGCACAACACGTGCTTAGTGCGACACTCAGGCTATATTACTTAAATTTTACTATTCATTTTAAAATTCACACATTACTCAGGTGAAAAAACAGCCAAATACTTCCAAGTTTTCAATTAAACAGGAACAGTAAAAAGCCTGCCTTTAGTTTTACAAGGCCTCTTTTGCCTCACACACCCTTTCTCTACCTCACACTTGATACAGCCCGAGCACTGCGTGAAGCCACACAACATGTGGAGGGGAGTTGAAAGCAGAGCAGCTCCCACAGTGAGCTGCCAAGGTCAGCAGCAAAACCAAGGTCTCCTATTTGAAGGGGGCTCCTCTCAATCAGCAAAGCAAGGGCTTAGGAGAGGGCTGCCTGCCTCCGCCGAGCACACCGGAGCTAGGGGAGGTGTGGATCAGTACCGGGGCGCACGCAAACACCCCGTGCATGAGGACAGCGCGAGGCACCGCCTCAGGCCGCAGCTGCGCCCTCGCCACCCTCCCTGCTCCCCCAGGGCCCGGGCAGCGCTCAGCAAACAGCCTCCCACCCCCGGCTGGGGGCTCACGCTGTTCCTGCCCTTTTCAAACACCGAAATCCCTTCCCCTTGCCCCGCAGAACTCGGTCTTTAGACATGGGAGGTCTGCAGGCCATAGAAAGCATGCGGATGGGGAAGAAAGCCACGCCGGAAGGCAGCTGGGAAGGAAGAGGGCACTACATAACTCAAGAAAGAAGAGGACCCAGGCGACCTGTAGTATCTGCTTTTTCTGCTGCCTCATCACATCTCCTTGGAAAAAAGCCTAGTCAGGACCAAACCTGCTAAGGTGAGCTGAGGAAGAAAGGTCAGCAATGGAAGAACTAGCCCTGCTTCCAAACACAGCACCCAAAAAACTGTCTGATCACTCAAGAGAAAAAACCATGCAAGAAACCTGCAGGCTTCTAACTGCCACAGCAAGACTCCCTTGAACATCTTTGTAAACAGGGGGACATTAAATGCATTTTACTGTAAAATACGACCAGTCTGACAAGCGGCTCTTGAAGAAAATCAAACTGCCTGGGATGTCACTTCCCATGCTCTGCTTGCCAGGAACCTCCAGCAAGGGACATTATTAATGTGTAGGGATTCTCCTAACACACACACTTAAGTAGTTTGGCAAAGAAATGCTTACCCCCAAAATAACTTTAAACAGCATCTCTAATAGTGTTTAGTAAGTCTGGTTTAAATGGACACAAACTAACCTAAGCTACAAAGACAGTACTGGACCTACTAAAAAGTTTATTTTGACTGTACATGAACTACGTTACACAATCACAATAGATTATCACATAAGCGAATGCATCACTTGAGCAACAACACAAACAGCCTAGCAAAACACACCAACACCTATGCAAAAATGTAAATCTGTTTAAATACCACACTAATACTTGGAGAAGAAAAATAAAGTAAAAAGACTTCCCTCACCCAGTGGAAATTAGTACAGAGAACAAAACTCCGAGAACAGCACAGAGCGGTAGATACACTTTTGATCAGTGTTTTTTCATAGGCAGTTTTCAATTTCCAATATCACATTTTTGATTTCCGATTACAAAATAGAGAAAATAAAGAATTGAAACAGCAAGTCTTTAAAAATGGTAAGGATAAAACTACAGAAAGAATAGCATTGTTTATTCACTTTACATCAAACCTACCTTGTTTTCATTTCCTAAAGAAGCATAAAATCTTCTAAAAACGCTTATCTGTAAGTACTGAGTACAATACATACCTTTTCCACAGAATAATTAGAGCATGAGCCATCAGACACCCAACCACTAGTAGCTTTTACTTTTGCTGTGCTTTTTGTAGGGCTCTTTTTTACACTGTCACGTAGGTTGGTAAATTTTCCTCTATGTTTTGAAGAGGCCGGCAGAGTGGCTGAGCTAAAAGACGCGTGAACGTTCAGCGCCTGCTGCGGCTGCTGGAGAGGCTGCTTTGGCTGCACGTGAAGATTTTGACGCGTTTCCATTCTGGAGCTCCTTGTTAAACCAGTTAGCTCGAGCGTTTCCACTTCATGCTCATCTATGGCACCACCACGTTTGTGGCTGTGACAGTAAGCAGTCATGAAACTAGCAATACAAGTAGTCCGTTTGGAAAGTAAAAATTAGGAGGGTGAAAGCAAATATTGGCTCCTATAGAAGTTTAAAAAACATATATTTTCTGGATTATGGTGATAGGAAGAAACTCTAAAACGCTGCTGTACCTAGCCCTGCATTTTGTGTAGTCTATTTAAAGAACACCATTGAACCACCACCCAACAGTCAATTTGTGAGGCATAAATAATCAATGCAACGCACAAAGCACTGAATAGATGGCAAAAGTCACCTGACTTTGCTTAAACCTAAACTATGAAATGTTAGATGATGTCCTACATAAGCTCCTGCTATCCCTAAACATCTTTATTTCACAACCTCTAAGCTTCTCCAGGTTATGCACCTACTAAACGTGCCTATTCTCCATCATTACATACTGTGGCTGTGGCTTAAAGAAGCCAGTGATGAAAAGCAAAGAATTGTGAAGAGCAAGATATGTTGTGCAATATACCAACAACAAACTTGCAGCAAGGAATAATTTCTTCGAATCACAAGAAAAAAAAAAAAGTAGGTTTATTTCCTGTGTTTCTAGTATTAGAGTGGCATTTCAGTGAAATACAGTAGCTTTTTTCAGAGCAATTTTAAGATGGAGAACATGTCTATGAATGAAGAACTAATAAAATGCAATTATTACAAAGTACCTCAGTTTTTAAATGCCATAAACTCTATGCCATATTTTTATCCTAAATGTCAAAACCAAGAACACCAAAACTCTTCTTCCGCCGCCACCTAAAACAAACACGGAAACAGGAATGGGCTTGTTGCCATCATGCTGACAAATATTTAACTTCACCAGCTAATTTTAAATCAACTATTCTAAAAAAAGAAAAGGGTCAGAGGTTAAGTCCCCAGAGCGCGCATGAAAATTGACAACTAATAGAGAAATCCATAGCACTGGCCCCATGGAGGGAGGAGGCGGCGAGAGGCGGCGGCCGCCACAGCCTTCGTGCCAGCGCACACAGCGGGAGCAGTCGCGCTGCGTCCCCCTGCCTCCTGCCCTATGGGTCTGTTCTAGAAATCCACTGTAAATCGGAAACTCTGGCGCTGGCTGAGGTAAGAATGCAGGACACCAACCCCTAAGAAAAAAAGCTTGATTGGGTCAGCTGCACACACTGCATTTAGAGAGAACAAAGCAGTTTTATCAGTTCAGAGCATTAAAATATGATTGTTTTTCATGCCACTATGCACATCCCTATGCTAAATCTGAATATTTAGAGAATACGAGTCAGCATAATTTTGCTAACAAAATAAACTTCAAATACAGACCTAAGTACAAACCTCTCTAGTTATCTATAGCATGAATATTAAGAGATAAATAGGAACTGACAGATGCTCCTCTAATCACCAAGAGCTGCCATGTCTCATCTTCTACCCAGAATGGATGTAATCAAGAGCTGCATAACATATCATTAATGCAATGTTCAGGAATGCAGAGACAGAAAGGTTTCTGGTCAGCGACAGGAAGCTGAAGATCTGCTGGCCACACGAACGCTTGCGGATGTGGGTGTGCATATGGAAAGTACCAAGGGGCAGCGCAGCCTGTGTCTGTGCAGGAGGAGGGAAGCGCATCACTGCGTCCCTCCAATACAGGTGGACAAGTGAATTCTGGTTTTGCTGTTCTAGACAGCCGAAAAAATCCTGAATTTAATTACAGGAGTACAGAGAGAGAATGGAAGATAAGCATGTAGTGAATGTGTATAGGGGCAAACCACTCAGAAACTGCCTATGCATTTTTTTCTCCTTCTGTAGATTGAACTATCTACATAAGCCTTAATACTGGGCAACTCTGAGACATGTTCTCCAGGCTTCATGGATTACCAATAAAGAGGCTGTATCTTGTTTAGAAACCTCTATGAGTATCATGTTTGGCTATAATGTGTCCAAAACACAGATCAAAACAAGCATTTTTCAGAGACATCCAAGACTGCCTGTGATCTAACAAGAGTTCATACCATCCACTGCACTTGTGTATCAGCACTCTCAATCTTCAACCCAGTGTGACAGTCTAGATTTCTAATTCCTGAACTATAGAAAGGAAAAGGGTTTTCCTGAAAGGTCTTTTCTTTTTCTCCTTATTGGCGGGGGAAAAAAAAAAAAAAAAAATCCCAAACATGTGATGTTCCAGATGCAGAAAGAATGTCTCACTCCTGAAGGCTTTGGGATTGGAGAAAATATGTAAGGCAGACCAGCCTCTTGATTAAAATAAGCTTTGTATCATGCCCAGTGAGGACATGAAGGCAAGTCTTTCTGGGATGAGCATGTTGGACACCATAGTCTGAATGCCAATGTCTGAAACCCAGTTGCCTGCTTCCTACCATATCATCCTCCAAGCAGTCAAGGGGAAAATGCAGGCCCGGAGAACATTCTTGGCATAAACAGGAGGAAAAGATGCACTAGCAAAGCAAGAGGGAAAAGGGAAAGCAGTGAGGGCAAGAAGGGGGATATGCACAAAGATCAATCGCTTGAGTGTCACAGCCTCTGTGACTCTCTGGCCAAGGACTTCCCATGCATAGCATCTAAGGCAAAGCCTGTCTTGCAGCCACACCACTAGCAAAACACCCTCTGGTAGTACACTACAACACATGCCTAATGCAAAAAAAGGGTACATAACTTAGAGCACAGGTTTGACAAGATCAGCTCTTGACTGCAAAGAGCCTGAACTGGCAAGTGTCCTCCACAGACTCTAGAAACAGGTTAACTCAAAAGCAAGAACCGCTCTACTCTTATACTAAGCCCCTTCTATGTGATTGAGGGTGACAGAGCATTGGAACAGGCTGACCAGAGAGGCTGTGGAGCCTCCTTCTCCGGAGATCTTCAAAATCTGCTTGGATGTCACCCTGTGCCCTGTCTTCCAGGTGTCCCTTCTGGACCAGGGGGTTGGACTAGATGATCTCCAGAGGTCCCTTCCAACCTCAACCATTTTGTGATTCTGTGACTCAGGATCAGGCTGTGCTTTGATGTTATTTACACACTGTGAATATATTTCAACCACAAAGCTGAAACATCAATGTTTCATTCTTTTAGGTGCTATGTAGGAAATGTGTGCAGATCACTTTCATTAGACAAGCTATTTCTTTCTGAAAGTTCAATGGATGCTTCTTTCAACAGCCTCTTAGAAGTCAGACAGTCTTTTAAAAGCGATGCATTCAAGAACCATTGTCTCCCCATTTTCTATAACACTTATCCAGTAGCTGGATAACAGCAGAAAGTGAGGAGGAAAAAAAGCACTAATACCTACAGCAGCTCTTCTTTCAAGACTCCATAAGCCTAAAGAAACTCCATTATTTCAAAAAGCAACACTAGTGTCTAGAAGAACCCTCTGAAAACAATTTGGTATGCACTTCTCTTGTAGGCTTTGAATAGATAGCTCACAATCAACAGCTCTACTCACAGCTTGATTGTTAAAAAACAAGCTCATTTTCACTGCACCATTTTGGAAACCAAAAAACAGAATCTCTCTCAAAGTCAACAAAACCTTACAAGCAGCAGGACAAATACCTTTTGGATTCACTATCCAGTGACAAGGCTGAAAACAAATTGTGTATTTTCTTTAGATATAAGTAATTCAAAGTCTGGAATGCTTTTATATCTTATATGTGAACTAAACCCTCAAATGCCACAGGACACTTCACTAGTTTAGCTGGCTCTTTTTTCTTCTCCCTCAGAGCTCTTTGCATCCATATTCCTCCGAATCCCAAGTGACAGTGCTCCTCTCAACACACCTGCTGGGATGTGCAGGCTGCTTCGCAGGGTCCGAAGGAGAGAAGTGCAAGGCACAACTGTAAGGCATCCTCCTTGATCACCCTGCTACCTGTACACTGCCCAGAGCATCCCAGTCTTAGCATTAACATCACTGCACAGCTCCTACCACGTTCTCCCTGAGGCGGTGCCATTTCATGACCTGCTCAACTCCTTCATTAATAGGTTATTATATAGCAGCTTTACAAAGATGCTGGGAATGGACACTGCACCTTGCATCTGTAGCACCGCCTCACCTAAGTACTGTAACAAAGATGCACAAGTCTCATTGACCCCCAGAGAAAAAAAGGCTCCTGCACCCTTGCAGATGAACACAACTAGTCTGAACGCTGCGACTGCTTCAGAATTCATTTCCTCACAGTTAACTATGGTTTCTGAGAGTCACATGTATGTGATCATTCTATTTTAAAGACACACAGCTGGCATGGTAGATTGGTAGATGTGACTAATCTTTCCCCCCTCCCCTTCTCAGTCAACAAATTGATTCTCTAACCTAGTTTCCTCCTCAAACCCCACAGCACTTTGCAATGAACTGAAATGAACTCAAAAATCCGTACTTAAAACAGAAACAGAGAGCTTTGAAAGTGAAAATAATGACAGCAGAATACTGGGCAAAAATCACAAAACAGTAAAAAAAAATCTGAACTGATTTACAAATGAGCAAATTATTCACTTTTTTCTTTCCTTTTTTTTTTTTTTTTTTTTTTTTTTTTTTTTTTTTTGGTAATCTTCATGTACAGCACAACCCAGCGAGGAACAACTTGCACCAAAATTACCAGCAGAAAAAAGGCAGCAAAGGCAGGGACAGAAAGAGGCTTTTACTTGCTGAGGTCCAGGAAGCAATTTTTAGTGCAGAAGTTAAAAATGTAAAAAAAGTGTTATATCTATGAGCAAAAGGATGGGAGAAGCAGACTGCTCATCCGTTTGTGGCACAAGCTGCAGCAAAACCAAGCTTACCAGACAAATGGACACTTGCAGAACAGGGAACATGGAACTCACCCCAATCACCAGCTCGTTTCACCCTGTATCCAGCGGCTGGCTGAGGAGTTAAATCTTTCGGGTGCCAAGAGTTTCTTGCAAATATGAACAAGCCTCGAAGTTTCAGCAACCAGTACTCAGTCCTGTCCCTCTCAATCTAAAAATGAACTGTAGGCTTAATTCTATCATGAACAAGGCTTCCCAAAAAGGATAACACCAGCGTCCTCCTTTCAAGTCAGTATTCTAATGATCATTCCAGCTCAAACTAATTTTTGAGTAGTTTGACCTTGCCAGACCTCTCAAGAACTGTTCAAATGATTCAGCCAGAGTCACATTCCACATTTATAATACATTAATTTTAACTTTGTATAAATTGTGGAAACACTGCAGAGCCGACATAAAAGCTCAAGTAGTGTTTCAGCATCAGAAAATTTTGGCTAAGTGCTTTAAAGCATTTCTTAAAGTGCTTTAAAACTGTATTATAGACAAAATAATAGGAGCTTTGGAGTGTCAATATTTTCAGCTTTTCAGATTCAAGACTTAAAAGGTATTCTGTGGTAGGAAAGTGAAATGTGATAGATCGTGCTTGCATCTAAAAACACCATTAAATCAAAATATACCCATAAAGACTAGTTATTGTTCATCTGCCTTCACAGAAATTATGCTTCTTACGGGGTCAGAAAGCGTGTAAATCCCCTCTCCTTCCAAAATTTCTCAGAGAATAATTAACTCTCCCTAGACAGCATGTTTATTTGCTTCTTTATATATCACTGTAACTGGAAAGTTGACCTCTGTATCTAGTTCTGATACTAGTAAAGAACTTCAGTACTAGAAATATATCCATTAACTGTCACTTATGCTCCTCTTCAAGATTATTTTTTTGTTTTTAATTCAGTACATCTATAAGCAGGCTATAAACTACGAAAATGATACATTTGAACTTCATCTTATGCAAAGCATTGTTTTTTCCTTAGGTATCAAAACACTCAGCCTCACTTACTTAGAGCCCCCCACACACCATCTGCAAGGGTACAAGCTTAAAACTAGGTTCAAGAAAGTGATTTAAAGAAGCCAGTGAACTCAAGTGAGGCAAGCACTTCACCAAAAAGAGCTTATTAAAATAATATTGGCTTTATGAGCAATCTATTATCATTATAAGAATAAAGAAAATTGCCTTGAATGACTGGGGATGTGCAAGCAATAATTTATTATTTACCTCAGTAATGTGAGATAATAATAATAATAATAATCAGACAAGAAAAACATTTATAACTACCCTTTAAACATATCCTGAAATAAACATTGGAAAACTCTGGAATATCAGTGACTTCATTTTCCTGTGGAGTATCTTTACCCTAAAGCCATTCCTTCTTCATACGTACGTGCTTCGTACACAGAAGTAGCATCAGCAACTGACCCGCTCCCACACACCCCACCATGGGCACCACGACGCTTCCCGGAGCTGCTCTTGCTCTCCACGGCCTTGGCCTTTTCTTTGCCCTGAGCTAAGGCTAAAATCTGCACCATACAATCACCTCATCTCATTTTCTTCTTACACCATGGAAACACTGGGAGCTACGTCTAAATTTGCTTCCATGACAACATTTGGCAATAACACATTTTCAAAACAAGCACCGTTACACAACACAGGCCGTCTGTACAGGGAGTCATAAGCGTCCCACAGCATTTCAGCAAAACAGGTAGTTTGTCAGGTCAGCCTCCAGAAAATTAAAATACTATAGAAGTTATTATAGACTTAATGCCTAGCGTTACTTGTGCAAACTCTCACTGCACAAGTAGGTAGACTAAATTGCTTCTTACAATACTGTTTGCCAAACATTTCTAAAGATTTCAGTACTTTTCAGTGTAATTTATGAAAGAATATAACTTCATGCAGCCTTACAACAGAAAACAAATATTTATTTGTAAGCTTAAGTTTACGTCATTGACTAAAACCAAGATGCTTTCAAAAGCCAGTGCCAGAACACAGAATTTCCTCCCCTCATTAGGCTACAAAACGAGTAGAACTTGCTCTTTTGCTCTTCAGTTCCTTGCCACAGGATGCTGTTGACCCTACAAGTTTGACAATACCATGCAGTGAAAGCTGCCAGAGGAGGAACTGCACCTATTTTACCTCCTTTTATACTCCTCCCTAGTCCTCCACTTGGGTTGCTGTTGGAAGCAGCACGCGAGGGCTATCAGATAGAACCACTATCAAGCACGGGACCCCAGCCTGATGATCTCTGTATTTCTTTTCCAGCAGAGAGAGATAAGTGTAAAGGAAAGATATCTTAGTATGGTCTACATCTAATTGTAGTTTTCCAAGTTGAAGGACAAATACTAAGACTTGAAGTACAAGACAGATAAAAAGGATCAGATAGAGAAACGGACAGAAGAAATAACACTGCTGTTCAACTAGTTCAGCTCTCAAGAACTAGAAAACAAAACATGCTTTCCGCACTGGCTACTGAGGCTTATACCCAAATTAGTAACTGTCAAATGCATTTTGAAAGCCAACATTACAAGGAAGTATGTGAAAGGAACAACGTATGGCATAAAAATTAGCACCAGACAAAAAGCAAAATGTCAGCACTCCTGCCATTTCTCATTTATGTCAGAATATAATGCAATGTATACATTGATATCTGTTGTCTTTCGAAGAAAGTTAGCAAGATGCAATGAGAACTTTTCAGATTTTAGCATGCCCAAGGATGGGCAGGTAAGAATTCATCCGTGTTAGATGTTTCCCTAATCACGTTCTCTGGCAACTCTTAAACAAAGCATTACATCCTTCCCAGATGCAATCCAAGATTCATTCCTGCCATTTTCATCATCTCATGACTGACACTTCGCTCGGGGAATAATCTGCCCAACCATCGGAAGGCATCTTCGTAGGAGACTCAGACTTTAAGGTCAGATGACTGTGATCAGCAAGCCTGACACGGAAAGGCGAGAGAAATTCAGATTCCTGCCTCACACCCATAAATTCTCACTGAGCGTCAGAACATCTTTCAGAGACTGATCCTATTTTTATTCAGTGTAATTTATTCAGAGGCATCAAATGACAACTCACTGCAGACACAAGCACTTTATTCTAATAGTTAATGCCGCTCTCTGTTAAAAAATATACTTTACAAAACCAGCAAGAACCGCCGTTATGGATGAGAGCAAAAGCTCTACTAGCCCAGATCCCCACCAACATCCAGCACTAACATATGGGGAAGTAGGATATATGCACAGTAATGCTGTCCCAAGAAACCATCTCAGAGTGGCAATCAGCAGGTTAAGGACCTCCTCAATTGCTGTCTTTGGTAGCTACCTGGTTCCTCTCACTGCAGGTTCATCTAAGTCCATTTTGCACTCAGTCTGTTTGAACCTTCTCTTCTCCACAGCACTGAGTTGCATAATTTTAGCAGGAGTGTTTCTTCATGCGGTATATGGCTATGTAACAGATTTAGTGTAGGAAATCTGTTAAATCATTTCTAATTGGGAACCTTCTCCCCTTCACTGGTGCTTTTTATAAGCCTCTGTTCTATCCTCCCCTCAGCTGTTCCTGCACTTAACAGCTCTGGTCCTCTTAATCTGTGCCTATCAGTAAGTAGGCTACTCCCCTATTACATTTACTACCCTCTTTCCTTTTTACTTCTCTTCTATTCGTGTAAGACGAGGTGACCAGAACTCCACACAGGGCTCACGACACAGGCACCCCAGAACGAGCGTGTGTCCGCAACAGCCTCCGCTCCTTCCCAGGGAAGGGCTCACAACCTGTGACCTTTCCACTGAGGTGAAGGTGACGTTTTCAGAGAACCATCTGTGACAACCCCAAAAGTCTCCTTCTGGGAAACCAATAGCTAATCTATACCCTATACAATACGGCAAATCAGACCTGCTCATCTGTAGCTCAAGAAATTACAGCTTAGTTTTGTTTTTTGGGTTTTTTTGTTGTTGTTGTTGCTGTTGTTGTTAAAGCATCCTGTTTGCCTTTTTTTTTTTTTTTTTTTTAATATAATTCCAGGAACACCAAGACAGTTTAAACAGAAAAGGTCACACACTATACAACGTACAGTTCAGCCATATTAAATACAACATTCCTTAAGAAATGTTGAGTAAATGTCATCTTATATTGGTCACCTGAGCCTCTTACCAAATGAATTTTCATTCTCTTCTATTGGCAACTGATTTTTTTTTTTTTTTTTTTTTTAAATATACAGAAATCAGTCACAGGAACTACACCAAGTTCAAGTGTGGGACAAATTTTTTTATACACCATTTCTTGGTTTTGGTTTGCGGTATATCTTTATTTTGCCTCACCCCTCTTATCTAGGAATATAATCCAGGGCCATGGCTCTGGTCGTCCTCCTCAGATAGTATTGCACAGCCACCTTGCATAGCACAAGATCCAGGATTCAACTGCTGAAGTGCTGGTTCTGCAACAAGACTTGAGGGGCTGAAACTTTAAGTTAGATAGAGAATTTACTTCACTGTGTTTACTGTTTAAAGTGAATAGCAGAAATAAGAGTTGAATTAAAAGCAGTGGAGTGGTAAAAAACAAAAGCATTAACTTTTTCAACAGTTTTGGGTTCTAAATAGCTGTTTAATTTTATTATATTTTGGATCAGACACTGTGATATACTTCGATCCTCTTCAAGTTACAAACCTTATTTGATATTCTGTTTCACTTTATATAGGAACCACTTATTGCCCTGATCTGTACATTATGTTCCACTCACTTTTGAGATAATTACATTAATCTCTGTTAAAATTAAGCTTTCTAGTTCATCCATATCAGTTTTTCTATATTTGTCTAGCTTCTGTTCCCAGTCTTGGCATTTAAATGCCTTTTCCTACTTAATAAACAAGCTTTCTGGTGTCAGAAATCTATCCCCATATATTTATTTATAGTCAGTGATCAAATCATCGTGACCTTCCTTTGGATAGGCCAAGCAGAGGTTCTTAAGTTTCTCATTTTAAAGAAGATCTTCCTGAAGGCAATCTACAGTTACGAGCCCTTTCCTGAAAACTCTTTCCTGATCCATCAACATCCTTTCTCAAGCCAGGACTTCAAGGCTGGACACCACGTTACAGCAGCACGCAAGGTTTTCTCCAAAGGAAAGAATGGGCTCTTTTATCACGCAGTACATCACACTGCGTATTCCGACACAGCTGGTCAATTAAGGTAACTACAACTTATTTAGTAAATAAGCTTGCTTTGGAGCAGCACTGTACACGGGATACCCATCATCCCCGCTCCCTTGAGGCAAACTTACCTTTTATCCAAACTAGCCCCCCTCTGCTGGGAGACTCGTAGTACAGCTCGCTCGGCTAACAGCTCCCTGGAGGGAAACGGCCTAGCCCAGCGGCGGGCGGCAGCACCGCGACGCGAGCAGGCCCAGGCCCAGGCCCAGGCCGCCCGCGCCGCTCCCGCGGGACGGCGCCTTCCCGCAGCTCCCGCAGCGCGGGGAGAACAAACTGCAGACTGAGGCCAGGCCTCAATCCTGTTCCCTGCCTCTCGGACAAAACATCGGAAGACACAGTAAAAGCCTGACAGCTCCCTAAGTACTGGCCTCCAAAAACATTATCTTTCACACAGAGGTTAAAAATTAATGGCAACCTTTATAAAAAAAAAGGTTAAAAACTTAAGTTGTCTTCAAACACATGAAGAAAAAAATGGACAAGTATTTCTATTTGGACAAGGTTAAAAACAGAATTTGACCTATTTTGTCCTGTCCTTTTTAACAGTTACGAGAAATAAGGGTAAGGAGGTTTTTGTTAAATCACTGTGTAGATTCATCACTTCGCAAAAAACCCCGTTGCAAGAAAAACTTACAATACGTACTGGCAGCAATAGCTTAACAGAGCAATAAACAGAATATTCATAAATGCCAAGATGAGCTTATCAGAGAGACAAAACAAGTCAAATATCTGCTACCTGGAGAATATATTAGTTCAACTACATTCTAACGTGCAGCCAAACATTAAAAAGAAAAAACAAAAGAGAATAGAAGCAAATTCACAACTCAGATGAGGGGCAGAGCAAGCCGGGTCAACAAGAAAAACACGATACATGCAGGGAGATGAAAACCAACACCAACCAGAGTCACATGGAACAGCGACAAAAGCACAGAGACACCCTGGGGAATGCCAAACGGGAAGGCAAGACCAGAGTGCAGAGAAGCAGAAGCAATAACGTGGTTGTGATACAGGATCGTTCCATAAAGATTGCAATAGAAGAGGGTTGTCATTCCCTAGAGCTAGTGCTTCCCAAATTCCTCCCTCTCTACCTCATCTCTGCGAAGGAAAAGGTAAACAGTCAAACTTAAGTGCATGTCAGCACGGATCAGACTGTTGGCATACATATTCTCAGAAAATGGAGGTCAGTCCTATTGGTGAAAGGGAGATAAAACCATCACCACTTAAGCACTTCCTTCCGAACCAGCTTCCAGTAGGCAGTATTTGTACAATATGAATGCACACTGTGCGTATGACTCAAGGGCCAGAAAACACTACTGGGCTACTGCTGAGCAATGGCCATTTGAAGGGGCAGTTACAGCCCCAAACAAAGAAAACAGTAGACCGTAGTTTTACCGGTATATCCAGAAGTTACAGACATTTTTTTCCTTTGGCAGACATGACATTTGCTGGTGATAGTCTGCGCAAAACCAGAGAAGACAGTTCCTCAACAGGTACAAGTCAGGGAGAGCTTGCTAGGTGGTTGGTGCCAGTATTAAGAGGCCTCACACAATTCAGCCTCAGGGTTACAGTTTTCTGAGCTTCGTTAGCAGCCAGTACCACCTTATCAGCCCTTCATGTGAAGCAGGAAGGTTCCTAAGCTTTTCACAGAAATGAAGTTGAGGGTCCAAGATTGCTGGGTTAGCATGAACGTAGTATCTGATGGAGTGGCTACATCCCCCTCACAGTCTGGTGATGGATTTGATGCTGTTTCCCTTCTTACAGATGTACCCGTGACCAGCACTGCCCTTTCCAATCTAGCCCTGCTAAAACTTCATTACATGGTTTGGTCAGTACAGCACCTGCTGTTCTAACTCTGATCTGAATGACTTCTCTTTGCTTCTAATTAGAGACACCTTTTAGTGCTCCTGAAGTTATACATGAAACTACACATTGCTTATTGGAATAAAATGGGGAAGGCACATTAGGCAGATAGTACCTTCCTCAGGAAAGGAAAACATCCGCTAGGCATGTCAGTCATGGAGTCACTATATGATGGGCAAAGGGGTGATATTCACTGTCATGATAGTAAGCTAGACAGGAAGCACTTCTGTTGCACATGAGATGAATCCTAGAAAAAAGGTGGAGCTTTTCCCAGCACTCTCCTCTTTCATGGACCTATTAAAGTAACACCTACATACAGAAAGAATATACTGGGAATGCCTCACAATATGCTTGCACTTCAGCAAACAGTAGCATGCCGAACACTACTCTGATCTCTTGACTTAGCATCAAGGTGTAAGCAACCACAATACACAACGCTGTGTAGGTCTCAAGTATGTCATCCCATAGTAAGCAACAATTCCTGTTTCATTTATGTTATTCTACCCCCTCTCCAAGACCAGTTGGTCTCATTCACATCATCCATCTCAGTGAGATTCTTAAGGAGAAGAATGGAGAAGCACAAAGTTCATCAGAGACTATGTGCTTACCTAGTATTCAGGATTGTTTACTCCAGGTAGGACCATTTCTGAGCACCGCCAAAGAATTTTGACAAAGGGAAAAAAAAAAAATCACATGTTCATACAGAAAGAAGTACAGGAAAAAAATCTTTTTCAGTATAAATGGAAGATCAACAGCATAATTGCTTGACCCAACATTTTAGGAAGTGATCGTTATCCAAAAAGACACATTCAAGTACCTTCTCTGTTCTGGAAGACAGGGAGAAAGTACAGGCTGCAGCAAAGGTTCTAGAAAGGGAAGCAGATGATTCTGAAAGGAGAACGTATAGGAAATGTCCTGATAAATGTTTAACATTAGGTAACAGTACAACAGACTCTCTGTTACTGGTCCTAGAGGGGCTGGATACAAAGTTTACCAAGATTTTGAGTAAAAAGACTAAAGGGTTAAGAGTTAAAGGAGACGCAGATATCATGTCAGTCCTGATAGATGCAGATCATTCTAAGAAGATGAAGTCATGTTTTCTAATAATATCCATGACACTTCTGCTGCCTTAACTTCTTAGCACTAAAAGAATCATCTCCAATATCCTTAATCATAATTGAGAGCTTTCGACATTGCAGACCAAGGTAGAAGAGGAAGAGGATGGAGTTCCCTCTAGATTCGGTCTGCTAGCTTCTAGCAGACACTCATTTACTCCTAACTGCATAACTGAGACATACGCAGCAGCTTTGCAGCAGGGCAGAAACGCTGCGCTACTGGAGCCGTTAGAGCTGTTTAGTAAGCTATGGCAAGGCAGGCTGGCCTTTCCAAACACTTAACCAATACAAGCCTCAACTGATAAGGCAACTAGCACCATACAAAAAAAATAAGTTAGCGGGATTATACAACAGACCTACAGAGTCCTACCTCGCTCAGAGGCTTCCATTCACTGCGCTTCCCAGTGCAAGACACTGCTAGTCCACCTGAGCCAGTTGCTGGAGCTGAAGGGGCTGCATTACCAGGGGCTTCACTGCCTGCCTTGCTTGAAGGTTCAGAGTCTTGGGCACAGCGCAGACAGACAGCCCCCGCAGTAGCAGTACTCCAAAAGCAAGACATTTTGTGGCCCCTTTTTCTTGCCTTATCAGATTTCTGACTCATTCTGGAAAACCTAATTTTCTTGAGAAACAATGGAATAGAAACATGAAGAAATTGTGCACTCAGCTCTGAAGTGAGAGGAGAGAACATGCAACCTAGAACCTCTGCAACTGCCGTTCCCTGGGCAGCCCCAGCCCTGCTTCTCGTCCTCAGTGGTTCGCTGCAAGTGACTCGCCCAAGCAATGCCCCGCGGGTGCCAACAGTGCCATCCCATGCGTGGTGTCGGGCCGGAGCACACGCACATACCCCCGCTTCAGGAACGTCCAGTTGGCTGCGCGAGAGCAACGACAGTTGGCTACGCCAGCTAACACAACCTACGGGACATTACCTAAATCATGATATGCGTTTTTAAAGTTTATTGATTTAAAAAAATGCTTTTAAAATTGCATTTGTTTAACTGGCAAGAATACTTCACCACATTGGGAAGCTGATATTTATCTCCGTCATATATAGCTAAAAAAAACTGTTTACAGGAGAAACCCAAGGTTTCAGAAACAGTCACTTGAGGCCTGAATTTAGATTGGCAAGTACTCTGTACAGTCTAATTTCAGTCTATTGATCAGAGCACAAAATGCTTTCCTCTCCAAGCAAAACTTCGTACCGTTTTTATCCTGGATGAAATGCCATCTTATGGGAAATGAAACCAGAGGACCATTTTTTTTTTTTTTGAACTTTTAGATGGATTCACATTGTTACAGATGTGTTATTATCCAAGTAAAACCAAAACAACCAAGGAATTTTTTCATGTACCTGAATTCATGTTTAAAATTCAGGAATTGCTCTGCCATAATTAAAATCAACTTAACAGATCCTATTCAAAGCTGTTTCCTTAGGTGCTAATTACAATATTAACAGCAACACTTTTCAGGCAATGCACGTTTACATTTTAAACTCAGGAATTTAAAGACAACCTTTAGGTCCACATTTTTAAAAAATGCTGAGATTTCTATGTATTCACAAAACAGTTAGTACTTTTTTCTTTACTGTATCACCTGTTTAAATCCATAACATATATTGAATAATAATAACAAACCCTGCAAATTGAAGAACTTCACACTATGCAATAGCTGACATAATGAAGTCCCATTTTCACTTAAAACTTGAGGGAATGCTGGAGCAATCTTGCAGCCACACTGAGATTTCCTATCTTTCCCAAAATACAACATCATTAACTATGAGACTGTCCTGAGATTGTCAACTAAATTATTTAAGCTACTAACAAGTGTGTGTAGCTTATGCTTAACTTTTGCAGTATCTTCCTGCAGCAAGCTCCTTAAAAAAAAAAAAGTTTAATTTTTGCTTGTTTAAGCCATATAATTACACCAGAATTATCTGTTTTATCTCCTGTACTCTTAAGCATGTTTTAGGGTCTGTACATCTAAAACTACAAAAACACTGTAATGCATATCGAGAATAAAGAAAGAAGGGGGAATACTGGTGTAAGAAAACAACATTTGCAATCTCTGAACCATAAAACCTTGATTAAGAGAAAGAGGCAGCATAAGCACCTGCTTATTTCAACTATCATTTAAATGCATTTTAAAAACTGATTTCTTGTCTAATTACACAAAATTTCTTTGCATGTTGGAACTGTGTTCATAGTATGACAATGAATTTAATTCTTCCAATCAATATTCTAGGATCATTTAAAAAATTAATCAGGACTTTAAAGGGAAGATCTAAATAAAAAACTGCCTGAATTCAAACAGCTGGCCAAAATTATTTGAAAAACTCTGAAAGGTGAGGTTCAGCTTTTCAATATAAACCCCAAAGAAATTAGTGGGAAAAAATGAAAGCAATTAAAAAGCATTTTCTGCTGATTTATTTTTTTCCCCAAATATGTTTTGAGATGCATAGAAATGAGAAGTAGGAATCGGGACAGCATATTCAAAGAGCTAAACGATTTTACAGCACATTTGAAGAGCTAAATGTTTTTACAATATCAAACACCAGCATATTATACTCTTTTACCTTTTGACAATACCATAAAGGCACTGCTGGAAGAACTGCTTTAATGCCATGTGACTTCCACACAAACCATAATTTCCAAGTCTGAAGTGCAATGTGGGCCAAATTGCTACCCAGAGCTGAGGTTCATGGCAAGACCCTGTACTCACTGGTATCACAAGAGATGCTTTCCAGGGCTCAGAGAAGACTTTAGGAGAGAAGGACTGCCAGGGATACAGTTATCTTGGTTTGCTGTTGTCATACGCATATCTCCTGCTACAGCAGTGCTTAAAAATAGCCAATATTTTTCATTTGCAAAATAAAATCTTATTTAAGCCCATGTCTTAGCACTCCGCATTTGCAGTGGTATCAGCTTGTTGTATGTTTGGTTCATCATCCTGTTCCATTTTCTGCCATAGATTCCACTTTTATTAAACAAATAAAATAAAAATCTGGTGACAAAAACCAAGAGGCCATCTTTTAAGAGAATTCCCTAATTCTCCTCATTGAAGAGTCAACTCTGAGGCTTAGGGAACGCAGGAGGACAAAGGGAGAAGGAAAGGCCTCGAACGCTCACGGCTGCTCGAGCGGCCTCCCCGGCCGCGGCAGGACGGGGCAGCCGGGCAGGCGCCCGTGGGGCGGCTCTCCCCGCCGTGGGGCGGCTCTCCCCGCCGCGGGGCGGCTCCGAGCCCGGGGCGCTCCGGGCACACACAGCGCCCGGGGGCTCCCTGCGTGGGCTGCAGCAGCGACGCTCCCAGAGGCGCCTCGGGCCCCGCGCGCCAGGGCTGAGCACAAGCCGGGCCTCACAGCGCCGAGTGTTGCTGCCGCCTGCAGCTGTTCATTTATTTCTTCTATCTCAATGTGAGGTGTGATATTATGATAACATTAAAAGAGAGGTGATGAGCAAATAAAGCAACTTTAATGCTTGAAGATGAATTACTAGCTTCACCCCTTGCTAGTGCTCCAGGCCACCAGACACACTGGCAAACAGTCTTTGGGCATAAACCTGACGCTACTTGCAGAGCCAAGCAGTGCTCTGGTTTGCCACCAGCCTCCTCTGGGTCTGAGGCCCCTCATCAGTCCATGCTGTTCCCAAAACCCCACATCCCGCCCCTCACGTGGCTGGGCCAAAGGCAGGAAGGGGCACGCGGCCCCATTTCCAGGCATCACTTCCCTTGTGCTGCTAGTAGCGGAGAGATTCGCAGCCCACCCCAGCAAGCCAAGGAAATAAAGGGACAGCCAAAACGGGCGCTATCCAGCAGATTCCCCCAGGGAACTTGCAGCACACCACTGGAAGCAAGAGACTAGTATTTTAAAAACCATCAGTTTGGTTCTGCACACACTAAAAAGCCTGCAGCACAACAGTATGTATATATAAAGCTCACCACTGTAAGCACTTATCTTAAGGGACAAGGCTGGAGATGAGCCTCGCTACACAAGCCACTATTTATTATTTGGATGCTGCAAAGCTTAAAGAGCTGGACTGTAGCAAGGTGATGGCAATGCCTCTTAGAGGAGCAAATCCAAGTGGTCAAGAATTTCCAGACTAGTGTCTCACGAAACAAAGCCTGGAGAGAGCAGAAAACAAAGCTGCCCTGTAAAGAGCAGTTTGAAAGGCCTGGCCCTGCGGCCAACCCAGCTGCAGCGCGCGGCCAAGGCAGGCAGAGCAGCACATCTGCAGCCGAAAAGGCTTCCAAGGCTCCTATGTTCCAGAGTACTGTATCAGAATATGTCCATTAAGCTTTCACAACCATTTCAAAACATTACATGTTTTTCCCCCTCCTTTGGGCACAAACATATTTAATTTTTTTTTTCCTTTAAATACAGAGACCATCAGACTTGCAACCAAATAATTTTGGCCAAGGAGAAAAATAAAGCGAGCAGTACGGTATTCTCAATCACAGATTGGGTCTGATTGGGACCTTCAGATGCTAATCTGGTCCAATTCAAGAGGACTACTCACTGCTGTACTTAGCACCAAGTTTCTGGCCCTGTCCGACTGGTCATGCCTTCATATGCTCCAGGATTACAAGTTCAGGCATCAACAGATAAGTGGAACGACAATAGTTATTCAGAGAGCTACTATTATACCTTTTGCCAAAGGGAAAAAAAAAAAACAACAGTACCTAAAAGCTGTTACGTCTGCTTAATGCAACTTATGTTTGTATAACGGCTCATGGTAAACTAGAGGATCTCTCTTCTTTTAGTGATGCAAATCTATGACAATAAGAAACTACAGAGTCCTCCATAAAAAGTCCTCCTGCTCATCATTTATTCTATGTTCACAAACAAGAAGCAGAGAGCAACAAGGAGGCTTCCAAAGGAAGCGCCTGTTTATCATCTCTGAAACAGTTTGCAATGCAGCAGACCTACAAACATTATTACTACCACCATTTCCATAAACAGTACTTCTTTCTTTCTATAATTTTCTGCAGCACTCAGGTTAAAAATGGAGTACCATACATCAAGAAAGTTATTTTACTGACTGAAGCTAAAAAAAAAAAAAAAAAAAAAGTAATTATAAGATCTTAAAGAAATCGAATGTCGCATTTTTTCATATATCCTTCTTTTTGGCATTATTCACTGATACATTCATCTGCTAACAATACTGATAAGTTTAAACTCCCCTTAACATCCTTGTTCTCCAGAACCCTCCCCACATCTGCATACTTAAAGGAGAAGCAGGAAAAGTAGGTTTGATTTGCAGTATTAATAAAAAATAAAAACAGCATAACTGGCTCACAATAAAGTTGCAAAATATTATGCTTTTTGCAGGCTGCACAGACCAACATTAACGTTTATTCTATACGTAAGACATTCCTAAGTGTTATTTACAGATTGTGCTTGTAGACAAGAAAAAGATTAAAAATCACAAATAAAGTGTTACCAGTTAGAATTTGATTGCTATATACTCTCTGTAAATCGTTTAATCCTTTAAATACTCTTCTTAATCAAAAATGGTATTTGGACTGTCATCTTAGGTAGTACAAAATTCAATGATGTAATAACTACTTAATTCCCCTCATGGGGTAAAATGCAAACTACATTTTTCAGTCTCATTAAAACACCTCATGACTAGATTTATTAGAAGATCACCACTTGCAAAATAACATTAAGGAGCCAAATCCCCTTCAAGTATTTTCGTTCTCATGCATTCCTACTAAAAATTATACTGAGCCCTGTAACCTCAAAATGAAAGCAGGCAAAGACCCCTTCATCTACCGGAGATACACAGGAGCACGCACACAAAACACACAGCTATTCCTGCCCAGCAGTAACCAGAAAACATGCAGATACTTCAACAAGTGACATATTACCTGGGTGGAGCTGGCAGCAACAGAAATACAGTCAATGAAGCCACGTCTCCGAGTGAAAAATGCCACAATCTGCTGCCAGCGGGACGGCTCGCTCCGCAGCTCGTCCGCCGAGCCCTTCTTTGCCCACTGCTTGGGCTTGGGGCCTATGGAGCTATGGCTCGAGCTAGCGTTGCCCCGGCTGGCACGGGAGTAGAGGAGCGTGTTATTTCCGAAAATGTAATTCATCTCTGCAGCTCTGCAGGTGGTTGCCAGGCAGTCTTACTTCCCTACCAGCTGCTGAGTGGTGAATGATCAGGAAAAAAAAAAAAAAAATGCAGATAGAATTACAGCAGCAGCATTTGCAAAGCCCGAAAACAAAATTCTTGACAGCTGATGCTGTTTTTCTTCCAAGCTTTTCCAGCACCTACATCTTTCTCTACCTGCAGTGGCTCCAGAGGATGCTCATTACTGCAATATTAATTATAAAAAGCAACAAACGTTTCTTATTTTTCCTTTTTCAGAACCCACAGGATGGAAAGCTCCTCTTCCCCTCCCAGCTATACGGGTTATTTAAGAGGAACTGGGAAGCAGGTAACTGCGGGTTACAGACCCCCAACTCTGAGGATGCCCAATTACAGTTCCTGGGTGGAGAAAGCCCAGATCACAAATTCACAAGTTCTAGTCACTGCCCGTAGTAAGATCCAATAGCATCTTTTCACTGCTTACATAAATTATAAACATGAACTAAACGAGACAGGGATGCATGCAGCGTAACAGCGTTTATTCATCAACTCCGTCTTGGTGAAAACACTCCCCTTAAAAAGGGGCCTTAATATGATATTCAGAAACAATATTAAAAAAAAAAGGTTTGCTATGAGGTTTTTTCCCCCCGATTTTCTCGATTTTCCTCCTTATCACGCAAGGGGAGTACAGAGGAAGGGAAAAGCTCCTCTGTAGCACAGCAGAGACATTTTGTGCTGCAGATCAATGGATTCTAGGGGATTTTATGAGTCAGCAAGAAGATGAAGGAAATTAATGTGAACATCCAGCAGCCACATCTCTGTTGTCCCAATCCTATGACTAATGCGACATGATTATATCATCTATTTCCAAGATTAGCTCTATGAAAACTTTAAGTAGTATGGCATGAGAACAATAGAAATAAATGTATTTCTAACATGGCTCTACCAGATTTCTCAAAAGTGCATGAATTAGCAAGAAAAAAAACAAACAAAATAAGCTTAAAAACCCTGCCCCAAATGATTTTTTCCTAATATTAATGATTTTCTCATAAAAATACTTTGATTCAATGCAAATTACATGAACATTCCTGCTTAGATGTGGATTTTTTGTGCTGTCTGCAGGAGCAAGAGAAGTCTCAGGGAGTGACTATCTAAAAGACTACTTAGAATACAAGTTAACTCGATTCATGACGTGCATTTCCGGGGAAGTTGCCCAATTCCCCCACATACCTTTTTAGCTGAAATACACTCTGCTGCCCAGCAAATCTTTAGGGAAAGCTTACATTACAACACACGCAAAAACACATATATTAAAACTGCACTAGCAAAGATGAGTGCGCCATTTACTTAATCACTAGTACACCTTAGCAGCACAACACACTGACATACTTGGAAGGCACCTTTCAGACTGACCTGATTAATTTGGACAAACTACAGAAGCTTAGCAGTGCAAATCACTAAGTTAAACAAGGTCCGACTTGCAGAGCCCTTAAAGTTCTGCTCATGAGGCAGGTTATGGAGGTACAGAAATCTCTTAAACTACGTTGTCCATTTAAGAGGATAGGATTTGTTTAATAATATAGGGCTTTATAACCTTGGGATGGTATCCATATGTGTAATTATTTTGGAATAGCGAGAAGTGCAACCTCCCGGCTTTAAGACTTGCAAATTTGACATCTTGACATTCTGGAAAGACTTTTTCTTCAAGATTTCTGCTGTCAACAGTCACAGAAAGGTCCACAGCAACGCACAGATTCCTCTCCCACCTCCCCTGCACCTGAACACTGGAAACCCCAAGACCATTCGTAACGGGTGCCCTGGCCCAAGGACCTTCCCGAGCCACCTTCCAGGCACACAGCACGAGCACGCTGCTGCACAGAAGGCTCTGAGGAGCTTCCAGAGATGCTGCTGCCCAGTCTGCAATTTGCAGATTAAAAAAAAAAAAAAGCTATTCAGTCCGAAACCAGAAACTCAAATTGTACATACACAAGAACATCTGAGAAAAACACTTCTGTGATAGCCTAGCTTGCCTTCCTACAAAACAGAAATTACAGGCCTAATTTCCTGCCTTTAAAGGCACAATTTCACCACTATGTTTTACCTAAGCTAATTGCTTCCCAGGCCATATTTTGAACAGACCAAAGCCAGATGAACTTTTTTTCACACATCTGGTCTGAAAAACTACACACAGCCCTGGCCGCCAGGAAGAGCTTGGGAGAAGCCCTGGGAACAAGGAAGGGATTTGGCTCTGATCCCTCTATGATGAATTCAAACTGTAGCCACTAGGGAAGCACAAATACCCACAGTCAATAGCGATGAGCAAGAAAACCAATTAATGATTACCTATTTTATGGACAGAACACATGGCATTCTATGTACACAAGTAGGCTCTAGACAACAGCAATGATGCAGAAGCCCTGAACACATCTAACTTAATTTGTCCACAACATTAGTAAAACCTACAAAACTCAAACACTGAGAGTTAACAACAAAGCTTTGCATTATCAAGGCTTAACTGCTAGTAATAACTAGGAAAACTTCAGCATTGAAGGTGAATTCATCCACAGAAGGGGATTTTCTTCCAGGCTTAAAGGAAATACCTAGCCTGAATGATACCTATGAATTTATTACTTGAGAAACTCCTTTACCTCTAGTCTTAATTAAAAATATTCAGAACAAATTACAAATTACTATTAATTGGGAGTCTTCATAAAAAGAACCAAAGTGAAAGGTTTATCATACAATCTTAAACATCAACAGTGCTATACATCTAGAAGACCTGAACACAAATAAGAATTAGTGTACTTTCAATACATACATTGTGTATGCATGTGTGTATATACATATATATACACAATGGAGAACTCAGCAGTTAGGCCGCAGCACACTTCGAGCTGGCAGCTGCACGAGGCAACTGCTTCACACTGTGAACAGCAACACCCCAACACACAACAGGCCTTTGCCAGGGGCCCGCTTCTGTTAATGCTGTATCAAGCGCCCACAAAGCGAGACAGGGATAACTTCACCATAAAGCATGATTCCCACCCACCCCGTCAATGACCTGTGGTGCCCCGACAAAAATACTTCAGGTATTTGCGCTCTGAAAAAGCAGGTATAGGCTCTCCTGAAAGCAACGAGCAAAGACAGAGCTTGTTTTTTCCCCCCTTTTTTTGATGCAAGAAGTCCCAGCAGGGCTGTGCGGGAGGCATGAGGTAATCTCCCTGGGGACACAGGGAGGCTGTCCGTGCGCAGACACCGCCTGGGTGTCCATGGCAGGACGTGGGGATGCCTGGGACGATGCAGTTGCTGTGGTCTGTACAAGCAGCAAAAGGAGGACCCGCACTACAGGATTTGGAGCGTGGAGACGTGAGTGCACACCAACAAGAATGTTGTATACACAAATGGCAGCCTGAACTACGTGCATTTTTAAAGAGCCTGAAACATTTAAAAATCTCATGTAATTTATATTAATATCCTGCCAAACAGAATATCAGATAGTATGCATACTTTACAGAAAAACGATCAAGAACTTAAACACAGGTAAGAATTTTTTTTTGGCGCCACTTAGCTTTTGCTTTAAAAGTTAAAGACAAAACAAAGAGCTATAGCTAAATTAAATTCTTAAATACCAGGTTTAACAGTAACTTTCCAGGCAGGAAAAGACACTCTTAAAAAAACCAAAGATGCATATTAACATTTCCTTTATAAAGACTTCAGAAATCTATGCTTAATAAATATTTACTGTCCTAACAAATGTAAGTGTATTAACAAGCCTACTCAATATTATGCCTCAAGTGCCCCAAGCCAAAGTCCAGAAACAGTCTACTCCAACGGGACACTGTGGCAAAGGAATAATTAACCCTTTCTGCCAAGATATGGCAGAACGCTGAGCTCAGCATTTAGGTGAGACACAGGTCTGGAAACTTCCCTCAGATCAAGCCCAATGCACACAGCCAATAGCAGAAAGCATTCTAGCTTCAAAACAAGTTTACTGCAAAATTATTCTAGAATAAGAGGCATTTCTAGCAAAGATACTGAGCACAGAAGTTCCCTGAAGAGCAGTCTCGCTGTGCCTTGGATGACTTACCAAGCAGTGCAGGCGGAAGCGCCCGCTCTTCCGTACGCTCCTCACGAACCTCCTGCCCATCTTTTTGGCATGCCACACTGACACAAACATCCTGTGTTTAATGCAGGTTTATTTATATTTTATTAATGCAGCAAAATGAACCCAACTGCACTGAGAATTCGGAGGGAATGAAGGGTATGACCAGTTGCTGAGATGACTTGATGATTAGTGCATCTTAAGTTTTAACGTTTGCATTAATCCACATTCCATCTGTTGCAGTTTTTCTTTTTTTGTCTCTGCTGGTAAGTTGTTGAGCAGATCCATGCTGAGAATGGCCAGATTTTATCAACTACTGCTTAACATGAGATGGGGACTAACTGCTCTAGACATATTTGTATATTCTTCATTTGGAGGAACTCTGAAAGCAGTAACCTACCAAGAACTTGGGTGAGACATTTGGATTAAAAATTGCAGAGCTCCTCCCACCAAGAGCAGACACCAAAGCTGACACCAGCCCTGAAATGATTATTTGTAATGACACATATAAAACCTCAATTTTGGGGGGGTTGTTCGTTTTACAATTTCCACCATCTTCCTTATAACATCTATGCAAGTCAGAGGACTGACTTCCTGATGAAGATGTAATAAAGTTTCGCTTAGGTAAAGACAACAGGTTGCAAGTTGCCTGCAGATTACAAATACATGTCAATCAGCCTTCCAACTCCTAAATAGAAAGTGCATCTTCATGGGAACTTCATCTACCTGCTCAGAGAGGACCAGGTTTGAGGAAATAATACAAACAGGAAAATGTATCAGGGCAGATGGAAAGTTCCAACTCCTTGGGCTGCTGCCCCACTTTGAAGGGGCCTTTGTAGCGTCCCAAACTAAGAACAGTAACCATCAGTACACAGACTTCTCTGCTCACCTAATGAAAAGGGAGGCCTATTTTAACCCAAACTACAAAGATATTTGATCAAGAGTTTTGGGATGAGGGCAGATTAATGGAAGCTATTAATCTTATGAGAACAAGATTCAGAGTCACAGACACAGATGGTTCTTTTGCATTAAAGGAAGCACATGGCACATGTGCACACATATATATAAGCAGCTATTTACCATATTTATTAATTGGAAATAATTAACAAAGGTCCTTCCAGATGAAGAGAAAGGGCAGAAGAGACAGGGAACATGTGCTGTGATATCTTCTTGACATATCCAGAAACAGAGGGGCCATCACTGCCTGAAGGATTTCCAGAGTCAGAGGCTGAATGTAGATCACTGTGTCCACGGGCTGTCAGAACACTACCACCTACTAAGTTATATCTAGGAAATAATCATTTCCTAGTGATCTTCATAATTTTACTCACCATGACTTCAGTTTTATTGCCAAGTGATCTTCATAATTTTACTCACCATGACTTCAGTTTTATTGCCATCTGATTCAGCTCTTTCCCAAAGTGAACAGTCAGACTGATATTTCACTGTGCTGCTGCTCTGGATCTCTATCTTAAGCTTCTCTATAAACCATTTCTATCTTGATAGACCTTCTGTGGTACGAAACCACACACAGTCCTCAAGATGCCAGAACAGTGCAGATTTCTACAATGAGACCATTTTCACTTCTGTTCCCTACTGCATCTCCAGACATACCCTGCACTCCTTCTGCCTTTGGGCCTTCAGGTGATTTTCCATTACTCTATTATAACCCATAGCCTTCAGCTCTCATTCCCCTGAGAAGATGAAGTGAGAAGACCATCTCTTTCAAGATCCTTCTTGTAACCTCTCATCATGATTACTTACCTTCTCACTGTTTACTTGCCCCTGTTCTTTTCTTTTTCAACCAACTTACCATCAAGACTTTTACCTTACTCTGTAACAGCTTAATTTCTCTAAGAGCTTTTTTGAGCAATGCCATTATGAACACATGAGAAAACCTAGAATCCTGCATCAATGAGATAATCTCCCAGTAGCTACGTGTTCCAGCAGATCAGCGGGGCAGAACTTCTCTACAGAACGGTCTTCACCTCCTCAGCAGTACTTTACCCAGATATTTGCTGATTCTACTCTTTAGAAAGAAGAGGTTTTCCTGACCTCATAGAAATGAGACTGACTGAGCTTTAGCTTCTCATCTCCCTTCTGCATGTCCATAAGAGGATGGACTAACATGGACTAGCCTGACCAGGGCTAATATGGAAATTCAAGGGTCTTTCACACATGAAAGATAGTTGAAACAGTAAATTCTGTAGGATTGCAAGGAAAAAGAGATGGGCATAATCTGGAACAGAAGCTCAATTAATGAGCAACTGAAGGTAGCAACATGGTGCATATTAGTGGGGTTTTGATTTTTTTTTATTATTATTATTATTATTATTCCTATGCAAGCTGCACCTGATTAAGTTAAAATTCTCCTAAACCCAACACTGCTGGGCAAATGGAAAAATAAAGCAGAGGAAGATGCTGACCTGGAGCTAAGCTGCAGGTCTAAAGCTACTCAGCTCCTTATCAGAGCAGCTTAGGACCAGTTATTTCCCCAAGGAAGGAGATTTCTATAATTAAAATTTCTGTAATTAAAATTTTGGAGTAAAACAGTCTTCTAGCTCCACAGGGAACACTACATTACCTTAGTTTGAAATACTTAATTACTTAAACACAGAAAAGCATCAACTCAGTTATATTTGTTGCCAGAATATTAAGTCCCAGTTTCTCCTTCCTGAAATAAATTTACATAACCACCACAAACTCCAATGTTGTGCTTTAAATAAGCAAGCAACAGTAGTCTACATGTCAGAGTCTAAAACATTAAACAAAAAAAGTCTTTGCTATAGGAAGTAAGGATTTTTGCTATTTTATCTGAAGCCCGGGTATGCTGGCAGAATATAATAGTGCTCAGGAGAATAACTGCTCTTTGAATGAGATCAAGCAGGTAGCTGGTAATGAAAAAGGTCATTCACGGAGCTGCCTGCACTGCTCTGTGTTGCCTTTTCCGCGTAGGAGTCAACCGTACAGCAATGATCATTGCTCTGAACGTACATATAACATGCTGAATCACAGGAGAGCCTAGTAGACTTGGTTTCATAGTGTGAACAGAGCCAACAATTAGGAAATCACAACCTCCAAACACTGGTGCTCAGAAGCAGCCACTTCCCACAGCTCTGGCAGCAGCATCACGCCATCCCCGCTACGGCAGTGGTGGCTGCACAAGGCTATGCTAATGACGCCAAGTGTAATAGCTTTTAATTAGCTTATGGCTGGGCTCTCATGGTCAGTCAGTCCTTCAAATTGTATTGTGCCTCACAAAAAAGTAATTTCTAGGTACCACACTAGCCTAATGAGGCCTGTATAAATGCTCCAACCAGAATACATATGTTCAACAGTTAATGCATGCTATCTGGGTAAGAAATCAACCAAAT
Organism: Tinamus guttatus; assembly: GCF_059628265.1. Taxonomy (NCBI): domain Eukaryota; kingdom Metazoa; phylum Chordata; class Aves; order Tinamiformes; family Tinamidae; genus Tinamus; species Tinamus guttatus. Next base: position 3,816,439 of record NW_028288761.1, on the reverse strand, counting down.
GCAAACGTTCTCCTTAGGCCCTTTAAAGATTGACATTATGGTAAAAAAAATTCAAGAGAAAGCTGCAGGAAAGATAACTGAAGAGAAATGAAGGGAGCTCTTGGGATCAGCAAGCCCATTCTCCTCTTCCTGCAGGCAACCCCACCACGCTTTCCTCCATGAGCTTACCAACTGCTTTGAAGCTTCTCCAAGCAGCAGGCTCCAGCACGTTTTGAGTAGGAAATAGATATAATGAAGCTGTATGAATATTGTAATAGCAAACAGTTTATCAAAGAGCATCTTTATCTCAAGGGATAAAGATGAGCACTTATTACACCAGTCATGCTATATCTTTCAAGTGCCATACATGATTTTCTAGTTTGCTTATTACCTTTTTTCTTTAAAATGGAGCTGCTGTATTACAAGTGAAAATAAAAATAGCAGCCCCAAACAATCACACACAACGCACGAACCTAACACAGGAACATACTATAGTCCCAACCAGGCTCTAAACTTAAGTATTTAACACTGAATTGCCTCCCTATATCTTAGAGAATAACAAACAGCGCAACCTGTGCATGAAATGGAAAATACTTTAAATGAAGCACACTGCAATTTAAGATAGAGCTTTTTCGTCACACTCTGAGACTGGCACGACCAGTCACTTAAAAACCATGTAATATCTTTTCCCCCAAGCTTGTCACCTCGATAGGAAACTCCAGCTTCCACTTTGCAGTTAAGAACTTACATAGCATCCTATATGCAAAAGATTTAGCTCAGAGCTATTCAATGAAAACAAAGGCTAAATTGAAAGTGCCAACCTGAAGGTGAGACAGCAAGCTCCCCTCAGTGGCCCAGCTGGAGCGACGAGCCCTTTCCCTGCACCCCCATGTAGCGGCCCCTCTGGCCAGCACTGCCTGCTGCCCGCGACCACGCGCTCCCCGGGAGCAGGGGCTACGTTCCCACCAGAAAGTCTGGAACTTCACGCTGAAGCACAGCTGCAACTAGCAGCCTGCAAACATCCTTCAGAGGGTTCACAACAAAGTATCAAGGAGGGATTTACAGCTTTGCTGTTTTCACTCTCTAGGCAATTCCCGCCCATTGAACAATCCCACCCTTGATGCAGATGTGCTCCATATGACAAGGTTAAGTAGGGAACAAAGGACAAACTTTCCCAGGTCAGATCTGCTTCTCTGATGCTTGAGACAGCCAAGTTACACAACTCTTGCCTTCTGTCAAAAGGGTCAACTACCCTCAGTTACTCTATACTTAACCTAAAACATGGGATAAACAGCAACGTAGTTGCATATCACTAATTTTTAGGGAATGGGCATGCATTTGTCCTCTTAGTAACTGAAAGCTGCCCTTTGAGAATCATGCTGGAACCAAATCAAGCTGCAAATGCTGATTTAAGGTGTGTGACACTGGAATGCTTTTCTCCTAAGCACAAAATGTAGACCAGGGACTAAGAGGCATCTCTGGTCTTTGCCAAGGCCATCCCTATTCTGCATTTTTGTTCTGCAGTATCGAGGACCTCTACAAGAGCACCAGAAAGGCTGTTTCTACTGCCCTCTGCAGCACTTTTCAAAAAACTGCATGCAACCATAAAGCAGGATTTGCATTTATGTCTGTTCTTAAACTAACACTCCGCACCCAAAGCTGCAGATGCATTTAGTGTTGATATTGTACAAAACAATTTCCTCAAACACACATTTTATTAGGGTACTGAAATATGGAGAAATGTTTATTATGCCCACCAATACACCTAGTTTCCTTACAGAAATCTAGGAGAGAATAAATATAGCTAATCAAGATCTTGTCCACCAGGCAGGAGCTTGAAACACAGTGCAAGAAGCCAACCCAGAACTACCGTTGCTGTTGCTAAATATACTTTCAACTAATACCAGAACTGCAGACATCTCGAGATCGTTAGGCCAAAAGGAAGAAATGGCCAGTTATGCTAACCGTAATAGAGGAACCTTGGGCATCTCCCGCACATTCAGGACTAATTTCTAGCTGCATTTATTCAAACACTTCAGCAAACTATTCCCTAAGCAGAAGAAACTTCATGAGCTCAAGGGAATTTTAGCCTGAAAGTCTCATGAAGAATCACAGGGACAAAGAAATTGTGCACTCAAAGCTCACTCCCCCGAAAGCTTATTCACGAGGGCTGAGAATTCAGCCCACTCTCTGCTTCCTTGAAGGCTACAAAAACACACAGGTGTCTTTTTCAATATTAGTAAGGTTAAACAATGGGGAAGAAAAAAAAAAGTAGCATGTTCAATACCAACACAAGCATTTTTTAAATCCTGGCAAAGCTGGAACAAAGATTATCAAACCACCATCCAATCTGTTCCTCTACAGAGGACTTAAAAGCTCATTTGCAAAGAGCTAGTACATGCCAAAAGGTCTTCCTTACAATGAACATCTTCTGAAAACTCTTAAGTTCAAGGCAACTTGGTTCTTGGATCCCAGCATCACCAGACCTGTCTGCCACGACCCCAAAAGCTTCACACTTGGGGGTCACTAAGTTTTTAAACCAGTCTTGAAGTTTGTTTTTCAGAATACAGTCCAATATTCTTCTTGCTTTGTTCCTGAAGAGATACTTTATATTTAGTTTATTACACTTTTCCTATAGTTCGAGTGAAATATTTGCTGGAAGCAAATTTGGAACTAATTATACAAGATCCTTCTAGGAACCCCCAAACACAACTGAATAGCAGCAGCAGTGCCCAAACGTAACTACATCCGAGACCTTTCCATTACATAGATTTATTATAGGAGTGTTTTATTTGATGTGCTTTTTTGTCAGAATACTGTACTGAACTCTATCAAAAGCTTTAACACCTGTAAAGAAATTTTTACAAAGAAACAATTCTGTAGAAATACAAGTAGATGTATCTGCTACGTTTCTTTCACAAACATCACTATCACAAGAGATCAAAAAAAAGAAAAAAGCCTACCTTTACCGGCGAAATATGGGAGTGAGAAACAAATCCATGTACATTCTCAATCTGCGACAAGTTCTTCTCCGATACGTGGACGAGCTCTGGACCTGTCACCTCACTGCTGATGTGCGGGGAGCTGTGCTCCTGGGGAGGGGTATCTTCATCCTGATAGCGGTATTTCTGAAACAACAGGCACAGAAAAGAATCAGCCTCGTGGTACATGGTAGCTGTCCCCAGCAAACCTTCCTAGAAAGCTTTTCCTTTTACTTCTCTTATAGCATAAGGTAATAAATATTTTATTGTTAAAAAGGTTAATAGCCAGTAGGAAAATGAAAAAAAAATCAAATAAGAGTCAAGCTATTTTCAATCATTTACTTATACATTTATGTGTGCCTTAGGTTTCCGTTGTTAGCGTCCCTGAGAAGTTAGCATATATACTTTGTCAAACTGGAAGGTTTATGAAATGCAACATAATTTGACATTTTGTGGGAAATGGTGACCTAAAGAAAAAATTCCATCCAAACACAGTCTATTTATGAACAGACTAGAAGAGTCCTGCTTGCAGCACTTAATCTGTATGGCCATATAAATATGTTACTCCCCACTGCACAGACATGAAAAGTCAAACAGAAGGAAAGCTACTCATTCAAAAATGGATACCTAGAGAAGATTTCAGTTCAATTTATCATGTTGCTTCATTTTTAATGCAAGTTTTAATATCCCAGTATTTACACAAAACCATGTGACCTTATTGCTCACTTCAAATCCTAACGAATCACAACTGGCTCCAACTGCAGTAGCAAGTTAGTTTTAATATTCATGCTTATCTTCTGAAAAAGACAACACAACTCAGAGCAGCAGAAACTCACTGCCAGCTCATTATTTACAACCCCATCAGCCTCAATAGCTATTTCCCATGCTGATCAGCAAGTCTGCCAAAGGGATTTTTTGATCCCCTTATCATCCCAAGTCTTTTATGTGTCTCTATATATGCTATATAGACACCTATATACAAACAGGTATGCATACACACAGTGATACTGAAAAAACAGAGCTTCTTTTAGCCAGATCCGCTGATCTGAGATCAAGACCTCAATTGAGGCACATTACGCTTCTGAAATGTTAGAAAGAGCAAGGCAGAAGCAATAGGAACATCACCTCCATAAATACTGGCCAAGCAAAACACTGCTACAAGACAAAGAAGTAATTCCCAAAAGCAAAGTGAGAGTACCAGACTCTTTTTAAACAGACTCAAGACACTTCCAGACCTACTTAACAGGAGGGAAAAGGAGAAATGGGGAATGCCGACAGCTGTGAAAGGCTGCAATGGTCACTCAAAAGTCTTAATTTTTCCGATCCTCAGTGCATGGGTCTCTCGAGATGACCCAGTCGCCCAGCAACCCAACAGGGACAGAGCATACAGCCTCCCTTCCTTTCCTTGCAGCAAAGCAATGCTAGATTGCTCAGCATTAGACTTTCCCCAATCAACTATTTTCCGAATGCTAAAAATATTAGGCTTATTTTTAACTTGCAAAATAAAGGAATGACATTGACTGCTGCAGCAATGATGTTAAGCATCAGAAATAGTGTTTTTTGGCCATCACTGACCTTTATTTCCTAACAGACACTTCCACTATCACACTCCCTGTGACCTGGTGATTGGAAGAGAAACCTCAGAGCCGCAAGGAGCACAGAGGAAGCAGGAATTCCGCTCTGCCCGGCTGCCCGCCTTTCCACGAGGGACATGGACCAGACTGGGACCCGCAATGGCCCTCACAGGCTCAATGTTAAATTTGACAATCAAATACAGGACAATGGAATCTGAAAGTGGAGTAAGTTCACAGTTCAGACCTGACAAGACCCTGTCAAAAGCTAAAAGTGGCATTGAGGTTAAAAACTAAGAATAACTTAACACACACACAACGAACAACTACTGTTGCAGGGCAATCAAGACAAACTTTTATGGAATCGTGATTACTTTTAGGCTAAGCTCAGGAAACTCCCTTGATTTCTTCTGAAAGCAGATACATATATTAAAAACAGTTATTTGGACACTCCCAAGCTTAATTAAAGAAACTCTAGATTTATTTGAGAAACATTTATTTACCAAGATTCATCTACTCTATTACTGCCTAAAAGAACAGTTTATGCATGAAGTTTTACTGGGTCAGTGTGTCATTATCATTTAGATTAAGAATAAAAAAAAACTGTAGTGAAGGATTTTCTTTCATATGGGGCACTGACAAGGGCTATAACCATCTCAAAAGAAAAAGAAAATAACATCTTAAATGTGAAATTCTAATGTATGCTGATGCACTATTCAAGATTGGAAAGCATTTCCAAACGATCAAGGTCACCTTGAAATTGCTGAAAAGCTTCAGAATTCATGTTTAAAATAGCCAAAAAGAAGCATGATCATGTTGTAAAGAGCAAACAGGAGATGGGGACACGAGATGTGCACAAACACAACATTCACTGTGCTACTTACTCTGAAAGATACCAAACTGCCCTCACCCTACCCACACATCACACACAGGCATACCCCCCACGACACGTGCCCGTGGGCACGGGAGCGCTCCAGCTCCGAGGCGCATCCATGCGCAGCCAGAGCCGCTCTCCGCAGGAGGGGCAGCCCCTTCATCGCGCAGCATCACCCCGGCCAGCCGCCACTGGCTGCGTGACCCGGCACGGGCAGCCACCCTTCAAATGTGCCCGTGCTACGAGCAGCAGTCCCTTATTTCAGATATGCCAAGTTGGTTGTGCTGGGAGGCACGACTCCAAACCCCACACTGCTGCCATGGCCTCACGGCCACTCCACAAGTGTGGGGCTGCGCCGCGGAGCTGACGCCGGGGCTGCTACGGTCCCAAGGAGCAGCCCCCTTGTCTCTGTCCCCTCCATGGGGGCAACCCCCTGCCCACCCCGGCTCTTGCTTCCCATGGACTTGGTGGCCAGCTGGGTCAGGCACAAGCCCCGCACACCACGGAAAGATGCAGTATTAATTTTCTGCTGCTCTAATGCCCTCAAGTGGCTCACAGCAGGATGAGACATGAGCAGGGCTGGCACCACAGCAAGAAGGGGAGAACAGCCAGAGCCATGAGAGGGGCTAGCAAGAGCCCACTGCTCTGCTCACAAAGTACTGGAGTCCTGGGCACAGCTCTGCTGCTGAGGGACCCTGGCAAGAAGGGACAGTGAGGACTGCGCGGCACAGGCCAGCGCAGAGGACAGGCCCCGGACACCGCACGCTCGACCGCCTCACTGGGAACTTGTGCAGCGCAGCAAGAACCTTCAGCTGTGGCCAAGAAATTTAACTCTTTTTAAGAAGCTTTGCAGACTATTCTGCAATCATCAAGTGCAAACCTACCACATGCTAAACATTTGTCACATACCCTGACAGACATTGTCCTGAAGGCTTCAGCTGCAGGTTTGTAAGTGGATCAAAATGCAGTCAAATTGTTTCTTTTCTGACACAACACAATTACCAGGATTTCTTCTAAAAATCACCCAGGCAAACAGAATAACTCATTGGGGATGAAACCTACCACAGTATTCTGTGACTGGTTTAAAAACAATTTGCTGGTGATAACTACAGAAAAAATATTTAATAAAGTCATGCTAGGTTACACAAGAACAGTGCCCAGACCTCCCCACAGGGATACCCAGGCACCCTGTGAACTGCCCAGGTCCCGGCCTCCCTGTTTAAATTCACAAGCCCAGCAGTTAAACAACACTAAAAATGAACAAAAGTATTTGCAACATAATATGGAGAACTAGTAGAGATTTTTGTTGAAATTTTATAAAGCTTTTCAAAATACAAGATAGATAAAATGCATAATGAAGAAAAAAGGCTTTAAGAACTCATTCAAACAGGGATCTGGGTTTATTCTGTCTGAGCTCCTCTATATATTTTAGATGGAAAATATTTCAAAACAAACCCAGATTAGTGCATAATCTACCCTCTGGAGATTATTAAATTGTGGTTTTACATTTTTAACATGTTCTTCTAATGAAGAGTACAAAAAGAGAAAATCAAGTGAATATGGACCCCCCTCCCAGCCCTGTGGCCTCAGACTGATAGCACACAGCCACATGCAATGGAGTTACCTTACAGATTCAAGCCATACAGAATGTGACACCCACAGGGAAAAGGAGTCCACCAGGCAAACGTGTCCTTAGCTACCTGATGACACAGTAACAAAAGGAAAGGCAGCAATAACTGCAGTTCTCTTCTGCACGGGAAGGGTATTGAAAGCCCGTTCATGTTAGAAGCACAAATCAATCCATGTCTTATGGGACATTTTGGAGCATAATGTTCTGTACACACTCAGTGTTAAGATACTTCTAATATTTGAATGAGAGTGAAAGCATGCTTAAAACACAAGCCATAATTTGGCTTTCTCTCCTGGAGGAGAGGTCCTCTTCTCCAAGTAAAAAACTCTCAAGCAAAGTTAGGAAAATCTGCAGGCAAACTGCATAGTCCATCTACAAGCTTTCCACTGCACAAGTCAAGCTCACACATGGACAAAGCAGAGATTAACAACTAGAGATAAGCATTCAGATTTGAGAAATAATTAGAAGTTCACAGTATCAGATTCTCTCTGATACAGTAAGTAGAGACTGTGGTAAAACATTACGGTTTTAGGCCACAGGTATGCGCCTCTCCAAATTTGAGGCTTGCTCGCACCAATCCTGTATATAATTTTAACTGAAAAAAAAAAAAGAAAAAAAAAAAAGAACCAACTGGAAAGGCCCTTCAAAATATCTTCCCAGCAATATAAGTCAATAGGAAACACTGCGCTGCATTGTATTCAACAGAACAGAGCTCCTGGGAAGCAATACTAGAAAGCAATACTTTGAAAGCAAAGGAATACAAACATTTCAATATCTGCAATTCTCACAAAGCACCCTGCCTCCCAAAAAAAACAAACTTTGCTGCTTGGACTTCCAGACACTGCTTATGAGGAAATAAGCTCCAATAATTTTGACACGGAAAAGCAACCATTAAGTCAAACTCCAGAGAAGCCTGCTAAGGCAAACCTTGCAGTGCAAGAGAAGCAACACATTAGCTGCTGACATACTTTGTGCGAGTCTTTCCAATCCTCTGGTGCTAAGCGCTACATCAGACACAAGTAAAGTGCCTCAGAAGACACAGCATCTTCCTCAGAGAGGAAAACAGAAGAACATAAAGTCACCAGTGCGTTCCAGCCAAGCACTGGCCTGCACACAACTCAGATGTCCTTAAAGGTGCAACTATGAGGTACTGTGACACTAGCACAGTGTGCAAGCACAAAACCAGAACCAAATTCAGAAGTCTTATTTTCCACATGCTTTGTTATACAGCACAGAATCAAGGTGTTATTTGCAGATCTGCTAGTATCTTTGCACCCTCTCGCCCTCTCATTTAAGGATAGGTGCTCAACAGCAAGTTCTTTGTATCATGTTCACTATTAAATACAAGTCATTTTGATATTCTCCTAATAACAAAATAAAAAAAAAAGTGAAGAAAGAAACCCAAAAAACTCAACAAGAAGTTTTTTTCAGATTAACATTTTTTAAAAGACTCCTGAAAAAGCTAACTGAGATGGAGGCATTTTATACTGATATGTCTGCAAGTAGATTGATTTGACATTGTCACATTAATGAAAGTGAAATCAAATGGGAAGCACACACAGTGTCAGGCTGCAGGGAATTCCAGCTATGAGTATTTTTCTCCTTTTTCCAGAAACTTTTGCCTTGAGGGTCAAAGCTTTCTCAAAATTCAAAGCTCTTAAAAGAATGCTTTAATGCCTGCATCTAAGGCATCTTTCTACGGCATCTTAGCCACAGTGTAAACCTCATACTCTGAAATGTCCATAAGGCAGTTAGTACAGCTAAATCCATCAGGAACTATATACAGAAGGACTAGCCTACCTTTCACCCTCCCCAACCCATCAGATTTCACTGTCAAGCCCAACTCACTCACTGTCTTGTTGCTAGTTTCTTCTGAAAGCTGCACCTCGTAGGCAGCATGGAAAAGCCCATATTCCCAAAATCCTGGTTTGCTCCTCGCTCCCTATGTTGTCTTTGGACCTCCATCACAAATAGATTAGCTCCCATGTGGGGTACCAAAGATCAGATTTCCCATCTGTCAGTATACTCATATGTTGGATTTTCTTTTTTGGCATTCATCCATTAACATTTGTATCTCACTTCTTATTTTAAAGGAGGAATTTGTGAGCCATTGTAGAATGGACAATTGGTACAACTGTAAGAACTGGGCAGATTACAGAAAAAAAAAAAAACCACACACACACAAATGAAGCCTTGTAGCAAGCAATTAACTATTTACATTGAAACGTGGAAGGTCTGTGGTTAACACAAGAGAGACTTAAGTGACATAAAGACACATGCTAAAGTATGTTCAGGACTTCTTGACTTAGCACAGAATTTGGTATTACACTTTAAGCCTCCATACATGACATACTGGATGATATGAAGTACGAGGTCAGAAATAGAGATTTCTAAAACAAAACATAACGTTTGAACACCACAGAGATGGGAAGCAGCCTTGAACAGATGTAATTCTTTTGCAGGCTCCTTTGAAGGCTTCAGTTTATTGCATCTTGAATCAAATGGTACACCAGATGCTAATTTGGTCACAGCCTTGCATCATGATACATGCAGACGGTGTTAAACACCTGGGCAGTGCTTCAACTCATGGACATTCGGAGGCAATACCCAATATAAAGTAAGCGCAATAAACACCAGGAAAAACTGTACTATTGTGTATTAATACTCCATTCTGGCATATCAAGGACTAAGACATATGGAACAGCAGTCAAATGGTTAATATTCTTTTCACATGGTCAAGAAAAAAAATAGAAAAGAAGGAAAATAATGTATTCATATAAATATCTGCAGGAGATCAGTTTTTCCCGGCACGGGTAGGACCGAACAGCTTATTCTCCATTACTGCTCTGCACAGGCAGCTGTTCAACATATGCTGTCATTGAGACACTGACCCTTCAGTTCGCAGTAAGCCACAGCATTCAAAACCATACCACCTCAGAAGATAATACCATTTCAGGGTTAATGCTGCACAACTCGGGTATTTTTATTTTAAATAAAGATTAAATAAAAAAATCAGAATAGCAAATACCAGCAGCTCAGAATTATTTAAACCTACAACTTCCAGTTCTTTTGGTATTTGCTTACTATGGAGTACCCACATTACGCTGGTTAAACAGTTTTACTGGACAGAATAAAAACCTCACACTTAAAGCAGGCAGAGAACTAAACATATTTTTAGAATGCCATTAAAAAACCTCATTGCCCTCCAGGTACCATCTGCCTGCAAGACTCACTTCTGCGTCTAATACCCTAGACCCAGTGAGGTTGTGGAAGCCACCGGGCCCCTGCCAGGGGGCTTCCCCCAGCACTTCACCTGCCCCGAGCCACCCGCGAGCAGGGCCGGGCCCCGCGGCAGCCGTGGCTGCGCCACCTTCCTCAAGGGCTCTGAACCACCAAACACCCGGGACTAAAATCGCCCCCATGCGCGAGGACAGCAGCAAACAACCCTTGGCTGCATCCGCCACCATGACTGAAGTGCCGTTTCTGGATATTTTCAATTTGCTGTTTAAGTGAAAAGCATCTCTTATCTGCAATTCAAATGGCAGAATTAAAATCATATTTTCACCCTTACTTCACAAGACTTTTTCCCCCCAAGCCAAGTTTTACACATGAGAATGTGTTCTACCTAAGGAAAGAATCTGCAGTTCCATAAAAAGAATAAGGAGGAAAAAAAAAATACTAATTTTACAGCAGAGTTTCCAGTTTGCAACAGTAAATAAACATGTTTACAATTAAAAACCTTTGAATACTAGAAGGGCAAGTAGATACAAAAAAAAGCAGCAAGTGATCTCCAGTGGAAATGAAGCATTCTGCTTCACATTTCATAAAAATCATTCACACTGTCAAAAGATCCACAAAAATTCAGACTCTTCCCTCTCAAACTAGGTAGCATTTATGCAACATCAACAAGACTGTGCTTTATATATGCACACCTAAACCACAATATATACTGCGGTTTCCATGTATAAAAAGAAATGTCCATATGCATATGAGTTTTATCTGCATGTATATACACTCACAGAACTGCTCAGCACAGTCCAGCACAATTTTGGGGGTAAAAATGAATGCTGATTTTACGCAAAATAACTTCTGGAGGCAGAGATTTCTGCACCTCAGCCTCAAAGTAACTTTACACACATAACAAGCCATTTTAAGGAGTCTTCCCAGCAGCTGGGGATCCCCTCATATCCTTCACATTATCTGCTGATCTTCCTGGAAAAGCACTTTTGAAATGACATTGAATATATTCCATTTTCTACCCTAAAAATTATCAAATTACATGTTTTACTCCTCTAAAGCCTGAACAGCTGATTTAGTCCGAAGATGACTAAAAGCCCGAGGGCACCGTTAAACCCAAACGTGCCACTAGCAATCGCTTCTGTCAGAATGATGTCAGGAGGCATTTCCAGCCCTGCATTTCCGCGCAAGTCCCCTGTGTATTCAATTCTTTACAGCTGAATAAAACGAAAGCCAAGTGCAATAAACTGATTACATGATGATTAATGCTGATTAATGGGGAATGACGACATTTTACATGCAGCACAAATTTGAAACGTTGGTCAAAGGGATCTTTAACCAGCAAGCACAGCAATTCCTTACTCCTGTCACAAGCACTGAGATTCCTGAAAAATCACCTAGTGCAAGGAACAAGACACATGCTATTTAATTGAAATTTAAAGCATAGATTAGACACAGCGACAGTCATTAATATGCTATTAAACTTGCTTTCTACTTCCAGGAAAGCCCTTCCATAGACCCACCTTACATCCAAACATTAGGGATAGCGTGTTGTTGGTGCACGCCACTTTACAGTGGCAGAGCATCGGCGAGAAGCAATCCAAGTTTTTGATGCTCGGTGACATCTTTCCAGAGCCCGGGCACCTCAATCGATCCGCAACCGAGATGGCAGAGAAACACCTCTGAACCCGCTGCCTGCAGCCTGCCGTGGACATTTAATCTAGCTCCATGGCACGCAAAAATCAGCCTTTACATAAATAGGCGGGATCCTTCAGGGGGAAAGAGCAGCAACAACGGAGCTTCCCATTGGAAACGGCGCAGAAACCAAGAGCGTGTCCGTTCCAAACGGGCAAACCCGGGCGAGGGGCGCGCGGCGCTGGGGGCGGCGGGAGGCGACACCGCGCGCGGCCCCGCGGGGCGGGCTCCTCCCCCCCCCCCCCCCCCCCGCGGCGGCGGCGGCGGCTCCTCCCGCCGGGGCGCGCAGGGCCCCGGATCGATCGCGGCCCTCCAAGGCGCCCGGCGCAGCAGGGCCCCGGCACAGGGCGGGGAGGCTTCAGCCGCGCGGCGAGCCCGCGCCCTGCCGGGGGAGACAGACCGCGCCGCAGGAACGCGGCCGCTCCAGCGACTGCCGCTGCCACGAGCGCCACAGCGCAGCCCGCTCCCCTCCCCGCCGAGCCTACGGGCGAGCGGGAATAATCCGGCCTCTGCATCTCCGCAGCTGGGCGGCTGGGAGGAGCTCCTGCTCCCGGGCTTCATCTCGGGCACCCGAGCTGCTCGCAGAGCAAAGCAGTTCACGGGGCGGGGGGAGGATGAGGGGAAAAAGGAAAATTAAAATCCTTAAGGCTGAAGTCACCACGGTCAGTCACCTAAGGATATTCTCATCGTATGCTAACGACTCTCTAAAATCCAAATTCTTTTTCAAAAAACTGTTTTGATCAGGCCCTGTTGTAAGAATAAATAAAAAGCAGTAAGGTATAAGTTGCAAAGCCCCTACAGCAAAAATAGAGGTTTTAATACATTGAAGCATATCGCATGGCAGATATCATTCACAAGTGTGTCCTTCCAGCAAACCTTTCAGCAGAATACCATATGGAATCTCATATTGGCCCATATCACATCAATTTCTTAGTTATAGTGAGTGGGAAAAAAAAATACACTATATACATTTAGGACTCTGAGTTGTCTTGCTAAATCTCCTTCTCAAAAAGACCTGCTTAAGGTCACCCCTCTAGCAGCCTGCTGTCCCCTTCGTCATTTCTTTTACTTGGGGGCTTAACCCAAGAAGCTTCTCAGGATAGAAAGTTTCATACAGTGTAGATTTAATGCAACACAGAAGCGGTAGGCACGCTCAGAGCACCAGAATCAGGAAGCCTCATAACTTACACGAATCATCTTTATATAAATGTGCAGACTGAGGAAGCCAAAACTAAGACAATAAGATGGCCGGGGGGGCTGGCTCAGCCCACAGCAAACCTCAAAATAACCCTCATTGCCATGAAGGCCTCTTCCTTGGTAGAGGATGCAGAGCCTGGAGAGGACAGCGTTTCCATACAAATAAGTGTAGTTTTCCTGCCACTTTTGAGCCACGTCTTACACTTGCTCAGCAAATGGTCCTAGACCTGGTTTGCTCCAAGAGGACATTGCCTGCATGGGAGAAGAGCAACGGGGGCAGGACCAAAAGGAAAGTGACAAATGTTCGGGTTAAACATCATGGAACAGAGCCAAAGATGACAGATCGGTACCACGAGGGAGTACAGGGAAGATGGACACTGGCCAAATTTGACCTGCTGGGACATTCAAATTTAAGGATAATGTAAAGTAGAAGTAATGTAAAGGAAGAACCTCTGGAAAAAAAAAATCCTATTTTTCTGCAGCTGGATGGAGTTGCATTGTACAGGCTTTTGTCTGCAGAAATAGGACAGCACAGACCTAAGTGCATGCTCAAACAGCACTCAAAAAATGGAATGAAGAAGGGAAAGACACGGTGCAGACACCAGGATCTTCCCGTCCCCAAACCCTTTCCTGTGCCCACAGGTCGACACCACAGTTCATGGCCATAGCTCCAAGCACCCTGCAATAGTGTCACTCCTTGCAGGAGCAAACAGGCGAGTACATGGCAACCTCATGACAATAAATAAAGGCAGGGAGCCAAAAGCAGCTTCCGACTGCTGCAGAAATAGCTCCGCGCGATGCACAGAGTATAAGCTGTAATGTGCCACGGGCACAGAAGAATCACTAAGAGGAAAATATGGTGTACGCATCCACAAAGGATTCCTCCTCTAAGAGAGAAAACAGAAGAGAAAGCTCAAGTAACTTCAGGCAACCACAGCTATATTGTGGATGGAGACAGTGTACAACATCTGAATCTTTCAGCCATATATTTGCAGCTGTAAACAAATAAATGGTTACACTCCAAAACTGCCCTGACCTTTATACAAAGACAGAACTTGGAAGTATCATATCTCACCATGCACATGGTTACAAAATACAGCATTTAAGCTTGACAATTTAAAATACATTCCTGTGCAGCTCACTGACTAAATCTTGAGTTTTATTGTAGTCACAATCTCTTTTTTGAAAAAAATATTTTTACTCATTGAGGGCTTCTAAATATGGAGAAAATGTTCAACTGCATATTTCAAAAACCCTCTGTTCCATTTAGAGGAAAAAGAAAACACATCGGAACATTTAAGAATCTCTTTCAGACCTCTAAAGAGATACCTCCATATTTATTAATTTTTCCTCGCATTCAAATTGAAGTTTGAGTTTATACTTCAGAACACACACACAAAAAATCCTTAATTACCCACAGAAAAAAATATTTACATTTCACCTTTTAAGCAGTGAAAGTAGAGAGAAAAATCACCCAAAGCTACAACCATTTTCAGGCAGCTTTCTACTCTGTTATGAGGTCTGGCAGGATGGGTCCCCTTCAGTATAAGGTAGCTTATCTGGAGTGAGTAGTAATTTGTCCTTCAGATCTAGTCATCCTTAGGGCAAACATTGTAATGGCATCATTAAAATGACAGTTAACCAAGCAACATATAACTTTAAGAAGAGGTATATTATCAAATCCTGTATGTCTACTATCCTGAGAAGGCTATAAACTACAGAGAAACTTCAAGCCCTTAAACTATCATCTCCAAAAAGTTTTGTTGTTAGCTCAGATTTATACCACAAATTGACAGTTCTGTCATTCCCTCCAAGGTTTCAAACCTCAGCAAAATCCGCTCACACACCCAGAAACTTCACCTGCTTCTCCTCTCCAGGACCACAAGCAGTCGAGCCACTTCTCTTGCTTTCATGCAGGTTGGCTTTTGTTGAACACAGGAAAACAAGGACCTAAATTCTCTTCTTGCCTAAGACAGTTGCATTCAACACACAAGAGCTTCAACCAGAACCATCTTAAGAAGCCAATTCAAAACTTAACAGCTGATGTGGCATCAATAAAAGGGCTGTTACCATGCTACGAAAACACCACATAAAATGAATTGCTCTTATTTCAAGTTTATTCTGCTTGCTTACTTGAAAATAAGCCATGCTTCATGCTTATATATAGTCCCCAAATACCAATGAGAATATCCATATCATAATCTTCCATTAATGAGCAGGACTAATTTGTTACTCGCATCAAATGCGAAAGCTGCTGCTTCCAAGAGTCTCCAAGCAGTATCAGTTAGGCAGAAATTCAAGAGTTAAGCAGCATCAAAAAACTGATGCCCTGTCCGAAAACATAATGTCCAGCATTTTCCCACTACTCTTGATTGATGTGAATACAAATAGCTTTTTTTTTTTTAAGTGAAAAAAAAAAAAAAAACCTACCACACACACACAAAAACACAACACTGTATTGGCAGATAAAGCAGGTTAATAACCAGTGTAACTGCCTTATAACCAGATTCTCATGCGTAAAGCTTGGCACACTTCAGACTACCCTGCAGAGCCCAGGGAAAGGCACGTGGTAGTTCAGGTTTCCTCCATCCGCACGTTCTGCCACATCCAGGTTAACGGAGGTGAGGAGCCAGCACCCTGTGCCGCTAATGACATGGGCAAGTCATGAAAGTCTATGTAGACAAACTGGCAACTGTTCAGAAGGGAAAATCGCTAGGAAAAAAAAATAATCATTTGCACAGCATTTTCAAGCGAACAGGCTTATTTACTGAAAAGACAATAAGCTGATAATTTCCCTTGCAAAAAGATAGCAGCTACCCTAGAAAGGGCAGCTCCCTGTCCTGTCAGCTCAGCAGGCAAGTGCATTTACAGGATGTAAATCAAGAGCCACTGCTGCACCTTCAGTGCAGGGCAGGAAACACTCCTCACTTCCCCTTTCCCAGGGGCTCAAGGCTCTCGTATCCGCAAACTCAGCGCTGCCCACATGGTCAGAGCCCCTGAGAGCACGGAAATTCAGACCGAAACTTTTCCATTGATGTGGAAGGACCAACTGCTGCAATGGCAGAAAAATATTTTCTAGGATAATCAGCATGTTGCAAATGCAGCTTTTTTTTTTTTGTCTTAAAGTTCCCAATATGTCAGAAGATACCACAGCCCCAGTAACTCTACAAGGAAGGTAGAACATTTTGCTAGCAACAGGAATTTAATAGCAGCGTCTTTCAATATCTGCCCCACAGTGGCATCTGAGCCCAGAACAAGACCTGTGAGGACAAACTTTGCAGTGAGTGTTCACGATTTTCTCCCACTTTATTTCAAGTCTTAAATTGCTAAGCAGAAGACAGATCTAGGTCAGCACTCTGGTGAGGTTCTTCATAAACCTTGATAAGTGGAGCCAAAAACAGATGGGAATGCTCTCCTTCCCCGCTGAATGGTCATTACCAGGAGCAATTATATCAACCTGCCTTTGGAGCTCCCTCCAGCACAGAATAGAGGAGAAATCCACTGCCATACGAGGAAGAACTGGAGGCGTCTGCGCTATAGTGTACTCCATATGCCAAAATAATCAAGCTTCAACACAGAAAATGCAAGATACTGATGCTCAAGAGCATTTGGGAGCAAAAATTCACAAAAATAGACCTTTCCGACAATTAGCACTGGACAGAGCTCCAGGGAATTTAAAACATGATTTCCAAGGAAAAGGAGCTTTATATCACCATAGCATTCAAGGGTCCTCTCTCAGTCCAGCCCCTCCTCTGCCTCTTAGTAATTCCAAACTCAGCTAAACTTACGTATGGAGCAACAGGCAGCTCTCAGGAGAGCATTAAGAACACTAAAGCTAAAGCAACTAAAGCCCCGAAAGTCCCCCGACTTGCACCCAGAGGACCGGGGCTGGGCAGGCTAAGCACATCCTCCCCCATAGTAGCTTCCCGCATGGATCCATTCCTTAGATTGGGACAGGAGTCAGGGCTGATTCAGTCCATCATGCAAGAACCATCCGTGGGGAGCTGAGGGAGGAGGAAGGTAACATGTTCTAAAGGGTTATTGCAGACTGAAGGATGTTCACACGCTCTCCAGCAATTGAAGGATTGCTCATCATCTTAGTCATTCTGTTTTATCTTTTGAAAGACAAGAGCTCCTTTTGGAGCAGCAGTTTTCAAGAGTGAACCACTTTAAATGCTCTGTGCAACACAGCCAAGAAAAACAGCTCTTAGGGACTATCAATCAAGCAACTGTGCCTCCCCTGGAAGATAACAGCCCGTAAGTCCATAAGCAAATAAAAACTAGGGTGAATATACAAACAACATAGGTTTGTGGTGAAATTCCATCCTGCTCTAAAATCTTTTCTATACCTGTTGACGCTTCCCTTATACAATATACAGAAAAGACAGCATCTGGGGGTGTTTCTGCCCAGTGCTTTGACGCAGCACATTTAGAGCAGACGACTCTCAGGAAAGAGGCAAAATGCTCAATAAGGTGTTTCTCTCTCCGCTGCCTACAGCGAGAGGGTTATTCCTAAAGACAAACACAAATCAGACATCCGCTGCCTTACAAACAGTAAAGACAGGCTGCGGCTCAATTACTGAAAAGCAGTTTACTGAGAGCAAGACAGAACTCAGGCAGCAGCGACACTCCACTGATGCACAAGCACCTGCCATACTCTTCTGCATAGAGGGAGGACTGTCACCAAATTTTATTTTAAAAAGTATTTTTAAAAAGTCTTTGCATCACAAATCTGGTTCTGTGCTTAAAGGCGAACATTCTTGCTCTGTATTTCTTCTGTCATTCTAAAATACTTGAACATTTCCAAGCCAGGAATGACTTCTCCCACTAAATGGAAAAATCCCCTTAAGACAACTGCGAGCCTTCTGGACAGAAGAATTTGCTAGCCTGCCTTCTGACTTGATGCATTTCTCCATCTCAAAGTGTTACAGGAAAGGGCTAAAAAGGCTGTCCCGTCTAGACAGGAAGGGCATTAGTCATTCACACTTTGTTATTAACTGAGAACAGATAAGAACAGGGCTGCTTGGGCTGGAATCAACGGGGCTGTTTGCAGGTCATTGACACTCCTGGAAACCAAAAAGTTTTGAGAGAGTTGAGAAAAGGCACAGGGGAGACAGCCAGGAAGAGATAGCTAGGAAAGGATTTGAAGGGTCCAAGCTATCTGACAGAAACCACTTCCATAGCAGAAATGGCTGGCATGAAAATTGCAGGACCTCAGCAGCCTTGGGGACTGGGCCAGGAGACACCTCAAGCAGTTCAAGAAGCTGTGCCACGTTCTGCAGTGAGGGGAGAGATCAGAGGCATGCACGCACACAGACGTAGGCAGCTGAATTGGAGCTCTGCTGAGATGGATCTGACCATTGTAGACAGTAGGATGAGTAAGAGCCCATGAACAATAAAAAAACGGCTAGGGCAGAGCCAATACAGCTGAAGGAAAGTGAGTAACAACTCTCTCCAGCTGTTTAAGATGCATTTTTCCAAGCATTTCTGCTTAGAAATGCAAATCATTTGCCTTTCCCTCCCTCCGCCAGAACATCAGCATTTGAGCAGAAGCACAAGAGACAACCCTTGCCGCAGTAAGATCACCAGCAAATAACAGACACGCTTTGTGTGCATCTGAAGCTGACTTCTTGCAGTAAGTGAAAACTCAGGTCTCACGCTAGCTCACGAGCACCTTCCATCAGGTAAGCCCCGCAGGATGCTCGATCCGCGCGCGGCCGCTCCGGGGCTGCAGGAAGGCGGCGGGAGCGACAGGGGGCAGCATGGCGCCGTCCTCCGCGCCGCCCGGCTCCGCGCTCCCCGCGCCCACGGGCCCAGGCTGCACAGGAGCCCCCGGGAAAAGCAGCGCGCTCTGCAAAGCGGCCGCTTTACCGAGCCTGCAGAAACGCCCCAGCCCCACTCTCTGCTATTGTGCGAGCAGCAGAAGTAAAGCAAACAAAACCCGAGAAAATACAAGCTGACCACCGCAAAGCTTTTCATCTTCTACATTAGTCAGTCTGCTGCCAAAAACTGCATTCCAAAGTGGTGTTTGTAGGGTCCTTTTCATTACAGTGCCTGTATTACATAAACGAACATTTCAAGTAAGGGCAGAAAAGATGAAAGTTTCTAGATTGCCAGGGATTTCAATTAGGAAGCTGAAATGATTATTTTGAAATTATGCTTCCCTATTTCAACCCTCAAAATATAAAGGGCTACAAAAGAAAGCACTTGCATTATTTGAGATAAAAAAACAATCCTCATCTTTGGATCCAACCCAAATTGGATCATTCACCTTTAAAATAATGCAACGCAGGACAGATTTTTTTGCTAGGTCTCACAACCAAGCTAAATCCCTAATGAGCAACCTTAATAAATTATTCTTAAAGTGATCCAACACATGGAACTGGTTTTGTCTCTATCAGTGGTATGAAAAGCTTTTAATGGAACCAATTATTTTAGCAGCAAGAAACCTATTAATTTCCAGCTTCAATTTCTTTGGACTTACTCATTCCTGTGTTAATGTCTTGCCATTTGAAAACTATCCTGCCATTTGAAGACTATCCTACCTCAGTAATTTGAAAAAACACCTCTCCTTCCGCCCTGTAGTCCAGGTAAGTTCTTCAGCCTCCTCCTGCCCTGCTGCACCTCCACGTTCCTCAATAGCCCTGCAGGGCTTCCAGCCCTGTGGCAGTAATCAGGGCTGCCTTTAAGTAACCCTGTGTAAAACGCACCTTTCTGCCTCCTCAGAAATACTGCAGTGGTCCCCGAGGTGTATGCCACAACCAACTAAAAATCAGATCAAAAGAGGAATGACAATCACCATGCTACTCTATCTATCTCAGACTTGATGCTCTTCCCCCATTCACCTGCATTTGTTACTTTACATACAACCAGCTGGGTACATCAGACACTAAACCACCTATTGAGAATAAAAGAAATAGGGTCTCAGGCCACCAATCTAGCCTGTCCCAACCCCCCTGCAGGGCCTTGCTACCCTCAGGCAGATCAGCTCTCCCTCCCAGCTTGGTGGCACCTGCACATTTGCTGCGGGTGCCCTCAACGCCCTTATCCAGATCCAATAAAGATATTAAAGAGACCAGCCCCAACACTGACCCTGGGGAACCCGGCCCGTGAGCCATCACCAGCTGGATTCAACTCCATTCAGCACCACTCTCCGGGCTATGGAACCCCAAGATCTTCTGCATCCTCAATTATTCTGTTTCCATTTATATGTAACTGGAGCAATTTCAGTATAATGGTTTTTTACATCTGCACTACTGATAAGTAAAGCTAGACAAGATATTACTACGTCATTGCAAGTGTTCTTCTTTTGATGCAAGAAACTGATCATTACCCGCAAAATTCTTAAAATTGCTCTTTTGCAAAGCAACTCTACATAAGCTAGATGATAGATAGTTCCTCCTTCAGATACTTTTTAAGACCCATATCAACTTTAAAGTGATCCTATTGTGGGATTGATTTCAGAAAGTTATTTTCCAGTCTCCTACAGCAGTATTCACCACCTCCTCCAACCTAAATATACTCACACCATGCGATTTACTGACTAGGATGAGAAAAAGCCTTATTATAATTCAACTGTTGGAAATACTGGTATGTAATGCCTTTTTTTTTTCTTTTTTTTTTTTTTTTTTCTTTTTTTAAATCAGCTCTTCGGTCAATTCCTAGTCAAACATGTCCCAAACGAGATCAAATTCATTTATCACATATTTGTAGCATTAACTGGCAGCTTTTACTTTTAAAACAAGGGGAAATGTAACTATGAACTCAAACACAAAGGCTCTAAAATCTAACGAAACAACCCACAAACACATCACGTACCTAGGCCAGCTATGCAGTTTATTCTAGCATCCACCCTAACAATTCAGAACTTCAACTCCTCAGGCAGAGGTTCTGATGAACAGGTTGGCAACTGAGCAAGGTTTCAATGAACCCTGAACCCCAAGGCTTTAATCAATGAAATAACCTCACAGGCCTGCAGATATTTAGGAAGAGCAAGCAGGCATGTGCGAACAAACACTAGCTCTAGAGGTGCTCTGCATATATAAAAAAAAAGTATATATACACATATATATGCATTGCAAGATGTGTCCCCTTGTCCTGTATTGCAGGCATCTAGTGAGACTGGACAAGCCCATGTAAGAGATGGCCACGAAAGGGTCCTAAATAGACAGCAGTCACTTAGCCCAGCAAGTTCTTGAGTCAAACATTGCAGTAAGATGACACTGAATTTATGAAAAGCATAAATTTATAAAAATGTATGAGGCCACAGGCTAGTGCAGTGTGGAGCAGAGGCAGCTCTGCGGGGAGCTTGTCACAGCCGATCACGATCTAACAGCAGGTTACCCAGAAGACGGAGCTTGGCCCTTTATCACAGGACACAGCAGGAGAACACAAGACCATTTCCCAACCAGGACGGGGCTGAGGAACGTGGGGGAGTGGAGGGGGCTAAACGCGTATAAAAAAAGCTGTTTTTAAACTATGTCCATGACTAAGTATTGGGACAAGTTGCCAAGAGAGGCGATGAAATCTCGTCTCTTATATGTTTACAAAACCAAGTTGGACAAAGCCTTAAGCAACCATGTCCAAATGTGATACGAAGCCTGCTTTTAGCAGGAAGGTGGACTAGATCACTTCCACGCCGGATACTGGGGTCATACATCACATACACTTGTCCTCTCCCCATGGCATCTGGTTTTAGCCAGACCTATCTTCAGCTTTTGAATTAACACTACCACCAAGCAAGGTGTCAAAAAACAAGGTATGGGCTAGACAGACACTGCTCTGGCATAGTTCAAACAACACGATTCTTTGTCATCGTTTTGTATCTTTTTTTGTTTCAAAACACTCTTTTGCACCATAATTTTACTCCAAATATAATTTGTAGAAATGTTAAATCACCTCTTAATTCAATTGTTTCAGTAAAAATATAAGACTGAAAAAAAAAAAAAAACAAGAATGACTGCTCAAAAATGGTCTTCTGCAAGAAGGATTTTAATATTCTGTATTTTTAATTGCCACGTACCCATTTAAGACTGTTACTTAAATAAGTCATTACTGTAGGCACAGCCCACATGCATGCTCTTAATAGTATCCATGGTTGCAGTGATGCAAATTTGCCTACCTACACCAAAGCAAGTGTGCCCACATAAGGGGGAAAGGACTGTATTAATCAATTCCTTGCACTAGATTAAACTGGCTAAACCTCAGAATATAGCAGAGAGTGGTATACATATGGTGGCCATTAAGTGAAAGGGTCTTTATTCCAAGTTACAGGAAACAAGCTAAAGCTGAATAAAGCTGAAATCTTGTCTTGAAAACAAAATAAAGCTGAAATTCTGAAAGATCTTTCAAATGTTTTAAAAATTCACCTTATTCATCCGTTCCTTCTTTGCTACTCAGAGAGAAGCAATAAACCGATTCCAAAAGACTTCCACACAAGTCAAAGCAGCACCTAATCCTATTTCCAACTCTCTTACACATTTCTCCTATGCCGATTTCCGAATTGCTTTACCTGTGTCACATAGACATGCCTTCCTTTACACAAGCAGATTCATACATGACAGTGAAGAAACCATTTTTCCTGAGCATACAGCTCCCAATCCACTGTAAGCACAGACACATCCAGCACAAACAGTCCCTTCAGGAGTTTCACTATCAACAGCTTTAACCCTCCCAGGCAGCAACACTGAACAGCCTCTCTTAAGCGTTAGTGCTTATACGACCAGGCTGGCCACAATAAAAACAAACAAATGCCTTTTTATGCAAAGCACATTTTCTGTTGGCCCAACTTTCTATATAAATTATCTCTGGAAAGTAAATAAAGGCATGAGAATAATCTGAAGTTACATATTCCTTAACAAAATTAAGGTAGATAATTACATAACCAAAATTGTGCAATGAATGTCTGTTCCTGCTCTCACTGAACTATAGATATTTCAGATGAAATAAGACAAAGATGCCTCAAAGGAATGCAGCTGAAGTCAAACTTATGGTTTTAAAAGGCATGTTTTACTTCCAGAAAAAGCTTGAACAACAGAAAGAATTCTTTCCTGGTGACAGACAAGGTGAAGTCAACCACCTAAATCAGAAATTAGCCCATGGTACTAGGGATTGTGCTTCTTACACACACACACAAACACACACACACACACACACACACCCCTGCACAAGCGATCACTAAACCCACAAAATTTTCCTAAAGAGGTTTAACTTGATAGTACTTCTTCAGAAGGTTTGTATGAACTGTTTCCAAATGCTTTAAAAGTGCTAAAAGTGGAAGTAGTTTATTAAATGATTTTTTTTAAACTTACAGCTATGTAAACAGCTAAGAGAAAAACAAAAGAGAAGAGTTTACTATTTACAGGAAAAAAAGTCTTGCAAAAAAATAAAACTCACTATTATGCATATTTCACAAGCATGCTGCTAATCTACTGCCAGCCTATGAATCATTTTATTTTAGCAATTATAAGTGGACTATGTTAATACCAGTATGGCACAAAGCTTTAGCCTAGCACAGAAGTAACAGCACTAGGCAGCAGTATGTCAAGTTGGCAGAGCATTCAAACATATCCATCCCTAACAGGACTTCCCTAGATGCATCTTTTTTGTCTTTGATGGTTATTTTAAACATTTGTTCAAATAGGTTACGCAAACCAGCATTTAGAATTCCTCATTTCAGATTAAAAAGCAAACTACTATTTTAAAGCATTTAAAGAGTGAATTTTTACAGTGCAAAGAGTCCCTGACAAATGTTAAAAGCATAATTAGTTCTTACAGGAATGAACATCCATGCTGCTCTTAGCAACAACTACAGCAATTATTCTGGCAATTGGTGAAGTGTTTTTTTTTTTTTTTTTTTAATCACCACTAGAAAAAATATCATAATATTTTCACTACTGGCAGGCAAAAATAGAAAGAAAAATTCAAAAAGAACTTCCAAGATCACAGGCATTAATCAAAAGGCAAATCAAAAAAATATCGTCTTACCTTTGTTGTTACAATGCATAAGCAATCCATTCTTTCAGCATAGCAGGGATTTTTCCAAACATTTAAGAAATTTACTTTCAATCACAGCTGAACACCAGCTCAGCAGAATGAAAAAAGTATGTTCAAGAGCCAAAACAGCACAATCTGTGCCACATCTCCCTTTGGATTTACAGCAGAGGTAGAAACAATGAGGAGGGAGGAAAAAAAAAAAAAACAACACTAAAACAAGAAGGCTTATATTCAGAAGAAAGCTAATTTATTTTGATCATCTGTGCCTAGAAAGAATCTACATCTATCCTTGAAAATATCCTACGAGAGAGAGCAAATCTCATTCCATACCAGTTCAAGGCTTCCTCATACTCTATTTCATACACTCCTCTTTCAGCATTACCTAACACATGAGAGTCACACAGAATCATTTGATTAAATGCAAAGCAAAATTATTTCGCAGCCAAAAGTCTCAGATCAGCTTTTCTTAGGTGGTTACGATTTCTAAAATGAAGCTCTTGTTGAAAAAAATAGTTATGGTCGCAAGCAAGTCTTACTCCTCTCACGTCATGTCAGCATTTGCAAAGTGCAAAACAACTCATTTCTGATGCAGTAATGAATGGAATATTCCATGTAGAACAGGGAGAAAAGAAAGTGACAAGGAAGAGGTAATGCATATTGCAAAAGAAATGCTATTTTGAGCCTGGAATTAACCTAGAATTGCATCTCCTTTTGCAGGGCTCTCAAGCCGTGACAAGGCAGAACGTGTGCGAGTTGGGTCTGTCCCCTCAGCCTGATGAACACAGCTGGGGACAGGCGTGTGCTTCAAACCTTGTCTGTATCATTTCACTTCTGGCTCAAGAACTACAACCAACCAAAGTGATTATACATTGCATCAGCAAGCTCTAGACCAGGGTAGGGATGGACCTAGAACATTCTCGATATTCCCTTTTGGTTTAAAAAACAAGTTTTAAAATCAAGTCCAAGTGGTCTATGGGGCATGTTCTTTCCACTCTTCTCCCTCAAAAAGCTGCTCTTCACAGCACATCTAGTGCAATAAAACTGAATTTAGCACCAAACAAGACTGCTGCATGCCTGCTGCAGCACTCTGCACTCGCACGCTTTTTGCACTGCACTTGTGAACAACTGTGTTGTGATAGCTGCCCATCACCCAGCACAGTTGCTGCCAACCCATGCAAGGCTCAGGAATAAAGCAGCTATCACACATACACTAACATCGAAAGTCAAACCTATCCACAGGCTAAGGTTTTACCTTGTGCGTTCAAGTCAAGCCACAGGTATTTTTTTGTTATATTTACATTTCCTAGTATTTTTTTTTTCTAGGAACATTTATATGAAGTTTTCATTGCTGCCAGGCATCCCAATTTCCCAAGCCACCATTAAGATCGCTTACGTGGATATCCTAAACAGAGCACTTGAAGTGCAAGCATCCAAAAAGGTGAGACAGACTGAGGAACGTGTTTTTTTGGGTGTCTGGACACAAGTCCAGCACCCTGCCAAGAACATCTCCTATAACTAGTTCAATACAGATACACACGCAAGGGAGAGGCAATTCTAGCAGCTCTCTGCCCAGCTCTCTCAAGGCCAAACTTCAACAAAGCGCCAGCTGCATCACATGGATGTTAATTCCCAAGAGTGAAAATTGATTCACCAGCAAACAGGGCCCATGGTGACACCAAGTCCCCAGAAAACAAAGAACCACACTTAAAAACTCATACAGCAAAAAAAAAAAAAAAAAGTTTGTTGCAAATACCAGTGCACATTTTCCTGAGTACAGACCACAGGTGCCTAAATGCTCAGGAGGAGCTGCACAAACACAAGCATTCCCTAGGCCAAAGACACAGTTTCTGCAGACTTTTCACTGAAAATAGTGCCTATATGTGCAATAAATGCTTTTGAAAATAAGAGTCATACACTTATAAGGTCTAATTTCTTCAATCAATCCACAAATAAAAGAGAGAACACATGGTTATTCAAATGCTAATTTATTCTCATATTACATGAAAAAAACCTGTATCTCAGTTGCCACAGGTATAACCAGAGAAGCAAGCTCGGCTCTGCTTTGCAAGGGCAGCTCCTTGTGCAGCTTTGGCACCTCTGAAGAGGCATTTCAAAGACCCAGTAAAGATCAAGCACCAGCATGACCACAATTATCTTTGGCACCTTTAGTTAACTACAGGATTAAAATTACAGGATTCTGTAACTTAATATATCTAGCTCCATTAAAACCTGGATGAAGAGTCTACATTACAGGTTTGGTGGGGTTTTTTTTTTTTTTTTTTTTTTTTTTGATGATCGTCCTTTCAGTTTTGAAGTCAGAAGTACTTAAGGAAGAAGTAGTAGAAATGCCATATTTTTATTGCTGGTATGTACATCTTTAACTGACCACATTTCTTTTTTCCTCTCCTTCTTGCATTTAATCTGACCACCAGCCTGCAGCTGCAAAACTTCGAGCTTTAGTTTGAGACTTACGTTCTCTTACTTGTACAAGAGCCTTCATTTCAAGAATGAAAATCCACGGTGAACCAAGTGTCATTCTCCTACTGTAAAGTTACCATTTGGGAACAGCCAAGACTGCTAAGTGGTCCAAGGCCACACATTGTTAGAGACTCAACAAAATGACTCATACTGGGCAATATACCCCTATCGATGCAAGTATAAAGTAGCAGGAAGGCAAAAAGGAGGACACAGCATATTAGTAGACCAACCAGTACTGAATCTTTTTGACTGTTAAAGCAAAGAAGATGTCTGAAGGAGACTTCTACCAACGATTCACAGAGAACATCTACAGCAGAGTCACAAATTCAGCACCTCAGTGTGAAAATCTGCTTGGTAGAAACTCCAGCTCTGTCTATTGAACAAGGGTGTCTCAGACATGATCTGTCCTCCCTACAGGTGGCACTGCAGATCCCTGCAAAAAGGGCCTAAGAGGACGCTCCCTCTTCCGATATTTCTTCCACAATATTGCTAGCAATAAGCAATCAGAAAGTCAATATATCATGCTGTAGATTTGTCAGCTGTTTTGCTGATGAGTTTGCACAACTAAAACTTGTCACTTAATGCCCATAGGGAAAAATATATATATAGGCCTTCCATCTTGGAATTGATCCCTTATTTATCTTTTGTTCATACCGAGCATTGAAAGGATTAAGATGTTAACATTCCCTTCCCGCTTATCACTCTTGAATCTTACCCTGCATCACCTTTTGTGCTGTAGACTAAACCAAGTTGTTAAAGAAGCTTCCGGGAAATATAAAGCATGGAAAAGAAAACAGATCCCTGAACAGGAAATCTGTTGCTCTAACTTTCTCTGATACAATATTTATGGGAATTAAAAATTCCAATCTTTTTGTGCACAAAAAGCAGTGAAAAAACAGTACTAAGCTACCTAAGCTCCATTAAAAGTCCTCAGGCAATCTAAGCCTGCGCACCACGATTCTGTGTATACACACGACCACACATTGCTAAGAAGTCATTCCCAAAGTCAGCTGTGTTCTTGTAATACAACCCGTAATCACTGCAGGGAGCCCTTATATACCACCCTTCGGCAACTCCCATCTCACAAATACTATCAAACTGCCAGCTGGAAGAACATTTGCTTGGTTCAGAGTAGCTATACCAAAAAATAATCATTAAGGTAAAAAAAATAGGATTTGTGATATAATATCAAAGGCTACTAAAATCACAAACAGAAAAAACATCATATTCCTTTATCACATATAATCTTACTAGCCTAGCACCACAAAAGAATAAAGCTAAGTAAATCTCAAAGTCTACCTGATATGTTGATCTGGTTACACCAGGTTAATGAACTAAAATTGAACTGGGCAGCAGCCCTGCAAGTGCAAAAACTGACAGTTTTAGTTTAAAAGAAAAAAAAAAAACACACACACACAAAAACAACATGCACTTCAGAAACGGCTAATATGAAAAAGCAGCATTTCTCAAGTGGCATTTTAACAAAATAAAAGATAACATTTGCTGTAGGTGACAAAGACTGAGAAAGTTCAGTTTAGCATCAACACTGACATGTGTGACTATGCTTTTAAATACTGAAAGTAAATAGAAGATATCTTTCATATACTGAAGGTCAAACAACTGTCTGCCTTTCATGTGATCCTTGAGACAAAGGCTCAATGAAGATAGACTTTGCCATAATGGTCCAAGCCTGGGCCACTTAGAAGAATCACAGAGTAACCTATCATTTATCAGGCTCCATTTAGGTAGCACTATAGACCACAACCATTGCATTGTACCAAAGAGCTAGCTGCAAGCAGTAAATAGTTCAGCAGAGAACATACACTGCTGTCAGCAGTGAGACTACCTCAGTTAGGCCATTCTTTTTCAGCACACTTGTCATGTGGATGACAATGTGCTGGTTGTCACTGGCTCATGTCATTGACAAGCCCTAGTAACACTGGTAGTTCACTAGCACATGAAGAACAAAAAAAAAAAAAAAAAAAAAAAAAAAGCTTAGATACACCTTCAAAATTAAATATTATCTGTGCATATATCTCTATACATCTATGGGGAGATTTCTGAAAGATACCAGGACACCACCACTCTTAGTTCACAAGTTGTTTTTTCCTTTGTGGACTTCTTAATAGCAAAAGAAGTAAAATTCTACTAGAAGAGCTTTCCATTTTTTGGTGGTGAGGGGCTGGATAAAGATCACAAGGCTATAATGATTAATATCCAGGACTTCAGAATATTTCCTTTATAAGCACTAAACATCAGTATTAGAGCTATAAAGCACCTTACCCTAGGGTTTCTGTGTCACAATCAAGGCTGCTGGCACAAGAGGCACTTATAGCAACATCCCCACAGTCGCATAGGTTTCGTAGGGATGTAAATCTGTTATTCTATCACACAGGTCCAAGATATATTAGAGGAAAAAAAGTTAGGCCATTTCTGACAGACACAGGTAAGCTGTCCTTACAGACCTTCGCCAAGGGAGACTCCCACGCACACCTATTCTAGTGCTTAGAAAGACTAAAAACAGTTTTAGCTAAACCTATTACTGTGGTGCAAGCATTAATACATCTTCTAGGGGCACAAAATATACTTACCCTCCTTTTTGCAGTGGCCTAAAAATACTCCAGCAAAATCCTGTTTCACAATTAGGTGTTCAGTTCTTTTAGGCAACACCAATTTTAGATATCTTGATTTCTTTCTCAATCCTCAGATTCATAGTCAGTCTCAACTTTAGTTTTTCTATATCCTGTTTGTAGCACAGTCCTCAAACAAACCATTTCCTACTTTGTGACAAAAGTCAGCACAATTCTAATGTTTCTTTTAAGCTTCCTCTAAGGAGTTGGGCAGTTTTCATAGATGTTTCAATAAGCATAAGCACTTATTTTCCTCTGAATCTACTTTCTTCTCCTCTTAATCTACTTTCTTAAAGCTCACTCAGCACAGCCTGACCACTTTACCTTGCTAGGTAGTGCAGCGTTTCCCAGCCTTCCTGGAAGTTGCAGGGTTAGCCCTCTTTTCTCTATGGCTTTTCCTGAGCTCTGTTACTATTCCACAAAATGCATCAGAACTGCTGCCTTCAGTTCCCAGTAGAGCAATGCCAGCACTGAGGACACAATTCAAAGTTCATCTCTTTGGAGTCACCATATGACTGGTGTAGGAAATACAACTAACATTTCTAGTTCAACTTGGGCAGGGAAAGATCTTGATTCAGCAAAAATGTACACCTGCATGCATTTCTCAGCTCCAGTTTCTCACAATTCACTAGTGAAAAAAATTATAGCATCAAGAGATAAAAAAACACTTCTAAAACACCACTCTAAGTAGTAGAGAGTTTCTTATGAACATACTGAAAAATTCACTTATCGAAAAATAGAGCTTAAGATTTTCCAAAATTATTCATGAAATCACGACTGAAGAAACATGGTATGGATGGCATAAGCATACTAAATCCATTAGTGAGGTTTTCAAATCCAGAGCATAAATCCAAGTTAGCAGAGTTCTAATGGAATGTTTAAGAAACAAGTTTATAAATTTAAATTAGAAAAATGCACAGACCTCATATCCAACATTTCAATAGTTAAACCTCATAAAACTATTAATCTTAAGACTAAGAAGTTTTCTGTGGAATTAAGTATTTTATAAAATGAAGGAAAGAAGAAAGTTGACTTAATAGCCTCAAGCAGAAAAGTAAGCAGATTTCTAATAACATACCTCTACACTCGGGCTAAGGCTGCTTGGTAGTGTTTCTGATGTCACTGTTGTGCTTGGAAGGCTGGAAAAGTCCCAAGTATTCACAGGCTGTATTGGTTCAGAGGGCTGAGAGTGATCAATACATTTTGGATTGTCCAGTAAGGTCACTTCATAAAATTCTTGAATATCTAGAGATGTGAAAAAATGATGAAGTTAGAATGTCATAATAATTGAAGCCTAATTTTAACCTCCTTTTCCTCCTGCAAAAGGAATTAGATACCTACTACTTTTTCAAGTACTTCAGAATGAAGCTGTATTACCAAGACAGCCTGAACCTCCCCACTGGACACTCTCTCCCCACCCTCCCTTACATCTGCACCTAAATATTGCTGCTCGCTTCAGGTTCTGCTACTAGTAGCAGAGGTGCAGCAGGACCACCAGAAGCATGTGGAGTAACTGCAGCGAAACAGTGGAAGGAGACTGTGTTTATATCATGGTAGTTAATTTCAGCTAACAAAGCCTTTCATTATCTGAAGTCTCTTACTCAAGGCAACATTTTAATGCCATTTATATGGCAGAAGTTTTACTTAAATAACCACAGAAGCAGAAGTGTAGTGATAAAGTCTGCTGTTAATCAGAAGTTAACCATACTGAATAAATAGGAACAGGATGAAACTTCAACAGATGAAGTAGAAGTTATATTTAAGGACTACTAAACAATTTTTTCTACAACCTTGGGGAGTCAGCCGAAAACTTTCGGGGAAAAGGAACCTGGATGCACTAGTTTTTTCTGCTATTGGGAAGCATCAGCAAAAAACATACCTAATCAAAGATGTTTCTATGGAAGTATAGTACCTGGCATTTGCTACAACTGTAATCATAGCTGTAAACATCCACATTCAAACAAAAATTAACCTATACATTTACAAATGTAAATGGAGAGAAAAGAAGGAAGAACTTATGTTGCAAAGCCTCTAACTTATTCCTAAAAGTACAATCTGCAAAACAGGAATTGTAACCCATGTCCCTAATTACACCACTTCACAGAAGACATATTTAAAACGCAGCTTGAGAAGTGAAGAGAATCCCGCCATAAACACACAAGCTGGAATGAAAAGTTCTCTAATCTACAACCTTGTAGCTTTTCAACAGCTGTCCAGAAACCGAAACGGTGGCACAAGAACTAGTTCCTTATTAGATGGAGTTGGGCCACAAGAGAAACAGCCTTGAAGCACCAGCCCTACATTAACGCTGCTTCTTGCTGCCGATTCAGACAAGCACAACTCTCCAATTCCATTTATATCATCTCTCTGAGCAGGAGTCACATTGCTATCAACTGCTTACATTAATTTTTAAAGTTGTACACTTTCTTAGCGCTGCTGATTGGAAGAAATAGCAATGAGGGTTGCTGAAGATGTTATGTGACCTAGATATACAGAAGCAAAACAGCTTAAGAGATACTAATTGCCTTTAAATCTATTTTTCACATTAGTTACCTCACTTGCAAATTTCTGATGTATTGATGTTAATGCAGCTACAAGACAATCAAATGCACTAAGTAAAGCCTCTTCTCTAGTAAATGATGCTTTACGTATTAAAATAGCCAGTGTTTTAAGTTGATTCTTTAGCTGCAATCTACAGCAACCAAGCCAGGAAGATTACTACATTATTTATGGGAAAGGGTTATTTGTGCATGTGTTTTACAAGGGAAAATCTAGGGCACCTGCACTTAATTCTGCTCCTATTCAGGTAAATCGCACTGCCAGGGAAGATGGCCATTTGTTTGTACTGCAGAATGACTTGTTTCATAAAGTACATTAAGATACAGAAAAGACAAGTCCATAAAGTGTACAGAACATAAAGGACAGCACAATATATTCACTATTGAAAGATGTCAAACATATGTACACCAGTTAACACAGATTAGTTTTTTGTCCTGACCTCTCTGCAAATCCATAAAAAGAAAGTTTTGGGGAACTCTGTGACTACACAATGTTGACTTCTATTTACAGTTTTACTCTATGAAATGCAAATGTTAAACACTTGTGAATACAGGCAGGCAAAGAACCCTGAACGCATTAACTGTGCAAGGATTGAGTGCTGGACAACTACATTTTTGAAGCAAAACACCCAGGGCACACTGTAATCCAAGCTAAAAGATTTCTCCTTCTGATTAATTGCTATGGATCAATCCTCAAGAACATTGCTTTGTGTGCACACATTTAGAATATGTCATGAAATCATTCAAATCTCTAGATGCATTCTTAATATACACAAAGTTAAAGATCTTCACAGGTCTTAAAAACAGGTGATGGTAAAAAAGATTTTTTAGGAAAGTTTATGCTTACAGTCACTTCTCAACCTGAATGTGCTACTGAACATCCCATCTTGCTCCTCCCATATTAATTCTAAGATGGACTGTATTTCCTATCCTGAACTAAGGTATAGAAAAAAATAATTCAAGTCAGATCAGAGATCTCAGGACATGGAGCAATGTTTCCAAAAGGCCAGAGAGACAAGGAATGAGAAACGGTAGGCAAGAGGGGAGAAAACACATTGGAATCACGCCAGGTCACAAGTTAAAAGCAACACAGCAGTGAAATCAACAGTATTATTGATGGCAACAGGAGTAAAATTCTATACAAAGAAAGCGACAAAGCAGCAAATCTGAAAAGTAGGACTGCTGGGCATTAAGAAGAAAGCAATTATTTTTTATTTAATAGAAGACTGTAGAACTGCAAAAGCAGTAAACAAATTCTTATGACCTCTCCTAAATCAGGTTCCTTTGGTGACAATCAAGAGCCTCCATCAGCTCTGCACAGAGGATGTCTCCGAGCACTAGGATTCCATCCAGCAACACGATATCATTCCTTCGGATAGATTTCTCCCTTGCTCCTCAGCAATGAGGCATAAGGTCTCTGCTTGCCATTTCCACTTCTACGTGTGGTGCCTGCAAGAGCCGTGCCAGGCAGCTCAGCACCCTTGTGAATGAGACTCAAGCCCGCGGAGCCCCGCAGGCCTCCTCACAGTCTCATAGCTGGGCGTGGGCACAGCCTCACTCCCTGCCTACACCTCCTCTGCAGAAAGCAACAGAGTTTTAGTAAAATCAGTCACAGAAGTCAAGCCAAGCAGAATTATTCTTGCGTTCACTTATACTTGAGTTTTTCCAACACCTTGCAAAGTTAAAGATGGGATACCTATAACTGCATTTTCCTAAGGGGAAGGTGACTGCCCAGGCCTCCAGACTTGTCTCGCCCTGCTTAGAAGTTTACTTTAGCTTTGCTCTTTAAAAGCAATGATTTAAAGACCAGATATTTTGACTTATTTAATTTGTACAGCTTTTACTTCACTTTGAACAACAGTGTAATGAAATACTTTTTAAAATGCTTACATAGAACATACATAAACTACACGTAGTTTCTATAGAATATAGATTGTACAGGAAAACTCTACATATTAAATAAATACATTGTATATATTCATATACTATAAGCACAGAAAACAATAGATGTTGCATGACAGTTGTCCAAAGCTAAGCAAAAGACATATGTATCGTGTGCATACTCACACACACATGTATTTCTGTAACTGATGGGTATTAATAACAAGCAGTTATTCTGCATGAAATGAATTGCCTATGACACCAGGATAAAAAGCAGCCTAGAGCAGCACAAGCATAAGATGACAGCAGAGGCCTTGAAAACACATGCACAGGGTGACAGCCAGGCCCCAGGGCTATAAACAACTTGCTGATCACTAATTACTGGCCAAAGGAGAGTAGTCTTGAGAACTGAGCAGGAACAGGATAAAGAGAACAAAGAGCAAGCATCCAGCATATGTAAAATGCACTGGGTGTACATAAAAACCTAGCATAATTATAACAAGCTAAATGCAACACAGAATTACAAACTAATGAGGGAAAAACAAAGAACAGAGCTTGTCGGCTAACAGAAACAATCAACCTCACGAAGACACACCACTGAGGAAGAAGCAACCGTCCATAGCATCAATTTCCCAGGGAAGGGCTTCCAGGACCAGTCAGTCTCCCATTGCCCTTCCCAGTCAACCCCAAAGTTGAGGATATGTATTTATAAATCAGAAAGGCAGCGCCAAACACCAGAGAATAGGGTGGGTAACAGAAAGCTAGTACATACCAATCGTATAGAATATGAAATGTTATTTGTTGCAGCGATACCAATACAAGATCCTCGTTAGGCTGTTAAGACTTTAATTGGACCAGGAACAAATTCTTGGCTTTGCATATGAGGCATGTTTCCTTTTAATTGCATCAAGACTTCGAGCATGACAAATTGTTGGGAATTCAAGCAACCCGTTTGATAGCTGGAATGCAACAAAGTGCTCTAACTAGGGTTAGAGACTTTGCTTAAAGAAATCCCATGAAATTCCAGGCAAGTTCAACACAAACACATTTACTGCAACAGACCATCCTGGATGGACACTGTATGTACAACAGGCGACTGATGCCTTGTGTGCTGTACACTCATACACAGTTCTACACTCCTACCACAACACACACTAAGCGTAACATTCATACCTGCAACACTGACTACATCTACATTTGAGATTTTTCACTCTTAATGCATTTAACATCTTTGCACACAAAGAATAGGTACTCTGCGAAGTTTGTTTGTTTTTTTGTCCTCCAGTTTGCTCATTTCTGATAAGCTCTCAATTCATACTTTGCATTCTAGTAAAGAGTCCACTAATCCAGAAAGATCTTTTGGGGATTTTTATGATAATCCTTTCTGGCTATTTAGTTTATACATCAAATGCAACTAATTCCTCCTAATGGTAAAAAATAGTGGCTAAAGAGGGAAGCAGCAGTGATGATAAAAAACTGTGCACAGGATCGCTTCCGCAGCTGACCCACATGAAAAATTCTCCTCAGGTTATTGATGCACTAGCAAATCTTCGAGAACAGAGGTAATCTTGTTAAGCAATAAGCATTCATCACCTACTCTCAGCTCTCTTCAACCAAAAAAGTATTTCAAAATGAAATGCATTTAATACTAAAACAGAGGCGTCCTTATGCACTGTAGGCTGCAATTCATTCCTAACTTCTTTTGTTATTTGTGGGGGTTTTTTTTTCCACTCCCCAAAGGCCTTCCTGAACAAGAAGGACTGCTCAGAAGAGCTTCCTTTCCTCATCTCCCGCCTTCCAAGGAAAAACCCATGCTGATTTCGGTATAAAACACGAGAATACAAGGGTGGCTGTATCCAATCTAGTCTACCACACTAACTACGATCAAAAGAGACATCTAGAGAAAAAGCACACAAATGCAACAAGCGAGTGGTAATACCTCCTCAAATGTCCTCTTAGGTTCCTATCATTTGCTTCTCTAAATTGTCTGAGCCGCAGAGAGGTGTGTCTATTTAGTAACCAGGTGATTCCTCTTCCATGAGCTTGTTCAGATCTCCTCTCCAAATCTAGCATTCACAGCATCCTGTAGAAAACAGTCCCACAATTCAGTGGGCATGAAACTGCTTTTGTTTGCTTTAACCTACCCCCTGAGAGCTTCATTTGAAGTCCCCTAGTTTTTAATCTAAAGCCTGTGCAAATACAGCCAATGCTTATTTTTCTGCTTGCCATTCATTATTTTATAGACCTTATATTTTTTCCCCATTACCTTTTCTACAGGCTAGAGGGTCCAAACTTCCATAGATATTCTTTGTATGGCAGCCACACCCTACTTCTTGTCATCAGACCTTCTCATGAGGTCAGTATCTGTTCCAGATCAGTAAGCTGGCTCAGAGTCTTTTATTAAGAAAGCAGGCATTTTTTTTCCCTGCTGCATCTCACATCACATCCATCTGCACTTCATTTCCCTGGATATTTTGCTGCCCAGGCAATTTCCTAAGTCTGCCAGTAGTTTTTTGCCATCCACCTTAACTTTACTAATCCAAGTAATTCAATGTCACCAGCAAATCATGCCCTTAGTGCTCCTTGCACCTTTACAACTCATTCACAACCATGTTGACCAGCAGAAATCCCAGCATGAATCAGTGGAAAGTTACTCAAGCTCCCTCTCTCCCACTAAAAACTGACAAGCTTCTCCTACATTTGTTTCTTGTTTTTCCCCTTTAGGTTTGCTCAGCCTGTGAAGACCCGGGCCACCAATTTTCAGATAACAGATAGCAACACCCTGCGGCCTGGCTTTATGGCTCAGACCTCTTATGAGATTAAGGTACTTGGATATCACGCTCTTACATTTCTAAATGGGCATTTCCACAACAAGCTCCTTAATCTGCTCAAGTCTCACAGAATCAGCATATGAATATGAGAAGAGGCTTTCAAGCCTTTTTGAGATCCAGCTAAACAGCTAAGTCTGCACTGACATGGATGAAGCACTTCTTTCCAGCAGATGTTCAACTAGAAAACAAACCAAATTCAGCCAAAACTAATGGAAGCGAGAAAACTACCAGATATATTTGCACCAACTTCCAGGCTTATATGCAAGCTAAAGGGAAAGCATTTCAGCATCAGTCTTGTTTGGAAGACCTCTGCCCATGCAATAGGCTTCCCAAGACACACAAATTATTAAAAAAAAAAAAAAAAAAAAACTTATGAATTCTTTCAAAAAGTTTACTTATTCAGCTTAGTGTTTCACTTCATGAATCCATCCACATGAATTTCTTTGCCATTTATCACTGGTCTGCCTCATATCAACATTCACTCATCCATACAGAAGAGATGCAAATGTGCATCTTCCCAAATATAGGCATTTCATAAACATACAGGTCTGTTAATCTGACCATTCATAGATTGTCCTGAAAAGTGTGCCACTCCATTACAAATTAAGTCCTTGGTTTACTTATATTAAAAAAGTATACTTTGTGATTAACATAAAGCTCCATATTCCTTTCCCGAACCAATGCCCAGAGATAGTTAAATATTCTCTTTGTGTATTCATCTCTCCTTCCTGCCCCCCACCCTCCCCCACTTCTGGAGAAAATAAATGTCTGTATTCATGCGATGAAATGTGAAAGCCAGACTCATCACAACCTCTGTAAAGCTCCATTCAGCTTTTTTGCTTTTTTAAAAAATGAAATTACTACTGTGCACAATCATAGAGTCTTAAAAATACAAACTGTAATGTAACCTCCTTCCCAACCTATTCTGTTCTACGGCATCTTTTGCCACAAACCACAGCATCCACTTTCTCCTCCTCAGCCCTTCCACTTGTTTCAGTGCTTCCCTACCCTTTAAGTCTCCATTCTGCAATATTTCCTTCACTATTCTCCTCCTTTGCCATTTAAGCTCCTAAGCTCTAGTAGATGCTATCTCGCAGTTCTTACATAGATGCTCTCTGGTTTGCACTCAGCTGAAATTGCTCTCATCTAACCTTAGGTCTAATTGTTTGTTCTTTTTCTTTTGGCTGCTTTTCAGAATGAGCCACGTTGCACTCCTTGCCAGCCTGTCCACTTGTTCTTTCCAAGCTGTTCATTCACATTTTCCTCTGCAAAATTGCTCCTTCCAAGGTACCTACACAAGGTCTCTTTTCAATTTTCCTTTGGAATCCCATAGGGTTTTCTCTTCCATTTTCAGAGCTAAGATAGGAAAAACTTACAAGACTTGAAGTTGTCATCAGAGAGCCTAAAATTGGCATAATGATCACCTGCTGCCAAAACCCAAATATTTTCCCATTTAATATCACCTCATACATACTTACTGATAAGCCCCAGCATGAAAAAAGGAAAGAAAAGAAAAACCCACCTAAAAAAGGACTCAGAATTGTTTGCGCTCTCCAAATATTTCAAACCTGGTTGCAAATCATTTGTAGCCAATGTATTAAAATGCTTTCTCTTCTTAAAGGTATACATTTACTCCTGACATTGGCAGTAAGAAATTTCAGAGGTATAAATAAGGTGCTATTAGTCACTTTTGTTTGTAGGATGTCCCCCAGCTAGTTCCATTACTGGACTGCAGAGGATTCTCTCCAAAGGAATGCATCTGAAATCAAACTGCTTAGGGGATAAGTTCCCTTTAGCTTTCAAGCTAAGGTTTCACACAGATCCAGGGCACTGCTTTAAGTAAACAGCACAAGCATCAGTTTCTTATACCAACAGAAAATTGATACCGTTGACAACACAAAAGTAGTTGCCACCAAATACTAGCATCTTCATCTGTGGTAACATTTATATTTCCTAGGGCCAAATTCTTAGACTAGTCTCTGAAATGGAACTTAAATCTGCAGGGTTTTTACAGTTTTTCCTCTTGGCATCTCTGTTTTTGGCTGATCTTTCTAATTTCCAGCCAAAATAACTCAGCTTTTTGGGGACTGCTGGGAAGATATTTGCACATGACAAAGTTCCTATACACACTTTAACAGAGAGCTCTAGAGCCTCCTCTAATTTGGAGGAGGAACATAAAGTTAATGAGGGTATTATAGTGTCAGCCCTACCCCTTCTGCAATCTCTTAACATTCTTCCAAATTTGGCCTAGTTATAATACAGGAAACCATCTGTGCAAAGAAATAACCAGTCAGATGCTAGATCCTAGCTTCTTTGAAGCTTCCACCTGCATCAAAACAAGCTCCATCCCTCAAAAAACAAGCAGCCAGGTGCTCAGGATGTACCCCGGCATAACTAGGCCCGGGCATTCCAGCCGCAGAGCCGAGCGAGATGTTCCACACAACTGCTCTGCCCGTGCTGCTGGGATCCCCATGGAGACAGGTATAAGAACATTAACTCCTTTCTTGTGCTTTCCCTCCTCTTCTACACTGCACCCAGAGACCAAAGCAAAGTCTTTGATTCAGATGTTGAAGAAACTGGGAGCAAAGCCCAGTACAGAGCAGCATAAGAGAAAATAGCCAGAGCAACTAAGAGACAGGTGAGAAAACAAGGAAACAATGTAAAGGAGAGGGAAAAAAAAAAAAGGGGGGGGGGGGGGGGGCAGAAAGCTGCTACAACACAAGAGGGAAACTTTCCCGGAACCTGAAAACTAGAACAGTTATTCCAAATTTCAGTTCCTCTTCAGCTTCCAGATGAACAGCAGATTTGTTGACAGTGTTTTCTTGCGGAAGCCCCTTTTAATAGTAGCAGTGTAAAGAGGATAATACTGTAATTGATAAATTCTACAGTGCAGCTATTCACTGCTGAGTACACAAACAGCACAACCACAACAAGGATAATCTTCTGCCATGATACTGTTTATCTGCAAATCAGCAGCTACTCAACCCCATGTGCTATTTTAGGCTACTAAACAGCACATAACCCAAAAAATTCAATACATTGTACTACCATACACACATACATATAAAGCACACAAAACAAAACATCAAACGCAGAACACAACAGCAGCAGGGGTATACTGTACATAGCAGCCCCAAGACTCTCTACACCATCAAGTTTCAAGTTACATTACAGACATGGATATAAAATGACAAGCAGCTCTGTAAAGAGGAGGAGCAATGAGATTGTTTTGCTCATCATTAGCCCCTTCATGAGGGGGATGTCAAGTTCTTTCTAAAGTGGGACATTCTTCAGCAATAAGCAATGTGCCAGAAGCATATTAACAGCAACAGAGTAATTAACACGAAATACCATGAGGGTCTCTTCCCTCCAGGTAGATTTAAAAAAACAAAACAGAAAATAGTTCTTTGTGGCCTTTGAGGCCACAACCTTATGTCAATTCAGGCTGAAACCAACTCCAGCAAAAGCCTCGGGAAGGAAGCGGTACTAAGTATTGTTGTACCATCTCCTTAGGAAGCTTGGCTGGAAGCAAAGGGATAACTCGAAGCTGTAAGAACTTGAACATCCATATATGTTTCAGCTCCAAATAAGAGCAAAGATATTCTGTTATTAAAGTTGTAGACAGACAGGGAGGGGGAAAGTCATAAAAAACAAGAGTTAAATTCATAGATGATTTAACCAGATTCTTGAGGTACTTTTGAAAATTTCTGGATTTGTAATATAAAAATTCTTCAACTTAAGTCTGAAAGTGGAAGGCAGTCCCAAGTAGCCTTTCTCAAGTTAACTACAGAGCAGTCTTGCACAATAACACAAACCCATGACTGAAGTCCTTTATATGGCCTGATGGCCTGTGTTGATTTGAAAAGTTAACTATGACACCGTGCCATGTGCTGTATTAACCAACTACACCCCTGAAATAAAAGCTGATACTGAAGTTTTCTCAGGGCAAGTACTTTTGGTTTCAGTTGCACAGAAAAACTTCTGCTTTAATCACATTCCATTTCAATTCAGCTGGCAAGTACAGAAAATAGCTCCCTCTCAATTAGCAAGTATGGAAATAAGAGAGTGAGGATAACTACAGGGATGGCACATGGAGCATACTAGAGATCTAGGGCCTCATGCTACCTGACAGTTACATGGTCAGATCGCTCCACGAAGCACTAACTTCTTCGCCGTGCTGACCCAGTCCAGTCCTCTTCAGATCAAAATCTAGAGTCATCTCCCTAATGCAGTTGAAAAAAGCCAGTGCGGACAGAGCCAAGACAGCCAGAGAGCTGGGGACAGCAGGGAAGGAGGGAGCACTATGTTCCTGTAATAGTCACCTTCAGGCAAGCTACAGATAAATCCAAATTAAGCATTTAACTTGAAGCAAACATCACAGATATTCAAGACAACACTTGTCTTTCTCTAAAATACAAGAATTATTAACACTGTCTTGCTAGTATACTCTATCCAATTAACACATTAATCCAAATTAAGGTTAAAAAAATTTATTATTACAGTGTGGGGAGAGGTTCCTGTTTGATTTGGGGTTTTTTTGGTTCAGCGAGAATTACTGAAACCACATTTTTTTCCCTCAAAACTTTCCGCATTTCCATTTTCCATATTAATGTTAAGAATAATCAGGTCACAAGCAACATCCATGATGCAGGTCTTCGTGCAAATTAACTCCAAGTAAAATAAATTAGATTGATGTGGGGGAGGGTGATTTTTTTTTCTCAGATTTGCCATTTTAAGCAAAAAAATGTTCACATATTCACAGACATAAAAACATGGTTAAAACAAAAACACTCCCACAGAATAAAAAACACTTAAGGTGGACAAGGAAACAGAAGGCAAGAACGGCAGCACAGCCAACTCCACTGCCAGGGTTTGCAGAGACCATTTTAAAATTCCCTTTTTGTGACACCTGTGCAAATGTGAGTTAGTGACTATAAGGAAGGGAATATTTTAGAAAATGGTAAACTGCCTCATTTTTATAAACCAGTGCTATTTTTAATTTTAAGAGACTCCTTTCACTTGCTCAACCGCACCAGGAATTCCATTAAACACAGACAGGCTTTAATTAAAAGAAAAATTGGTTTACAAAAAGAAATCAACTTCACATACTTTTTCCATAAAAGTATTAGACTTATGTACACAAGCATTTCCCCTCAAACTTTCCTTTTTTTTAAAGTAGAAATACAGGATATGTCTGTACCTTTAAAGAACCTGTATCTTCTCAAGACAAACAAGTGTCTAAGCTATAAGTAAGACTTAACTGCATGCAGGAGCATTACCTCAGTGTTTTAAGATAAATATCAAAATTTTTACCAAACCAAAACTACATCCTATCTCACCTCTCCAGATGCAAGTGTTTTAGTTGTGTCACTTAGTAAGCTGACCCATCTCATCAATTATCAGAATAGCAATAAAAAGCTATTTTAATTACAACCATGAAAACATAATTTAGAAAAGATACTATAATTCTGAGATGGTACATCAGGACTTGAAGCTAATACTACTTCACACACCATTTTAATCAAAGGCCACTGGTAATCATTTAATTAAAATACCAGACAATATTACACTGGGCTACCAAAAAGCACATGTCCCTGCCTTCCCGAGCATTGTCACCTGTCACTGACAGGCAACTCTTGGATATACTGCAGCAACTTAGCAGAAAAGCGGGGAGAGAGGGAAGAAACAATGAGGATGCTTTGCTTTTACTATTTCTTTTAATGCAGAAACAAGAAAGAGCCTGCTTTCTCAAAGTAACTACATGAGAAGTAACTTCATAGCTGAGCTTGCAACTTGCTGTCAAATCAGACTTGGATGTTTAGTTTACAGGCATATTTCTACTCCTCAAAAAACTTCTACTTAAGAACCAACACTGAAGTAATGATATATATATATATATATATATATATATATATATATATATATATATCTTTATTCCAGAGATTTCTAAACTGCAGTATAACCAAAAGCTTTATCCAGCCTGCTCACAGTTGCCCATAAAAAGGTAGCAGACAAGAGCAGGCTGAAGATTCACAGTAAACTGCACCATCCTCCAGATATCATCTTGTTCAGGGAAACTCCATGCTCCACCCTCACTCCTTGCCCCACCGTGCAGCAGGCACACCACGAAAAGATGTTTCCAGGAAAAACAACAACCACAAGCGACCACTCTGTCACTACTAGAGACACTTGTTATGTATTTTTATGGAAAGGAGAGGGTAAAAGGTGAGAGACTGAAGTTGAGAGCACAAACTTCTTGGAAGCAACTCTTCTCTGCTACTATTATTCAGAGCAACAGTTTGCAACAGTTTGGAAACGCTCCACAATAAACAATCATTCAATCTGTAAATGCAAAGTTAATACAGCAC
Source organism: Tinamus guttatus (assembly GCF_059628265.1). Lineage (NCBI taxonomy): Eukaryota > Metazoa > Chordata > Aves > Tinamiformes > Tinamidae > Tinamus > Tinamus guttatus. Next base: position 3,773,534 of record NW_028288761.1, on the reverse strand, counting down.
ATCCAAGAGGCATAAACCTACTGTGTATGCACAGATCAGCCATACTCAATAAAAGAGGGGTCAAATGGTCGCACCATGCAACTTCTTGTAAGAAGAGGAAAGGTTACACAGCCCATCCAGCCAAAACCACCACTCCTGCTTTCTGTTTTTGCAGAAAAAAGCCAGAAAATATGAAGAAGCAAAATTTACCAGTACTAAGTGCAGAGCTGATGAGACAACAAAGATCCATTTGTGGATATTAGAAGGTGGTGTGTGTTGCAATTTACAACATCCACAGCTGATGCCCTGTAACTGACAAGAACCTCTCTCAGGGCAGGGGAGGAAACACAAGGTACTTCATGGATCTTCAAGAAAAGAAGAGGGATGGCAACCAACAATAACACTTCCAGGAAGAAAGTAAAGAACCTAACTGATGTACTTTATGTTTCTGATGCAGGCCTTCAGCATGTCAATCCACCAGTGAAACCCTCATTAAACACATCTCACAAAGGCTAGCCTAGTTTTTCACCACAGAGCTAGCTACCATTGACTGACTACTGAAGACAAATGCAAAAGGCTTCTGAAGTACAAGATGTTTGGAACTGACCTCTTTTCACAGCTAGCTTTCAAGAACTATCAAGAACTTATCTGATAAAAACACAAGATGACTACCCTCTGAAAAACTACATGAGAAGAAAGAAATGCTCCTCCAAAAACCCAAACACACCAAGCACGGAATGCATATTTATGTTTTGCCTGTTCCCACGTTACCAACACAATTTAGATTCAAGGAAGTTGCAGCACTATGAAGTAATATGCATACTCATCTTATAAACACCTTACTGCATGTTTGGCTAAATGACAAGTAACAAAAGTAAACTTACGGTAGTGAGAATACTTGTATCTAATCAATGAAGTAATCTGGGTATGACTTCTTTAAAAGACAAGGATACAGAACTTGACAAGTTTTGCCAGTTTAAAGAGGAAAATATTTATTTTTAGCTGACATAAAGATAACACCTAATCAATGAGAAAGTGCATCTTGCCACTCCCCCGCAGAAGTTTCAAAAGCAAGTCAGGATTCAGTAAGTTCTGTACACGTTCAACCTTTTTTCCCAAGCAGACACGTGCAAGAAATCCAAAGGTGTGTACAAGCAGTTCAGCAGTACTTACGTGAGTCTTACACGCTCACAGCACCACTGTAGCTAAGAACAAGCAATGCTTTCCTCCTGCTGCTGCATATTAAAGCAGTAGCAAAAGAGAGAACTGCAGCCTCCCCTGAAAGAGCCGAGTTTTCCTCTCAATTCGCTTTAACTCCACATGTATCAACTTTGCAATGTTTTCAGAGCGGGAATATCTGCACAGTTTCTACCTCAGAGCAAGACCACACCGGTTCATTCATTCATTCACCTGTTACACACAGGCTGGCGGGACAGAGCACTGCGCCAAGGCGTTGGGATACGCAAGCGCTGCAGCCGGCGCTGGGCAGCCCGTCCCAGAGGGGCCGCCCGCGCGGATCGCGCGGCTCTAAGCCGCTTGCGGCGGCCGGGGGCGCGGGGCAGCTTATTTAAAGCGCCGCGCTCGCAGCGGCACGTGCGCGGGCTCCCGCCGCGAGCAGCCGTTACCTATGAGCGCCTGGAAGAGGTTGCTCTGGAAGATGCCGATGACTCGCTCGATGGAGCTCCGCAGAGGGCGATCCTCGGCGCGGCGCAGCCGGGCGCGATACTCCTCGAGGAGGCGCAGGGCGCGCTGCGTGTCTGCGGGCACAGAGCGGACACGCGGTCACGGCGCGACACCGGCACCGCCGCCCGCCCGCTTCGCCGCCCGCCTCACCTTGCTTCCTGACGGGCATGGCGCGGCCCCGGCCGCCCCGCCGGGGGCGCCTCCCCCTGCCGGCCGGGCGGCGCCGGCCCCGCTGCCTCCCTGCCCGCCCTCCCGCCCGGCGAGCGGCCCTGCGGGGCTCGGGCAGCGGGGGCCGGGCTGGGCGCGCTGAGCCGGGCTGGGCTCGCAGCCGCTGCCGCCGCCTCCCGCTCGCGCCGCTCGCAAATTCCAAACTTTCCAGGCAAAATGGCGGCCTGGCGGCTGTGGGGAGCGCGCCCCCCCCCACCACGTGACCGGGCCCGGCGACCGCCCAATCAGCGCGCGCCTCGGCTCGGGGCCGGTACCTAGCGGGGGGGGGAGGAGGCAAGGTGAGCGCGCGCCCCCCCTTAAAGGGGCCGGCGCTGGGGTCACCGCCCCGCCCCGCCCGGCCCCGCCCCGCCGCGAGGCCACGCCTCCCGGCGCAAGGCCACGCCCCCCTCCGCGCGCCCCCTGCCCGCCCGCCGGCCGTTAGCGGCGGGGGGAGGCGGGTAACGGCCGCGCGGCTGTGGCGGCTCCCGCCTGCCCCGGCCCGGTTCGGTCCTACCTGTTGCGCCGTTTCCCCGCACTCCGTGGCACTGTCCGCACTCCGCGGAACGGGAGCGCCCTGAAACGCCTCTCGTGGGGCGGCTGCTTCCTCAGGCAGCTGGAAGCTCCGCCAGCATATTTCATCTGAAAAACTACAAAACCTCACACACAGGCACGCATATGGGGGTTATAAGAGAGGCTTGAAAAGCAAAAAAGAGTTAAAAAGTGTTAAAAAAGTTAAAAGTTAAAGTTCAAAGCCATTCCTGCTGATGCACTTTCAAGCCAGCTCAGTTTACACTTCCTTTGATTCAGGCACAGCTGGAAACACACGAGAGCTCAAACCAGGGAGTTAGAAAGCGGCTTCTGGAAAACTCGTGCCAGTTTGAAGCGAACGGTCTGAAAGTCAGAGCCAGGTTTGGCTGCTGGTCCTAATGTTAAAATAGGGGAAACTTGCGCTGCAGGAACTGTAACTCGGATCTGGAAAAGGCCTCTCTGTCTCCAACCTTACCATGTTTTGGAGTTAAATTTGCACTCGGGATTTCCCTCCCCCTACAGCTACACGCTATGAAATCATTCACATACCTTACTGAAGACAACACATTTAACATATACTGACACACATCTCCCATTTTACTCTTGTCGTATCTTTATTCTTGGAGAGTTTTGACACTAAGCGGTATCAGTTCCTGCATACCTCTAAGGGAAGATGTGCCAAGAGGGAGTACTGGCAGGCGCTTCCATCGTTTGGCCTCATCAGTTTTCACTGTTTACAGCAGCAATAAATGTACTTTAAAGGGGCTGTAGTTCTCTTGATGTCAGGGTAATGTATACAGAGGGAGAGGAAGAGCAGCCTATATTTAGTTAGCAGAAAGGAGACATCTGCAGCAGTTAAGAGTGGTTTGCTGAGTGACAAAAAATTCTATTATTACAGAAAGAAAATGCAATCAAAGGAATCCCCATAACAAACTATTTTTTTTATAAATAGGATTTGATGTTTCTAAGTGATTTTGGTTGTTTTTTTTTAAATAAAAGATAATCCCAATATATATGGTCATTGTGCTGGGAATGGCGAAATGGTGACACTCTGAGACACTACTTATCACTCATTAGTAATGCTCCAGGGAAAGCAAAGCAAAGTTAAAAAAAAAAAAAGAAAAAGAAAGAAAAAAAAAAAAGAAAACATCAAAGAGAGGGTCAGGATGACGGATCAGCAAGCCAGGAAGCAATTAGGTGAACCCTATTGCACCTCAGAGAGCACTCTTGGTTCCCAGCATTTCTGTTTCAGTTCTTGGACTATTGTTGACTGAAAGTGGTGGAACCAGATTGCACAGTACTAAACTTCAGAATATAAAGTGTTTCTGAGAAACCAATGCATATAGAAAATATCCCATGAACAAACAACTACATTTATGTTTGCACACTGCAGTAAGAGTCTGTATTATAAAACTACACTCCCTCACACATGCTATTTTTCAGGCTGCAGCTTTCAGGAAATAGTTGCTTTGTAAAGGGGAGAAAACTAGGCAGAAATCAGAGCATCATGTATGGTTTAAGCAATATCGTTTACATTAAGCAATTGTAGGCAGCGTACTGAAAAGCTTATACTTAATTTGCGACTGATGTGGTCAGCTTTCAAGTGAGCATTACGCTGAGCTCAGCGTATCCTGGCTCAGGTCCAGCATGGCCCTGGGGATGAGGACGGCCGCAGAGCGGAGCCAGCAGCAGCCCAGCTCCAACACAGCCTTCTTGCCCTCAGCAGCGGCCGGGGGGCCGGCAGACCATTGAAACCCTCTGCCTACGACTGAACGTTTGGCAAGGGCAGGAGGGCAGCTGCAGGGCACGTCTTGCCCTGCTCCTTCAAGGAGATTCCACTCAGGGGCATACGCTGTGCAAAGCACACAGCTTGGGCAGCCGGGAGGCAGCCACAGCACAGGAGTGTTGTCCAGATGTGCAGAAACGTCCCTAACCTGATCCCACCCCATCCATGCGCGAGCAAGAAGCAGGCTGTGGGGCCTGCTCACAAACCCATAATTAAACAATGTTCTCTCATACGGAGAAACTGTCCGAGCTTGTTGGGAGCTGCCTGCTCAGGAAGCGATCAGGGCAGTGACCCCAGCCGGGGATGTGCAGCTGCCTGTGCAGCAGCTCTTCAGGCAAACTCCCTGCCAGAAGCAGCTTTGGAAACATCCCTTTGTGCTCTAGAAGTGTCACCCACACAGCGGGCAGCTCGCTGTGCTTCCCAGCTTCTTACACCTTAGGCAAGGCAACATGACACAGAGCGGGGGACCTCACTGCAGGTTTCCTGGAATATCTTGATGGTCATGGAGACCGCTCTGGTTGGGAATATAAGTAAATCTGATATGCCACTGGCAGAGCAAGTGGTAACTGGACAGGGCAAGCTTAAAGTAGGCGACTTCAAGAAACATCAGCTAGATCCACACACTCGCTAGCAATCAGTGCTGTGATGGCCACCTGGAAGCTAGGCAACAAGGACAAGGGACGTCACCACTCTGCAAAAGTTTGCTATGATCAAAATGACCCAGAAAACACAATAGTAGCACAAGCCCCAACAATATCCACTTAAGGAGGATGGGCATTAGACTTAACTCAGCAAATAATGGTACAATTATTCACTTCAAGTTGCACGTGGGTATATAACTTGACTTACCGCTAAAACAACTGCAGCAAAACAACTGCTGCCCGCGGAATAGCAATGACAGTGGGGGTACTAGTGAAAATACTCGAGAACAAGGAAACTGATGCTTTGTGTGGCTTACATTTGTCATCTGCTAATGCCTAGAGCCTACAGTCACCATGTAAGCACACAGCAAGGATGATTCCACTTTTTTTCATACAGAACTGGGAATTGCTCCCCATAACGGGATCTCTTGACAGCTGCGGGCAGCCTTCACTTCGGTCCCCACGCAGCTCAGTGCAGTGTTTCACAGTTAAGCGGGGAAGCAGTGAAATTAATGAAGCCTGATTTCCCCCGGCTAATAAGGAACGCAGCCTGATGGAAGCTAGCTTGTTCCTCCCACCTCGCCTCATCTGGATTCTCTGATGTCTGCTACGATCGGGTTCTGTGCCACAGCCTCACCCTCCAGGAGCTGGGCACTGGCAGAGTCTTTTTTTTAATCAGTGCTAATTGTGGGGATTAAACACAGATGCAGACAACTTCTTATGGAAAAGTTCTGCTTAAGTGAAAGCACAGCCCGGTAGCGTGTCTTTTTCTTGCTAAAGCTACCAGGTATAGGCAATTCTCCTGAGGCTACAGCTACTCTCTGCATTATAGTGGGTGATTACCGTGTCTCACAGCCCCGTGAGTCCTATACCTATCATATAGAATACCAGCTCGTTCCTTTCCATGGTCTTTGTCCTTGCGAGAAAAGGAGGTGCTGCTTGAAAGTCAATACACTGTGTTCTCAGTGCCCTTCAGTGACCTAAACTATTCCGGTTGTTAAAAATCAAAGTGTTAAGTAAGTAAGCTACATTATGAATTTAATAATCCTACTAGATAGAACTCACAGGGGATCATCTCACACATCTCTGATTCCTTGACTTGAATCTTTCTTCTATAGAGAGTTCCCCAGTAACACAAGTTCTATGTTTTTAATTTGTGAACTTCATTGAGAATTTATGGGGTTTGTGAGCCCTTGTTTGTCCTCATAACTGAAACTTCTCTCAGATTAGTTGGAACTAAACCAGAATACAAGAATCCAGTGACTCCTTTATTCTTCCAGCTGCATGTGACCAGTAGATGAACATATTCCCGTTTACAGGAACTCTAAAAGAGAATTTTGTTTGTTTTTGGTGTAGCTGTGCAGTTTGTGTGTTCTGAGGTTATCTGAACGTTTGTCAAATAGGAATTGAATTGCAAGAGCATAAGTTAATCTGATCTTCCTTTTGCCTTTGTATTAAAATATATCTATTCAGTTCACAATCCTTCAAAAGAGTGATCTTTATTATTCCAGCAACCTCAAGAACTAGAGAATAAAAAGGAATGTGGAATATATAATTTCTCGTTCCTTAAAAAAAATATTCACGTGTTTATATTTACCTAATGACTAGTGCAACTGGAATTTCTATTGACAAGTTAAGCTCAGTTCCTGACTGCACATGCCTTGAGAAAGGCTGTAGAATATCAAAACCGAAAGCATATGAAACAGTATTAGTTTAGCTTTTTAATAATTACTGCTAATATGACACGCATCAACCTAGATCATTTTCCTCCACACTTTCTATAATCAGGACTGTGTTATATAACATCAGCTTAAGAGCTTCATAGTTGACTTGCTGATGTAAAGATAAACATCATTATATAACCTGCCTATTTTAACTTTCTGAGTCAAATTGAACAGTGTGGTGTACTGGACAGAATTAACTTACCTGTGTGAGCACTCGACCGACCTAAGAAATAAACCTTCAGAGAAGGAATGAGATGCTCTTCGGCAGTGCTCTCCTGGGAAGACAGTGGTAGTTGCTTTGGTCAAATGAATATTTTAATCAAATGAATATTTACAGGTGTGTTTAGAAAGTTAATTTTGGAACCTTTTATATGAACAGATATATTCCATTTAAAATCTGTTCAAAATAAATTTAACTCTCCATATCATGTAAACATATAACAAAATCATAAATGAATAAATAACAACAAGGTCATCTAACTCAGATAAGACACAAGAAAAGGCCAGTTAAGCCTCACGGAGGCATTCAGATCCGTGCAAGCAGCAGCTTCTCCCGGCCGCTTTATGGGAGGAGATCCAGTGCTTTTTCCTCCTCCAGTCTGCGGCTGCCCCCGACGCGGGGCCGTCCCGGCTCCCGTTGAGGCGGCCGCGGCGCGGAGGAGCTCCCTGCTCGGCACGAGCGCCCGCGGGCTGCGGCTGGGCGGGGGGCCGAGCGGGCGCCCGGCACGCGCCTCACACACGGGCACCCGCGGCCGCGCGGAGCAGAGGGGACCGTGCCCGGCCTGGGGCCTGCGCGAACAAATACTCTTTGTATCTTGGAGCTACTGACACATGCAGCTCCAAAATAAAGAGTTTGAGAACACTTCTTCTGGAAATGCCTAACAAAGTCATACTTGTCAAAAAGTACCTTCTTTATAAAGAGCGAAGAATCACTTTTACAATAAGCAAGACTTTCTTGCAAGATACCCAGTGTTTGTTCTCACCAAACACTGAGTATCTCAGACACTGTGGGCACACACCAAGGACATGGACCTCTTCTAGCAACCCCAGTCTCTCCTGAGAAAACAGTTTGCCTAAAATCCCAAATGTGCAAACATTGCTGTGTAACCACCTACCTTTTACATTCATGAGATAACTGAGGAAATACCTATCCGCAAACCCTTAGTGGGAGCACAGATAGCAGACTGCTCATCTGGCATTCACCAGAAGTCCTTCCTCCTGCGACATCGACACCTCGCTTGCTGCTCGCTGCACGTCACAGAAGTTTGCCACAAAGAAACTGGTCGAGAGAAGAAGCAAAGGGAGCCGCATGCTCAGTGGTCCCTCAGGGCCACCTCTGGTGCTGAGCGGGTGATGGAATCATCAGGCACATCTTTCCTTTAATGGGTATCTTGCCTACTTGTTTGGGTAGAAAATTGGAGAGGACAAAGGTAAAAGGTAAATATGTTCAGTCACCACGCAAAGCAAAATAGTGGGGCCAAAGAGGAACGCAGCTAGAGCATTCAATAAAAGTTTTGTCTTGTTTGGGATTTTGTGGCTAATTTACGTTGTAGGAGGGAGAGGCTGATGGCAGCTGAAGGTGCAGGATGAGTCCTCCAGCATCCAGGTGAGCAAGAGCAGAGCTGCAGGAATCTGTGAAACTGCATCCGGCTGAGCAGAGATCTGCTGGTGAAGAGCACATACCCTGCGGAGGCAAATCGGAAAGGATCTGGGGTCTCTCCCCTAAGGTTTTCAAAGACTGCAACACATATTTAGAAAGAAAAATTAGAAGAAAAAGGGGCTTCCATTTCCTTCTCTCATGGAGGTAGCTTGGTACACACACAGCTCTCCTGACCTAGTGCAAATGTAGAACGTGCCTCCTATTTCACAGGCTCACTGAGGATTTGCCCTGTTATTAATTAAAATTTCATCTGATTATAATTCTATCACTTGCTGGAAGGAGCATCCACTTCCATTGCTAACAGTTCATTTAGACTCTGAAGATGTTCTGTTATTTAAAGCAAAAGCATCAGTCCAAAGAAAGAAAACTATAGCTCTATTTATGGCATTACATTACAATTCAGATGGGATTAACTAACTCTGCTTCTAATCTCTTTAACAATATAATATGATGAAACTTGCTCTCTGTGTTAATTATTGTTTGCTAGGACTATTTATGCCGGGTACGGCTTTGGCATAGCTCCAGCGAATTTCTGATGCATCTTTGAGCTTTCTTCTGCTTTGGCCTAATGCAACTACAATGATAATATTCTAGATAGCCCTTGCAGGGTGAGGGACATGCTCGTATTTATCTCAGGATGAACCACCTCACACCTTCAATTAATTAGCAACTGAAGAATGCTAAAATCTATCTGTGGTTGGAACTAGATGCAATCGGGTCTGCTCTTTATACATAGCCGCAGAATTGCAAGCATCAAGGAAAAGCTGCGTGGGAGTTGAGCAACCCTCTCAGCTCTCACTTGCTTGGGTCCTTTCATAGACTTCATCTGCGGGGCTGCAATTAGTGCGGGGCCTCCAGGGCTGCTGGGGCCGCCCGGCCCTGGCTGCACCAGCCGGGCGGCCCAGAGGACCCGTCCAGCTTTCACCCCTTCCTGACTCACAGCCCTTCAGGAATCCAACCCGCTGTAAATGTTAGTAAGTAAATGATGTGGTCTAGCCCCAGTCAGTTGGAATTAACCTTTCCACACAATCCAAATGCTTGCTGCTTTTTATGTTTTTGCGGCGAGTTATTTCTGTAAACAATTTGGGTGGAAAGTACTTTTGAAAAATGGGGAAATATATAAAACTCCTCCCAATACCGTGCAGATTTTAACAGCCCACATATGGACCAGCTCCACTGCACAGCCAGTGCCCACAGCAACAAGCAGCCTGCCAGCCCCCAGGCTCCAGCCCCTGCAACAGGGACACTGCTGAAGCCAGGGAAATGGCTCCACAAGGGGCACAGCCAGGATGAAATCATTAGCCTGACCCCTCAACCAGCTTAGCAGCTGTGTAGACCGCAAGGAGAACACAGGCTTTCATTTTGCAGGCAAAACTCAAAACTCTGATTTACACCTGCCTGCAGAAAAACAGACACTAGGAAAGTCCCAAATTCCACTGAGCAATGTTTGCCCTAAAAAATATTTCTGGTGATTTTACTACACTCAATTATATCATATATTATTTTACAGTCTCTCGTTGTTTCTTACAGCTGTTCAAAACATGGGCTCCAAAGGAGCAGCCTCTGCAGCTTTTCTGTCCATACCAGGCTGCAGGACACTCGTGACCCCGGGGGTGTTTATAATGCAAACAGTGACCTCCCACCCTCCCCAGAACAGCCTCCCCCAGCCCAGCTAGGGGAGGTTCTTGCCTGACCAAAACGCTGCTGCACTGGGGCTGCAGCTGCAAGAACAGCCCTGCTTCTGGAGGGCTGCCCCGCTTGGGGCTGCCGCTCTCCCTTTGGGACAGGGCGCCCCGGGCCCAGCAAAACCTCTTGGTGGCGGTGGCTCTTTTCCTTCCTTTCCCAGAGGGGCAAAACTACCTCCTTCCGCAGAGTCCTGGGCCGGCAGAAGGGCAAGGGCTGCCCGGGAGCAGGCAGCAGGTCCAGAGGTCCCGCCAGGGCTCCGCCAGCAGCAGGATAAGGGCACCAGAGCTGGACCTGGTTTGTGCACTGGGATCTGTTGGGGATGACCCACTGCCTTTGGCCTCAGAGCCCGGGCTGCCGCCGTCGGCGCTCTGCCTCCATCCGAGGCAGTTCTCCTAAGACAAAGGGAACCGCCGTGTTGCTCTGCGAAACAAAAAACAGAATAAGGGGAAAAAAAACCCACATATGCGAACAGTTATGGGTAATCAGCTGAAGTTTAGGCAACTGCATGGAAACCAGGCACAGAAACTTCACAGATTTTCGGATGACTCTGGGCTTTGTGCAGGGAACGGGGCTCAGGGACACTGCAGCCTCCTGCAGGCAGGTGGGCAGGTCTCTGAAAACCAAATACCAGTGCGAGCGGCAGGGAGGAGGAGAGATGGGGCTTTTTAATCACACACTGAGCTACTTCAGTGCTGCAAGCCCAGGAACTAGGGATGGAGCAGTGGAGCCTCACAGAGGGCTGGATCCCATCAGCACTGGTGCTTCCAAAACACAGGATCTATTTACAAGAAACTCTTGGGAGCACAGTGAAATTTAATGGGGTGAGAGGCAATTATATTCCCAAATAATTTGTTTTTTGAAGGTCATCTTTGAAGGGCTCTATGGGGCACAACAGTCTGGCAGAAGAGGGACATCATGGGGGACCTGGGCAGGATTTGGGGGGTTGTGAAAGCAGCTGGAAGCTATCTCTGTGAACATTAACGATGTTCAGGCAGCCAAGCTCAGCCCCAGAACAAGGCATCTGCTCTGCAGAGACCAGGAGAGCTGCACCCGGGGCGCCTGGTCCGGATGGATCCTCGAGCACCATCACTGAGGTCACACTTGCAGCTTGCTTGGGTTGGGGATTGCAGGGTGTTTGCAGAAGGGCCTGAGCCCGTCTTGGCCATGTTGTCAAAAACTGATCTGTTGCAGAGGTGGCCTAAGACTTCTGCTGCACCACACTGCATTACCTGGGGTTCTTGTCCCAACAAAGATTCCACCAAAAATGAGATTGGTTTGCCTGAAATCCTCTAAGATTCTGAGAAAGCCTGTGCAGCTGGATGCAAATATCTGAGATCCATGTGGAGAGAGGAAATTGTTCTGGGACATTCAGCTTTGGACAAGCCTATGATCTGCTGCTTGCAGCATGTTAGAAAGCACTGTTGGCACTACAGCGGAGACACCCAAGAAAAGCAGTAGAGCTGCCCTGCTTTTTGGGCAAGAGTTTTGCCCCAAAGTGTGACAGGCAATACCCTTCCATCAGGGCTGCTTTAGCCGTTATAACTGGCTTGGTGAAGGAAAGGAAAAAGAGGCAGCCATCTTAACCCAACAATAGGTGAGAAAAAGATGGAGTGACAGAAAAAAAACACTAGTGCCTGAGCTGTCAGAACATATCTACTGCTAGGGGAACAGGACGGAAGGTGGCTGAGGATGGAAGTCACACACAGTGTCAGAGGCTGGAAGTTTCCTCCCCAAAGCCACTCCACAGGTTCGGACACTGAGCAGTAGCACGTTCGGGGCTGACCGGCCTGCCGGGCCGCAGCGGCGCCTGCCTGTGGCGGGGCAGCTTTCCCAGCAGGACCAAACCCTGGGGAGAGCGGATCCCCCGGCAGGGAACAGCCCCAGACAGCCCAGCCCTGCCACCCCCGTGCAGCTTTTGCACGACGTGGCTTTCAGGTGATGTTAATCTTGCCCCCTCATTGGCGATTTAATTAATTAATTCAGATTAAAGTGATAAGGTTGTCTATGTGGGAGCTCTAGTTTAGCTGATGGTGGGATAAACACAATCTCATTATAGCTCACTAATATTGCAACCATCTCCCCCAGCAGCTGCCTGGGCAGCTCCATCCCTGCCCCTACCCAAGGACACCCTGCTCTGGATACTGCCAAATCCCAGAGCAGCCAGTGCCAGGAGGAGGGTTATCCGGGGCTAGGGCCTCCCTGATCCCAGAGAGGCCAAGAGGGGCTGTGCTGCAGCAGCAAGGCCCATGGAGGCCACAAGCCAAGCAGGAGCACAGAGGGCAAGTCTCCTGAAGAGGAAACTTGGAAACATTTACTAAGTCTAGGATACGTCCCTGGTGGGCATCTGGATGGAGCCTCAGCTCCATGGGACATTTCCAGATGCTCTTTCCATGGCAGGTAAATGGGAGAGCAGTGCCCAGCTAGGGGGGAAGGCAATGCACATTCTAACAGCTCCATGTCCTCCATGGGCAGCTGGGGCCCATCTGACTGGGCCGATCCCAGGAGCTGGCGAGGGGAGGCAGCAGCAGCAGCGGCTCCACATGCAGGCAGGGCACCCGTGTCCCCGTGCGCAGGGCGCTGGCGGCTACGGCCCTGCGCTGGGCTCCGCGTGCCAAACGGCTCAGCAGGGACCACCATGGGGGCTGAAGGTTTCTTCTGCATCCTCTGTGCTAACTTAATTGCTGTCGATTACAAATCCAGCTCCAACTTATTGCTTTGCAACAGAGAACAGCCATTATTTAAGAGTGAGATGCTTTTGCATCCAGCTCCTGGAGCTGGAAATGTTTGGGCTATTTAACAGCATGGTACTAGGCTGTTTAGCAAACAAACAGCACGTAGCTCTGAGGAGGGCCAAGAGGCACCAAGAGGCACGTAAGGGCTACCTGGTTAATGGCATGGGCCTTAACAGCAGCTCCTCCTCCATGAGGGTGGCAGACGGCAGCAGAGCCGCACGCACGGCCTGGCTGAGATGAGCAACACAAGCTGGACACAGCACCCCGAGCTGCTGCAAACAGCCTTCAGGTAACAGCCCTGGATATTCAGCAGGATGCGAGGAAGAGCTGCAGTTGCGCCTGCTGCCTCCCCTAAAGCCTCCTTTGGCCCTGCCTGAGGAAGCAGGAAGAGCAGGATGAGCCCATGCTCCGTGGGAGCTGCTGGAGGAGGAGGCAGGTGCTGCAGGGTGGCTGTAGCCGATACCTTGATAGATGCCTCAGGGGAGCTCAAGTGGACAGTCCTACCCCAGCTCTTGAATAAATCATTTCCTATAGCTATGAAAACAGCTGTAGTGATGCTTAATTTATTTTTTTATTCTAATGCAGCAGCAAGTAATTGCTTTTTAGAACAAGTATTTAAGAGTGAGGATAGTAATAAGCCTGTGCTTTACATTATTTCCTTGCGTTAAATGGTATTCTGCTATTCATACGCAGCTCTGCCGCGTGCCTGCTGCCTCGCTCAGCTTATTCTCCTCCTTCGCAAAGGGATGGAGCTAGAACAGCTCCACCGAGCTGCAGATTTCTTTGTGGCTGTCCCTGATGGATGACAGTGACATAAGCTGCTGTCTGGGGGATTTCACGTAAGCTGAAGCTTGGAAGTCTGCGCTACACAAACAGCGTCAAAGCACACCCAAGAGCCCAAAATAGGCGAGAGAAGGCGGCACGCAGACTGAAACGGCTCCAAAGCACTAGATCTGGACAGGAGATTAAATATAAATTGTGGACATGGGGTTAGTTTAACTAGCTCCAGTGAGACAGGCATGAGCCGTCCCCGCAGCGCGGTGCTGGCACAGGGCGCCCAGCTGTAGAAGTAAGGCCTGTTATTATCTCCCCACTCCTCTTCCCACAACCACAGAAATGACAAATCAAAACCTGGTCTGGTTCAAAGCAAGCGGCACCAAAAATATTTTTTTCAGGCAAGTGAAAAGAATTTTGATGCAGCAGAGAGCAAGTGAGAGATGAAGAAGGAAATAGCAAGCGAGTTTGCAAGTTCCCAACGCAGCTGGCAAGTGCTGTCGAGTAACACAGCGAGTTTCAAATACTGAGCCCAGCATCCTGCAGCCCCCATCCTGCAGCCCCCATCCTGCAGCCCCCATCCTGCAGCCCCCAGGTAGCCTGGATGGGGGGTGGATCAGAACAAGCCTTCTCAGGCCATTCAGGACTCGAACATAGATTAAATCCCAGTTACAATCATACTCAAATTTCTCCAGCCAAAAGCTAAAGCTGCAGAGCCACCTTCCAGGGTGGATCACCCATCTATGAGGGCAGGCAGCATATTGTCAGTTTTGGTTTGTTTGTTTTTAATTCTCTTCAAAGCACTCTCAGGGTCTTCCCCCCTTTCATGGGGATATATAACACAGCAAACTGAGAACCTGCCACTGCACCTCCTAGATTATGGAGGTCCATGACATAAAACATGCAACACCCAGACCTTTAAAATCCAAACCCCTATAAATGAATATGAATAACTGTTGCCTTGCTAATGTGTCACCAAGCAGCACCAAGATAGGTCACAGGGCTGCAGCACACCGGTGTGCTGAAGGAGTTGAGACACACGTGAAGGGGGTGCAGAGGCAGTCACTGAGCTGCGGTTGCTACGTTCAAGGCTGAGTCGCAGCTTTAGGGAGAGGAAGTGTAAAATGTTCCTGCCTAGCTGTGTGCGAATAGCAATGAGACATGCTGTCACTTCATTGCTAAACCCAAAACAACACACTCACCTTTCATCTCCTGCATTTTAAACAGCATTAGTCAGACTAGGCACATGACGCTGGTTACCCTAGAAGGAACAGTAAGCAGAAGCTCAGAGGCTCCTAAGCACTTTGTAGCCTGTAAGTTATGCTCAGGTGCCTCCTCCAAGTCACATGGAAGCCTGCAGCCTCCCTCAACTCTGACACCTTTGGGAAGCACAGAGCTGCTGGCGAGGCTGGGAAGTGCCGGGAGCAGCCATGGTGAGACGGGAGCCCTTGCAGGCAGATGCCCGAGCAGGGATGGGGATGTGGGGATGCCGCCGTGTCCCGCGCTGCGACATGGTCCCAGCAGCGCCGCTGCCCTCCCTGCCACACGTGTTCAGCACCTGCTTCTGCGTCAGCATGGGACAAACCTGGCCCTGGGGACAGCTGCACAGCACTGCAGAGCACGTGGTTCAGATGTTCCTGAGGTCAGGGGCGTCACTTCTGGACGAGATCCTATATAACTGGGCAGAAAACACAGTCATGGAAAGCACAATAGGAGAAATAATCCCAATACAAACTGGACCAGGGCTCCTACAGTGAGACTGGCTCCTGCCTGGTGCTCGGTGGGGGTGGCCGGACACAATTCCCCTGGCAGGGCAGCCGTATTCACGTGTAAATCAGAAGCTGCTTCAAAGGCTTCAGCTGAATTCCTCCTTCCCCCGACTCTGGCTTTCCTATTCCCCCATTATGCCAACAGCTTAATGAGAAGACTTTTAAGTCACCGAAAACATCTCAATCATATAATTAAGCAGCGTGTGAATATCTAACATGCAACAGGAGGAGGTTTGGGCTCTCCAGTTCTGAGGCTACATGGGAGCTTGTGGGCTAACTTAATAGATAGGAAGATAAAAATAAGCCTGGATGCCCTTGACAGTCCCTCCAAAAGATTCTCCACCACATGCATTGGACTGTCTCCATACCCCGTGTGACCCCAGCTGTGGGGGGAGCTTCTCAACCCCTTCTACTACAGGAAGGAGCTGCTTATCCTCAGGGGCAACCTGCAGAGCTCCCCAAAAGCTTTGATCCCAGGGCAAGACTTTGCAGGAGCGCTCCATCATCTGATCCGCACGAATGAGCCTTTTGCCATTTCAGCTTCAGTCTCAGCTGACGAGCCATGAACCACAAAGCCTTGGATGAAAGGGCAGTGCCGGTGGAGGCAAGAGGCCATAGCTGCCAAGCAGTCAGCAGCCGAGGGCAGTGACCAGGAGAGCAGGGATTGATCTGCCTCGAGAAGTAGGGACAAAGAGGAGGACAGCGACGAGGGCAGCAGGAAGGAAACACACAGCTGCAAAGGCAGGAAATTGCAGTGCTGAGAGATATTTAACTCTTGGAAAGCACATGGCAAAAGCTGTTGCAGTTTATCTAGAGAGAGTCGCTGGCAGGGCCTGTGAGAGGCGGCCGGAGGGCGAGGGGCAGCGCTGCATGTGCAGACGTGGCTGCCCCGCACGTGTCCACGCACGGGCGCCGAGACTGCGCGTCCGCCTGCGGCGAGCGGGGCTGAGCTCAGCTCGGGGGGACAAAGCTGCTCCGGGAGACTAACAGCCTACGGGAGGCCCTTGGAGCAGAGCTGGGCATGAACCGGGAGCTGCAACAGCACCCAGGGAAAAGCATGGTTGGGAGCCAACAGTTATGGACCAGCCAAGCATTTCAGACCTTGCAGCACAAAAGGCACCTTCTTGCAGACTTTGAATTTCTCAGGTACTAGACACACTTTTTTGCTTCCAGTGAAGAAATTGCAGAATGAATATGATGAAGAGTGCCTCTGGACTTGATTTTGGTAGGGAAGTAAGACATGATAGGGGACTGCCTATAGAATTTTTTTTTTTTGAGCTCACAAGTTTTCTAAAAAAATAAAGCAACATAAGTCTTATTTCAAATTCCCAATTCCAAAAAACAAACTATACAAGCTATACAAAATGAGAAGTCATCCAGGCAGAGGAGCTCAAAGACCAAAAGGCTGAGGGTAACTTTCAAAGAAGCCTCCTAAGCTGCCCCGGGACTTGCATCTCATGGGACAGGCAGAAAACCTAGAGACCCAAAGCCCACACAGTTTCACTTAGCACAAGTGGACTGACGCACAAAGTGGCAGAAATAGCAATATTAAAGCAAGTTGTTCATTCTGGGACAATACCATATGACTAGGGAAAAGCAACATCAAATTTATACTCAAGAAAGGCAGAAGAAAAGTGATAAGGAAAAGCCCAGCAGTCCAACTACAGTAAAATGCAACTCTTAAAACAAGTTTTGAAAAAGCAGAGGATAATGAAAACTACAGCAACATTGAATATGAACTTTATGAAGAGATTTTTTTTGTCAGACTTTGTTCTTTTTCTTTGAAAGAGAAAGGAAACCTCTCACTGCTCCTCTCTTTGGGCTGCAGAAAAGCAGCTAACAAGGCATCAAAGAGATTAGCAAACCAAAGACACCTCCTCGGAGCCACATTACAGAGTAGGCAGGAACTGGCTACAGGGCAGGCAAGGGATAAACCGTGGTGAGAGAGGACGGATGAAGCTGCAGAGGAATTACCAGGCACAGGCCCTCAAACATCTGCCTTAAACAACACATTAAATGTTTCATACACGAGCCAAGGGAAATCTGCTCATCAGCTGTGTTCACGAGAGCTGGATTCATCTGGACAGACACCAAGGAGGGCATCGCCAGCAAAATAGCCTGCTTTAGGAAGGATTAACATGGCTTAGCCTGGCAAGAATAAAATCAAACAGTGGAGACATTCCCATTCCTCCCTAAAAGAGATCAGAAAATACACATAAGAGAAAACAGTTATTTCTGCCACCAAATGAGTAGCTCAGCAGCCTTAGGAGGCCAAAGGGGGCTGACGGGCTGGGATTGACGTGACTAAGCTGCAGCTCTGTCACCACTGAGCAGCAGCAGGACAAGAAGCCAAGCTCATTTCATGACTGAAATGATTCATGTTAAGTCCAGAAAATGGGACAAGAGAGTGGATGCGCGGATGCAGCCCACGCTACCAAAGCCATCCAAGCTCCTGGAGATGTCACTCCTTGTACATGTACCCGTTTCCTCCAGCTGCATCTGGCACAGCTCGGCTCCAAACACTGCCGAGACACCGTGCGGACAAGGCAGAGGTGTCCCTGCATGAGCTCCTTGGGGAGCTCAGGGAGCAGCAGCTCCAAGGATAAAGCTGGGAGCATTTCCCACAGCACCCATCACACATTGAGACCGCAGAGCCAAGCTAACGACACAGCTGACATAGCCATTGCTTCACAGTGGTCAAGTCTTTTGACTCATAAAAGAGTAGCTGGAGTTTCCTGTCTTTCATAAAAGTCAGGAGCCCTTCACTCTCCAGCTCATTCATTGGAGATAAAATCTCTTGGCAAAGGCCCTTTCCTCACTCCTAGGTTAACTGCATTGTTCAGCCTCTGCACATTACTTAGCACTGCTCTCCTTTCAATCTCCAGCAAAGTTGTTCGCTGATATGGCTGGAGACCAGCCAAGCTCTGCCAATCAAGGTCTATGGGGCTTATTTGCCACCCTGAATTCTCTCTCATCTCTGTGATGAAAACCACCCTGGGGGCTTGCCCAAAACCACCCAGTCATTCTACCTCTATATCTGTAGCCTACTATTAAAGGCACTTTCAGTGTCTTTCAACACTGAAGAGTTTAATAACTTGTTTTCCAGGAGTGGGAGAAGTGATGGGATCCAAAGAGACAAGGTAGGAGCATGAGATGGGAATGGCTGCATATCAGTTACTGACATGTGCTGGTAACAGAGCAGTGGAAGCACGAGGAGGGCCTGGGTCCTCTGGCTCTCTTTAGGGAACACCCTGCAGTGGCAACAGTCAGCATCACGTGTGTCCCATTCTGCCAGTTAATGGCACACTTCCAGGGAGTCACTATAGTTTAAAGAAATTAAAAAGTACCATTTTCATTAAAACTCTAAAGCAGCAAACCAGTTCCCAAGGGACACAGTAAAAGATCTGTCACTGAGACCTTACAGCAAGGCTGATCACATGGCTTGAAAACACAAGGAACAGAACTACAGCCTGCACTTTGCAGATGTCTGTTTGCTTTAGAGACCAAACTCTGCAGGGCTTCAGCCTGCCCAGACCTCCCCTGCAGCTCCCCAAATGGTGCTTGTGATGGATTCTCAGCTGGTGCTTCCCTTTGCTGCCCAACAGACATGGTCTCGCAGACACCCCATTTCTCATGGCACAGTACTATCTCCTCTGCATCCAGGATGACCATCATTTTGTCTAGCCAAGTCTGCAGAGCTCATTTAAACCTGTTGCCTGCCAGTGGTACAAGCCCTGCTTGGTGTGGGGGCATTGCAATAGGCTACCTGAAAATCCTTTTCCCATCTTTTCTCCTTCTATTTTTTCCCTGATTTAGCCCTATGCAGAAGTGTGGTTAGTCTTGGATATGCTCTTGCAATTCGGAAATACAGAATTTAACCTCAAAAGCAGAGTCCCCAGTTCCACGAGGGGCATGAAAGAGGTTTGCTGTAGCTGGGGATCATCCTGTGCCCCATATAGTGCTGCAGGGCCGTCTCTGCAGGGCCAAGGCAATTGCTAGGGCAGGAGCATCCCCTCACATTTTGTTTCAGAATCCACCACCAGCACTGCTCCGGAGGCTGAACATTGTGATGCTTCACTAAATAATAACAGTAATTAAATAATCAGGACATCTGCTTATTATTCAGACAGCTACGAGGACAACCAGGTAGTGGTTAGTGCAGGCATCCTGCACTGCCTGTGTGCGAGATGAGGGACTGCACAAGTGGTAATTCAGAAAAGCCCCTCGGCATCCCCAGCAAGTCAAAGTCTACAAAACATTTGCCCATGCCCTAGAACCAGCTGGAGACCTGGATGAGCCCTGCGGGATAGCTCTGGCTTCTGATCTCCTAAATGCCATGGGAAGAGAGGAGAATCCGAGGACACTGCAAACGCCCTTGGACACCGTGATGGCAGACAACTCGTCTCCCTGGCAGCACCTGGGAGTTTCATTAAACAAGTGTCTCCCCCACATCAAAGGAAGGCAAAAAGCTCAAATAGTTTTTGCTAATCTGTCCTGAGGGGGAAAAGCAAAGAAAAAAGGAAGTCTTTCCTTGTGGCACCAACTAGAGCAATCCCAGTGAGCACAAGCAGGACGCGGTGTCTTTGAGAACAAGTCCCCACCTTGGAACACCAGCTCCTCCTGTCCCATCGCCTCTCTCCAGCTGCAGCCCAACTGCCCACTTCACTGAAAGGCAGCAGGAGGAAAAAGCCCAGGCAAACAAGTGGAACAAAAAAAAAAGAAAGAAAAAAAACAAACAAACAAAACCAACCAAACAAACAAAAAAAGAGGGGTACCATTACAAAAAGGAAAATTCATCCAGTGGGACTACAGAACCATGAGTCCAGTCCACCATGAGTTATGAACAATCTAGTCTCCTTTCAGCCACAGCTGGAAATACCAGATCCATTTGTTGTATAGCTCTGAAATCCTCAGGCCAAGTATAAAAATGCCCATTACCAGGGAAAGGGATTTTCTTTGTTTTTAGGTATTAAAAACTCTCAGACCTTAGAGCACTCCCAAAGGGAAGTGGTAGAGCCTCTTCTCCACTGAGGCTAGCAAGGCCCCTTTTACAGGGAATCAGGGCACTGCAAACATGGATGAAAGATTATTTTTCAGCTATTCCCCCAAAGCCTCGTGCACCAGACCTGCCTCATCAGTTCTCATGCCCTCAACGCCAGAGCTGCTCCCTGGACAGGCCGCCCAGCGCTGCCGTCACCCACGCACGCAGAGCGGCGAGGGCAGGCCCAGCGGCGAGGCCGCCCGCCCGCCCAGCGCCACACGCGCAGCCCCGGCAGCGTCGTATACCCGCTATACGTGCCCTTACATCACGGCCTTGCCTCAGAACCGCTGTGGCAGGGAAAGGCAACCAGGGCACATGGATATTTTGCTGCAGGCCCAATACTGACTCAGCGGCCATTTCCACAGCTTCCTCCCAGGCTGCTCTTTTGGGTCTTCAGCCCTTCTAATCACCCACCACACCAACCGCCTGTGCCTGAGGGAAGCACCACACTTGCTGCTCCTGCCTTCAGCGCATCTCCTAATGGGTTAGCTCCATAGTTTACTAGTGCAGGCTGTTTTGCTGCCCATTAAGTCCTTGTGCAGCTTATCTCAAATCAGCAAGAATTGCTCCATTCAGCAGCCCTATAGAAACTGCTGGAAATGAGAACCAGATGCATTTATGCTCTCCCTTCTGCTAAGGGAGTGCTCTTGAAAAGCACTAGCAACTCACTTTGCAAAGAAGTTTGCTTAGTTCTATGTTACATTTTTTCTTTGGTAATTTTATCCACAAAATGGCATATTTCACCAGGGCATCTGTGTTCTTTTATTTCCCTTTCTGTGCGGTTATTCCAACAGCTGCAACTACGCTGCAGTCCCAGCTGAATTAGTATAAAAATATTTGCACTATGTCAGATCATCAAGACTGCTAGAGAACCACAGAGGCTTCAAACAGGTGATTTTATCAACTGACCTATTTCTCGAGGAAGTAGAAGAGAATTATTTCAGGGAATTTACAAATGAAAACTTATTTTAAGTGACTTCAAGTCCTAGCCTCAGCTTTCCTTTTCATTTGTTTGTAGACACAGTTCCTTGGTAAAAATCTGTCAGACTCTGCTGTGGTCTCTAGCATCCACGAGAAGGTAAAAGGTTGAAATACAACATTAAAATCAGATCTCAAAAAACCTTCCCAATTTATTTCCTACTAGAAACAGATTTAAAGTGGTGAGAACCTCATGAATACACACAAAATATTTTCAACTAAACGATCCTTTAAAAGATCAAACAGAATCACGCTGGATTTTGCAGCACCTTTGCACATGCAGTGCATTAGGCACATGCCAGTACCCTTCGAAGCCTTGAGGACCAGCGTTCCAGTTCTAAAAGAGCCCAAACATCCCCTTTTGGGGGAAAGGCCTGTAATGCACAGTAAGGGCTTTCTGCTGAGATCAGCTTTCCATTTCTGGCCTGCAGCAGCCATGGCCATAGTATAGCCCTTTATAGAGGCTGGAAAATAAGGACAGCAAAAATCCACCTGCACTCAAGTTGCTGCATTGACTGAAACTGAAATCTGTTTGCCCATGTAGCTGGGCATATTGGGCAGAGATCCCTGAGCGATGCACAGAGGAGCGACGCGCTGGGGCAGTGAGAGCAGCTTCATGCTGAGTGCCGCACACACTGGGCCGCCCTGCTGCTGCCTGCGGACACACGGCATGGGAAGCTGCAGGCCACGGGCTGCCCAGGGCACCAGGATGTCCCTGTCGGTGGGGACTGCCTGGGGGCTGGTGCCACAGCAGGAGGCCGTGACTGGGACCATCAAGCAGGAGCCAGAATAAAGCAGAAAGAGAAACTTTGTGTGGGTGGCGAGAGGGGAAAAAAGAGAGGCAGATTAAGACAAGGATCAGAATCTGCAATTCACGCAAAACCTGTTCTGTGTCATGCAGGGAATAATTAACTCTTTCTATGTGCAAAGGCACTGGTGTTGGCTTAGAAATGCCCTTCATGGGAACAGCTGAGGCCATGCACCTTTGAGGACGTTTCCTTTGGAATTTTCCCTGTTTCTAGTGCATTATTTGCCATTCATTATGTGCTAATGCTGCACAAGATGGATGGTGTGTGCCACTTCCACTGCATCCCCAAGGCTGCCAGCGAAGGCACAGCACCTAGATTCCTAGCACCCAGGGAAAACAGCTCAAGGCAGTCCTAGGGAGAGACATCAGCTCCACTGAAAGCAGCAGGAGTTGTCCTGTCAGCTTAAGTGAAAGGCTCTAGAATAAGCATTACCCCCTGGAAAACACCAGTATCCAGTCAGAGTACAGAGTCTATCCACTGGAGTCCCTTGCTCCTCATGCACCTCCCACACTACCAGCTTGGGCGGCTCCTGCGGATGCACTCGGAGAATCTGGCACAGCCAAGCGAGGAACAGGGCCAGTAGCTGCTGCCTGTGGTGAAAGAAGTGCCTCAAGGCATCTCCACAGGCTTCTCCGTCCCGGACTGCGTTTGCCTAGTCCGGGAGGACGCGCTCAGAGGAAGGCAGCTGTATCCCACCTACTACGGAAGCACCCTGCCCTATGCAAGCTATAGGTGCTCTGCGTGGGCTGAGCTGTCACCTGGGCACAACCATACAGACAGGCACCAGGATGGCAAGATTTCACTGCGCACACTCTGCTGAGGACACTGAGAGGAAAATCCAGGATCCTTCATGTTGTGCCCTGTGTGCTAAGACCTGAGGTCAAAAGATCGAACGTAGGTTTTCGCATCTCAGAGAAGCCAGAATCATCCCACATTTAGAAGAACTACCAAAGACAGCCGAAGTCTGTTGTTTTTAGAAGGAAATAATCCAAAACGAAAGAAAAATGACACAGGCTGCTATTATTCTGTCTGTACAGGACTTAATAAATAACCCAGGGTCTGCAAACCATAGCTTGAAAATTTTTCCCTGTCAAACGACATGCCAGACCACAGCTGCATAAAATAGAGAAAACCCGCTATAAGTGACCAGAGCCATCTGAAAACTGTGGAAATATTACCTCAGGCCCTTTCCTGTGGAAAGAAAATCTTGCAATTGCCTAAAAATGCTGTTCCTCACTGACAACTAGTGCTCATACAATCTGGGTTTCATCCAAAGGTTTTTCACATAGACCGCTCAAAACACTGAATGTAAATAGTGTAGATTTTTCCTCATTATTCCTGATTTTTTGTTTCTCCCCTTCCTCTCCTACCTCATATATCAGATACTGGAGAGAACGAGAATGCAACAGCACAAAAATAATGACCATGGAGGAACAAGAAGCCACAGGCCAGAGGCACCACCCCTGGATTCTCTTATGTGATAAAGGACATTTCTGGACCAACATATGTAAGGAGATTCTGGGGGAATCATTTTTTTTCAAGAAATAAGTTGTCAACATGGCATCCCTACCTAGGGTTACATTGTAGGCACAGCAGCGCTCCAAGCAATTTGCTTCTGCAACATCCTTTAAGATTCAGGGTGACAGAGTAGAGATCAATGGCTCTGTAAGAAGGCTCAGCTAGACCCGGGGCACAAACTCAGGCCTAGGCATCGCATTTCACTCCCTGCCGCTCCCGGCTGCTCCGTTTCGGGTCCCAGCTCGGACTCCCACGCAGTGTGGAGCGGCCCTGCTCGGCCTCCAGGCCCCATCTGTGACAAACTGAGGCTCCTCGGTCCCCACTCCAGCCACCTCTCGGCATCCCTTGGCGCTCACAGCCTTTGGGTGACCTGAGCCAGCCAATTCACATGCCGATTTTGGTAAGCAATTTTCCTGAGCAACGTAGCACAGCATGCCAACAGCCATAGGCACATGGGAGCGATTAGATTTGGGCTTTAGGGTAAACTCAAAGCTGATAAAGGGGCTGGTTATAAAGATTTAATATGGATAATGGCTTTTCTAAAGATGAGGGTAGTTGATTTGAGCCCCTCCAGTACATCCAGGAGGGGAGACAAGATCAGCTCACCTATCACACCAGCAACCAGTAACCTCATATATTCCTTGCTTTCTCACTCACCACGGAATTAATAGGCTCAGGCACCTACACGGGCCCTGCCAGGAAATATATTAGTAGAGCAGAAATTATATCCCTGACTTTCCCAGGCAGAACAGACCTGGCAAGCAGGCCCCTTGCTGGGAGCGATCGGAAGAAGCAACAGTTGGTCAAAGGGATTAAGGTGGAAGGGTCACAAAGGACTCTTTCTGAGACCATATGGAAGTGAAAAGTAGCAAATGCCCCCACATGCACCCGTGACCCTTTGGCCTCCACAGGCTCCTGGCTGCCCATCATGGGTGGGTGTGCGGGGGGCTCACAGCACGTACAGGACAGTGGCAGGAACAGGCCCCGCGCCGCTGGGACTGCCTCAGAATACATGTTCTTCTCATCATGTTCCTAGTTGATGCAGGACGGAGGATACAAGCATCAATGGTTTTAATGTGCAAGTTCCTGGCAGTTGATATAAGGAAGACTGACAACCAGGCTAAGACAAATTGTACTTTTGTGGGGATGACTGGAAGGAGGGCTTTAGAGTAAAACATATTTTCCTAAGCACAGCCCAGTTGTTTCAATGTACTTTGCTTGTCATCTTGGTGAGAAGGATTAAGAGGCAGAGCGGGCAAGAGCAGCAGGGGAGAGGAACTAATGAAGGGCTGAGCGTGGAGGGACCACCAGAGCATTTTGCAGGAACACAGCAAAGCCTTAACTGCATCAAGAAGCACAGAGATCTGTATCCGGGCAGCGAAAAGAGCAAATCCAGAGCTGTGCAGAAGGTGCTACCTGTGCCACCTGCAGGAACGTGTCTTTCTGCCTGTCAGTAAGTCCTGGCACAGCCCAGACCCTGCTCCAGCACCCGCCAACGCTCCCACGCAGACCCAGCCACACCGGAGGGCTGCACAGGGCAGCCCCTTCCCCGCGGGGACGCGGTGCAGGGGCAACCGCTGCTCCCTCTTGGAAAGCTGCTCCAGCAGGACAAGGTCACCAAGAGATGTGGACACGAAGAAGCCTCTGGCACAGCAGATTCCCAGGGGGCAGGGAAAGAGCCACGCTCGAGATGAAAGCAAGACTCCCAGGAGCCTGGCATGCTGACACAGGGAGCAGAGAGCTGCCACCACATGGAAGAGCCAGTCTCACCGCAAGGATTTGTGGCAGGACCATCAAACTGGAGCACATGGCTAATGCACAGATCTATCTCCAAATGCTTTCCCAGGCTGAACAAGGGGTTCAAGCTTATGAGAAATCAGTGTCCTGCAGTTCCTGGAGGAGCAGGGACAGCACAAGGGAGAGGAAGGAAGGGACACAGGGAACCAGGACACATAGCGAGTAAATCACATAGCAAAGTCCATAACCAATGCCCTTGCACAGGGGATGGGGTTCATTCTGCCCCAAAAGCTACTTTGCTCTTAGCCAGGCACAACATTAGAGGCTCCCCCCAGCAAGAGAGGACACAGCTCCCAGGGTCCCTTTTACAGCACTGTGCAGTACTGCTGTCACCCCATTGCTTACTCACCCCAGCAGCAAACTGCCAACCAAGGCAGGACCAGAGCCAGCATCACTGGTTCCCTTGCAAAACCAAGGGGAGAGGAGAGGAGGGTATTTCTAACGGGTTCACGAGCAGCTGGGAATGAGCAGAGCTGGTTAGGTTGGTGTTGCCACAGGAACAAATTGGTAACATCTGGCCACAATTAAAAAATCAGGGTTCGTTTTATTTTATTTTATTTTATTTTATTTTATTTTATTTTATTTTATTTTATTTTATTTTATTTTATTTTATTTTATTTTATTTTATTTTATTTTATTTTATATAGAAGTTTCCTGTCCATCTAAGCTGTGGGTATCTGTGGCAGCTTCCATACAGAAGCAGTGCAGGCAAAACCCCACTGTTTATGGAAGGGATTACATGATACGGTTGCCTGAGATAACAAGGGATCAGATTTGAGGATCTGGGGGATTTCCTCCTGGTCTGTATTTTGTGATACATGAGAGGGTGGTTTTGTGCTGCCATTCAGTGCCGGCTAACCAGGATAACACCTGCAACGGCAGCAAAGCAAACTGTGAGTGCCTGGCGGGCGCTCCCAGTCCCAAACAGGGGTGCAGAGGGTGGAAACAGCACCGAAAGCCCTGACTGGCACCCGGCAGGCCCCAGGGATTTGGGAAGCAAGAGCTCCGTCCTTCCTTTTCCTGCGGCACATGGGAAGCATAAACTCCCCATGCTCCGTTTGAGTCATTTGTTACTGTCACTGTGAACAGATGAAATAACTGGCAGTGGGCAGGCAGGCAAAACCTCTGTCTGCACCCTGGCAGCACGCTGAAATAGTGCTGCAATGGTCCAGCATCTTCATGCAAGGAAATTAGAGTAGAACCAAATGGTGTACGGTTAAATAGTGCTTTTATCTTGCAGAGAAGAAATGCAGCAACAGCTCTTGTTACGTATGGGAGGACTCTATGAAAGTGGCTAGTAGTTAAGGGGATACTGGGACTTAAGGGCCATGTTGGTTTTATTCTGAAATTTCAGCAGATCGGAGGGATGGGGCAGAACAGGGAGATGCTGAAGCAGCCCCCTCGCACTGCCCATGGCCTTTTGTAAAGGACTTCAGAGAGCCCAGGGATCCTGCAGCTGCTGCTAAAAGCTGCCACTGTCCTGCTGGTACCATCCTGCAACAGTGATTATGAACTGTCTGAGACTCAGAGAGAAGGGCTGTAAAATGCCAATAAGGCAACACCTTTTCTGCTTCATTTACTTGATTGCCCCCATTTTCATTTATATCCACCCCTCTAGGATGTGTCTTCTAATCCTGCAAGCTGATATACCCCTATGAATATTCACTGTCAATAATGCACTTATCATTAAGGCCTGAACATCCCAAAGCTGCTATCAATCATGCATTAATCTTACATGTGGCTCTTAGGACTTCAGCAAAAATGCAAGTGTAAAATATTTAAAATGTAGGAAAAAAAAAAAAAAGAACGGAAGGAAGGAAGGAAGAGGAGGGAGAAGGGGAGAAGAAACAACTAACACCAGTAAATGCCATTTAGAGCGAGTTTCCAGATCCATTTCATATGGATTTTGACTTTCTGGGCGTGGGAGGAGCATCATGCCCGGCTCTGCCAGGGACGCTGCGCCACTGCCCCGGCCTCAGCACCTCCACCCGCGACGGGCACAAGGAGAGTCCTCCCTTCTAGCAGGCTCCCTGGCTAGAAAGCGGGGAACGGCTCAGAGCGGATGGATGAACCGAGCAGGAATGGAATGTGCACCCCTGGGTGAAGCGCTGGTGGGAGGCCGGAGTGAGGACGGGCTGCACAAGCGGCCGAGCGCCGGCTCTGACCTGCCCGCTCCGGAGCATCCCGGCACACACGGGGGTGGCTGCCGCGCGCCCAGCCGCCCCCGCAGCCGGCTGAGCCCGGGGAGCAGAGGGTGCTCCCCGAGCGGGGCCGGCTCTCATCACTGCATTGGGCATCGCCCCGGCCGTGCTCCTTCCTCTGCAGCGACAGGCCTTGGCAGGACGAGCCCTTCATCATCGCGTGTGTGCTGGGGAGGAGCAACGGCTCTGCCGGCTGCCTCAGCGCCTGCTTCACCCTCACGCGCGCGTTTTCCTCCACGCGGCCATGCGCTCCCTCCTCCTGGTGACTCACCCGGAACCGGAGCAGGAGAGGACAGGACAGGAGGATAGGCAGATGTCACAACCTCCCGTCCACTGACACTGGCACCCAAACCCTCTGGGGAGGGGGATGTGGCAGGCAGGGCCATCCTGTGCGCGTCGTGCCCACACAGCACATGACGAGCAGAACAAAACTCAAAACCCCAAATCCTAACGAAGGGCCCAGTCCACAGGAGAAGGGTGCACACGCACTCTGCTTCCCTCGCTTAGCCGACACATGAGCCGTGCCGTGTCCTCTGCCTTCGTGGCCAGCGCCGGGCAGCCCCGTTATAGCTGCCATACCCTGCCCGTGGCGGGTGATCCACACCCTCGCAGGGTGTTTTCTGACATCTCCAAACCTGGAGGGAGCTTTTCCACGTCATTCCTGGTGAGGCTGCAATGCTCCATCAGGGAAGGGAGCGTTTGTGAGACCATCTGCCCCCACTGCCTTGGCATTTAATGGCTCTCATGTGTGCCCGTGAATCATTAAGCCCAGGAGAAATGGTTCCCTCATGGTAATTATGTTCCCATGGCACAGCAGTGTCTGCTAATAGTACTGACAGCCTTCCCATCTGGGAGTTTTTAGTGTCAGAATTAGAAAAATGGGTAGTTGTGCTCCTTCTGAACCTGTTCAGACTTCAATAAACCACTCTGGCTGGGCAATTTTAGTCCATTAAAAATGGGCTTGCTTAGAGAGGTTATAAATAGACTAATAATAAGCATAGGTACTAAGGTTGCTCTTACACCAAAGGGTCATGTTGACGTTACACACTGTGACACTGGAGCCAGAAAAGTGGCTCTGGGGTCCTCCAACCCCCAGCTCTTACATGGGGTTAACTGCAGAGGTTCACCTTGGGTCATTTCATACCACTCCTGGATGTGTTTCCTTAGCCAGTCATTGACAGCATGCCCCAGGTATTTTTAATGCAAGCAAACCAAAATAATTATGTTTCACGTGCACGGCAGCCCCATGGATGCCAGATGCCGCGAGCTCGCGTGAGCTTTGTGGTGCTAAGCAGCATTACCAGCGTTTGAGGACAGGGCCGGGCTGGGAGGACGCCAAGGCCCTGGGGAAGGCGGCCCATGTCGGAGCGGGGAGCTCCAGGGCGCCGGCGGAGTTGGGGGACGGAGGGTGCCCGTTCGTGCAGGGCTCAGGCGCGGGAGGAGCTTTGTGGCAGGGTGAGGGGCAGAAGAGAGAGGTCCAGCGCGGCTCGTCAGCATGAACCCCGCGGTGCTGCTCGCACCTAGGGGCTTGGCCGAGACACACAGGATTAAGGGACTCGTCTGCCCACAGCACCCACGCACGAGCCGGGACCGGGGCAGCGGCCCGCGCCTCGGCATGACCGCAGCGGTGGGTAGCACGCAGATAAGACGTTTCCTCTTTAAAGCGCTTTACAGCCATAATCCTATTAGCCTTGCTCTGGCCTCCCTGCTGCACGTGAACCCGTCAGGAACCAAAGCGGCAGCTCCCACAGCCACGGAGCCAGGCGGATCGCAGGGAGAGGCAGCTCCTTGCACAGGGCTCTCCCTTGGCTCCTATGCCAGGAGCTGGGCTTTTTGCCCCAGCGGTAACAGCCAGTTTAGAAAGGCTGCATCCCGCTGCAGACCTGGCACAAAGTAAAGCGGCCCTCGCCAGCGCTGAGTTTCGCAGGCCTCTGCTCCTGGTGGGACAGGCAGCACCATGGGCACCAAGCTCTGCCTCACCAAGAAGCAGCCCAGCTCCAGCTTCTGCATCAAGAGCTCCCCAGCTCCCGAGGCACTTGCAGGGGCTCTGCTTCATCTCCAGAGCAAGCGTCAGCTCCCTCAACTCAGTCTGTACAGGCTTTCCTGCACAAGTACCAGAGCAGCGGATCCATTTCCCTGAAAGGGAAGGCTGACATTACCGACTAACCACTTGACCCCAGAAGCTGGAGTTCCAAGGAAAGAAAGCCACCAAACCTCCTGTGACTCACCCCAAAGCCATGAGCCGTCTGCATTTCCAGCCAGGCCTGCAATCAGCCGGTCTCCAAGGGTGGGTGGGTGGCCAGGATCCTGCTGTCCCAGGGGTCACAGCCCAACCCATGGCTCATCCCCCTGGGCCGGGGATGCATCTCTAAACAGCAACACCTGCATTTCACCCAGGCTGCCTGGGGACTGGGGCTGCTGCTGCTGAGGAAGTTTTAGAGCGTTTTGCCACTGACATCACTCCTAAGAGCTCCAAGGTTAGATTAGTTTAAGGAATGGTATGTTTTAAAATTTCTGCTCAATTAAAGTGGTTCCTTCGGGTGTGCCTACATGCAGCTCTCCTCAGCGTGTGTTGCACACCAGTGTGGTTACACCTGAGGACACATTCACCATCCGGCACGTGGCATGGGGTTGCAGCAGTTAATGGAAAATCAGGACGTGTCCACTTACTGCCTTCACGCACCCAAGATGCTGCAGATCTTAGTGTTAGGTTAAAACCTCGGGTCTGCCCACCGCTCATTACTGCAGTTGCTGCCCGATGGGCTGAAACGTTGCAAGAGCTCCCGCGAGTTCTCCCGGGGCCTTTCAGATCAAAGGCGGCTGGCTTAGCTGGAAGCGCTGCTGAGAGTGGATTGCAGACCGTTTCAGCTGAGTCCTAAAAAAAGCTGATCTGCTTTCATCCTCACCGCAGTTTAGCAGACACTTACAGGCCCCGTGGTAATTCCTTGTGGATTTCCTTTCTATCTGCTGCATCAGACTGAGATGAATCATATTGAGAAGTGTATTTCAAAGATCCTAATGATCTTTTCAGCCCTGTCGCTGCTGGCTGGGAGCAGTGTGGCTCGGATGCAGCTCTGGAGCTGTGTTTTCCTGGAGCGCTACTCCCTGGCAAGCTCAGCCTGGCCAGCATCCCCTGGAGGAGACCGAACACAAAGTTGTATCATATATCCCACCTCATTGGAGACTTGGCTACCAGGGGGTATGGGGATTCGTACACATTTTTTTTTTTCCATCTCTGGGAATAAAGTAGCATGCCTGGATTATTAGAAAAGACGGGAACAACAGCCAGAAAGTGAAATCCTCCAGGCCAACAGCATTTCCCTGAGGTGGGACAGAAAAACACACAGCATTTTTCTTAGACCCTAGGTCATCCGCTCCATTTAGGCTTCCCGGATACGACGTGTCCACCATGCAGGCATACACACAGCAGTCATATGACACCACTTGAGCCCAGCTTAGAGCCATTTAAGGCCCATTCTGCTCCTAGGTAGCAACATTACTAACAAATCCTCTGCCCGCGGAGGAAACCTTCTGCGGTCGGCAGGTGCCCGGCCTGGCGCAGAGGTGTCCTGGGAGCAGGCCAGGCCAGGAAGGGCAACCAGGCCAGGAAGGGCCATCTCCAGCCTCTGAGGCATGAGGCAGCATCAGGAGATCATGGCCACAAAGGGCCATTGAGGGCAGCGGGCGGCCTCACGGCTCGTCCCTGTGTCGTGGTACCAGCCGATGCCGGCTCGGCACCGCTCAGCTTTGGCCGCTCTTTGTGTGGGTGGCTGAATCGTCCCGCGCGGCCGCGTCTCCCCTTGTTCTCCCTGCCCCAGCGCTGAGGCGGCAGCTCGTCAGCGTGTGGCGCAGGGCGCTCCCCTCTGCCTGGCGGCGCAGCCGCTCACGGCACTAGCGCCCACGTCGCGTCCGGTGCGTGGGTGGCCAGCAGGGAACCCCTCAGCAATAAACCCTGGTCTCTACAGAATCGATCTTTGTGATTTTTTTTCAGTCTGTCTTTCAGACCTGCTGTACTTGCAGTCTCTCAGGACAATGAGTTCCGCAGCCTAACCACGTGTGGTTTCGTACAATTCCTCTTAGCTCTCACGATATGAGAAGTACCAAACAGTCATTCTGTATTCATTGGTACAACAGATTTCTGCTGTTTCCTGCATTAATGATGCACAAAACCAGGTTCAATTGGTTCAGAGGAGCTTCCAGAAACTGCTTATTTGTAGCATTCAAACTTCCAAGGCCAGAAAAACTGGCTGGAAATCTCTGTGGTAACATGTTATCTCACAAGATTTATGGTCCACCCAGCTCCAGGCAAAGTTAGAAACACCACCAGAGTCATCTCTGCAGGTATTACCACATTTTTAGGCTGCTGCTCTGACATTCACAGCTGATTGGCAAATAATGACAGAAATATTCATGCTTTCACCCCAGACTCCACCAAGGAGTTTTTCTGGGGTTTGGTGGGGAGATATTTAGGGAGCTTGAGTTCAAGGTCCTATTGCCTCCTAACTTGTTATTCTGGGTGGAATAAAGGTTGTGCTCAGGAATGAGCACTCGTGGTAAAACCAAGAGTGGTATTCAGGCTTTTTTGTCTTCCCTGTCCCCTTTTCTCTCAGAGGAAGCCATGATGCCTAGCTGGGTGTTAGGCCCCATATGCTCATGGGGGACGTAAACAGTGAGGGAAACCCCAGGCAAGGTAGAGGTCCCCAAAAGACCTGGTCAGAAATGAAGAGGCTGAAACCCGTTGCCTAAGCAGCAAACATCTCAAGTGGCTGCAGTAACGCCCCGACCATGGTTCTCAGGGTGCAGTTTCTCAGCACCATAATCTGATCTAAGTGTTGCTGAAGAAGACATTCCTGTGCCCTGTCAGATTTACCCAGCCCTACACCCGTCACTGTTTTGCAGCTGGTGAGATGACCCACTTGCCCCATGGCTGCACCAGTACCCAAGTAGAGTGCTATGGAGGGAACATGCAGCCAAACAAGGAGGACAGCCGGAGGACTCCTGCATGGAGTCAGAGGTAAATCGGATAAATCATATTGTGAAATTGTCCCCTCAGTGGTGATCTCTTCTGTGGAGAGAAAAGCAGAGCAGAGACTCTCTGCTGGATTTGGGCAGGGCTGTGAAACCGGACCTCCCCCACCTCACAAGAGCACTGTTTCTCCATGACTTAGGTGGTGGGTGACGACAGCTCTCTTAAGCTTTTGTGCTAAAGCTGTCCCACATCACATAAATAATTACATAATGTTGTGCTAAAGAGAGAAAGAGAGAAAGACTAGCTCAGCTTATAGTGAAGGCAGCCGCACAGCAGATATGGGTCCTAGTCCCCGCACCAGTTTAGGATTTGTACAAAGTGGTAGAGCCCCTGGAGCAGAGTGTGGCTCATTTGTGATCAGGGACAAACTGACAAAAAGTCATCATTGAACAGCCACACTCTGTAGCAAAAAAAACACAGCGTTAGCAAAAATTACTTGAAAACAGCAACCTACATCTTATCGAGACTCTACACCCCTACACTTCCCACACACTGCAGGGAGCTACTTTTCTGCAGAGCAGGAACAGAGGAGCCTGCTTTACATTTCTTTAGCCAGTCCTGAAGTCCTTGAGCCCTTCTGAGGTGAGATGCAGAGATAGCAGACAACTATCTCAACTGGCTGCAGAAGAGCATCCACCACTGCCTGTCCCTCACTGCATGGTTGGGGTGAAAGCCCCCAAAACATAGGCTGTGCTGAGTCATCCTGTTTGCCATTGCTGCCTCCTCAGCTTTGCTGGAGGGGCTTAGGGTAAGTGTCTGCTTCAGGCAGGCAGTTTGACGGGATCATAAAGCAGGCGCTACCCCAGCTGGCTGCCAAAAGAGAATTGGGGCACAGCCCCAGTATCCCTTTTACCCACCATGGTGAAGGTGACCCATGCTGAAGGTGACCATGCCCAGATGACAGGGAGTGACGAGCAGCACACAACCAGCCCTTCTTACCGTGGATGCTGTGGTCTCTGGGCCGTGCTGCAGCATCCCTGCCAAGTGAGTACAGGCTGGCCAGCTCTTGCCCTGCTCCTGGTGCTGGCCATCAGGGCTGGGGCCAGCAAACAGCTCTGAGGAGTGGCCATCACAGCTGCGAGCTACATACACAGCTAACACCGCCCATCTTCAAGGTCACTTTGCCTGATGCATCTTACAGTCTTTCTGTAGAAAAATACAGTGCAAGTGTTTCGTGGCATATGGTCCAAGAAAGCCCTGTCTCAGGAATGGAGGACAAGTAGGTGGGATGGCCAAGCTCCTCTGTCCTCTCCGTCCCTTGCAGAGGCGCTGTTCACACTTCATGGTCCTTCGAGTGCTTTGCTCCTGCTCGCTTCATCCCTGCGCACCCCTGCTGAAGATCACACAGCGGTGAGCAGCAGGGATCACAGCACCGTGCCTGTCGTGCTCTGGCATCTTCCCCTCACACACTCACGGCAGGGGCAGACAATCCTGTGGGAGCTGCTGCCACCGCAGCCGCCCCAGGAGGCTGTG
Source organism: Tinamus guttatus (assembly GCF_059628265.1). Classification (NCBI taxonomy): domain Eukaryota; kingdom Metazoa; phylum Chordata; class Aves; order Tinamiformes; family Tinamidae; genus Tinamus; species Tinamus guttatus. The sequence goes on along the minus strand of NW_028288761.1, from coordinate 3,739,519 downwards.
CCCCGGCTGGCGCAGCAGCGCGGCCTGCGAGCCGCCTCAGGAAAGCAGGCAGCGCTCCATCTCCTGCAAGGAAGCACCTCGTTACACTCACACCATCAAAGGGCAGCACAGCAAGCCAAAAAGCTGCTCCTGAGCAGCATCTCACCAGGGGAGGTGTTGCCAGGTCTTTCTCTGAGTTGTGCATTGCTCCAGCCTTGCTCCCTCAGACCTAGCTGGAAGCCACTCTCTTCAGTCAGCCCTTGAAGTGCTAGCAGCTACATATATACTTTGTTCCCCTGACATGATGGCTGAGCAGCTTTAGTTTATTATTTAATTCTTACATTTATTTACTTAATTCTTACATTAAGTTTGGCTGGGATGGACACCCTGGGCTCAAGTATTTGACAGTGCCTGAACTGCCGTGGCTCCCTTCACTCGTCTCTGCAGAGCAGTCCTGTTTCTGCACTGCTGGCCCAGGACAGCAAGGTCTTCAGCAGGGTGGAAAGCAGAGTCTCAGTGAAGCTCCCAGGACTGGTGCAGCTGAATATGGCAGGAGCCTGAGTCCAACCTCTGCTGGGGAGCTGGAGCTGAGGCACAGCCCAGTTCTCGGCTGAAGCAGAGCTTGGGACCAGCTCTCCGGGCTTTGGTATCATTTTCTGTGTAACTGGAAAACCCCAGCACTGCATCTAAATAAATGTGTTGATAACAGGTCACTAAATGCTTGTTTCAAATGCAACATTCACTCCCCTCTGAAAGAAGAACAAAAAGTTCTGGAAGTGGGTAGAACTTCATGATTTCCTCATTAAGGTTTAGAACAAGATGTAAGAGCCGTAGTTAAAATTACCCCATTTTTTGCTGCCTCCCACCACACCAGTGAAAGTTATTTTTAGGTTAGCAGCCTTTCCACGAAAAGCACTGGTGACAACCTGCTCATCTTCCAGGGAAGGGAAGCAGGTCTCACCACGCTGCTGCATGCAGAGCTGTGCTGCAAGCTGGCCAGTGGCTTCAGCCATGTGTTTTCCCCCTTGCCTTGCCACGCAGGAGCGCAGAGGGCCTGCCTGTTTCCAGCAAACAGCAAGCAGGGTGGTGTTACACCTGCAGCAGCTGCGACTGCAGGCAGCGCAGTCTCATCCCTGCTTGTTCTCAAGGTCCCTCCCCACCCCTGGTTGAAGGCTGGACAAATGCAGCTTCCTCTAGCGCTCATGGCAGGGAGCCTCTGCCAGGCACCAAGGCAGCTGCAGGTTGCCCAAGGGCTGCTGCACGGTGACAGGCATCCGCGGCCTTGGTCCTCGCGACGGATCCGTGAGCAGTTCACAGGTGCGGCACAGACCATCCCTCGAGTGGTCTGTGCCTGCAGGCTGGAGCCCTGCGGCAGGCACAGCCACAAACTGCCCCCCCAGCCTCTCCAGCACCCTCAGCTGGGGCAGGCCCTGCTGTCGCGTGCCTCACAGCATCACGCGTGTCCCTGCCACCCCTCTGACCGCGCTGCGGCACCGTCGCGTCTGCCGCAGGCCAGGACTGGTGCCGCGCTCCAGCACTGCCAGGGCGTGACACCTGCAGCAGGGATGCAGCACAGGCATCTTCAGCTCTTGGGCTGCAAAACAATGTGGCAGTTTAATGTCCACTGCACTCGCTCTCCAGGGCCTGAGCTAAATTTGGGCGGACAGAACTCAGCTGCACACTCAGTCTTTCCCATATCTAACTTCAATGATGTCTGTATTCAAATCTAAAGGCACATGCAGACGCACTGGGAACTAGCATCCCAGGTAGAATTACAGGATTTGGTGTGTTCCTGCCATCCGGGGACTACATTTTTAGATCACAAGAACTTTTTTTTTTTTTTTTTTCCTCTGTAAAATCTGCAGCAAACCTTGTTATCTAGATATTGTGCCTGGCAGATCAGTCCCTGTGCCTTCTAGGATTCTTTGTGGTTCATATTCTTACATTATATCCTAGAGAGGAGATTGGCTACTTGAAAACAAAGCAACTGTCCCTATACCACAAGGTGCACCTATGGCAAGTGTGTCAAACCCAGACTCTAGTGAACAGCAAGAACATCTGGAAGGCAGCACAGTCTCTCCCAAGGTTTTATCTCAGGTTCCTCAAGTGACCTGCCATGTGCCTGCCCTGCTGAATCATTCCCCTCCCTTCTTCATAACTCAGTTTCTTTTCCTGTTCTGTGGGAATAATCCATAATAATCCTCTGTAATCCATTAGTCTGGTACAGATATAGATCTCAGAGTTGTGGCTACGCAGAGCCCAGGCGTTCGACACATTTGCTACAAGATGCAAGAGGATTCACCCAAAGCTCACATGAAAGCTTTGCACAACCAAACGTGGATGCAGAAGACTGCACATCAGCCTCTGAACAAAGCATTTACATGTAATGAACAAATTTAGAAAAACAAAGCATGAATTTTTCACATTAAAAATGAAAAAAAATAAAGAGAACGCCTCTGAATTTTGTTAACATTCATGTACACATTTATTAAGCCAAAGGAGTTTGTTCACGTACTCTCAACTTGTCACAGTACGCTACTAGGGCACATGAAATCCCTTCTCTTCAACTTTGCTAACAATGGTTATTTTAATTACTTTTTTGCCTTTTAAGCTTAAAAAATTAACTCTTTCAACATTCCCCCATGAAAGACTCTTTTATGTTTTTTTTTTCTTTTCTTGAAGTACAAAACAAATATTTCTGACATGTAAACATAACCAGCATGGAAATTAAATTGCTCTTGAGGTTAGTTTTACTGCGTTATGGACATTCTGTTAGATTAGTATCAGGTTATATGTATTTCGGCTCAATGACTCCTTCAATGACAGATTTTATCACCTGCACTGCAATACTGTCTAGAGGCCCTAGTTCGGATTAAGGCCCCTCTGTGCAAGGTGCTGTACAAATACTTCAGCGTAACTTGGAGGTCCCTGGTCAGAACGGCATTCATGGATGTGACTGTAACACTCTTGGCTTCCCTGTGGTCAGCTGTGATCCTCACAAGCTAGAGAAACTGGGCGAAACTCTATTCCAAACTAAATCTGGAGTTGAGGTTCAATTACTTTTGAAGAGAAATGTCACTACAGGCCAGTCCTGATGCCTGCAGTGCTGTGAGTAAAGCAGTTCACACTCATGGGAATGCTCGGATGAATAAGAAACGCCTGTGAGAAAGGTCTGCAGGATTGAGTCCCTGGTTCATTCAATTGTTGCAAGCAAACATGCAGAGCAGCAGAGCAGTTCCTTGTCCATTTAAATGGCATTGGTAAAACTCTAAGAGAGGAAGGGACAGGGTCACCTGCTCAGTTTCAGCACTTTGAATATTTTCAGTTCTGATCCTCGAATTAAAAGGGCTTCTGCTCTACCTTGGGCTTCTGTCACCAGGCCTGGAAAAGTCTATTGGACACTCTTAAGTATCAGAAGGCAGCGATTCACTGCTACAAAACAGAGGACCCTATGGAGTGAAGGCTGCATCCTAGGCAGAAATTCTAAAGACTGTGTACAATCACCAGCAAAAATTGTTATGAAAACACTTTGGAGCAATCGTAATTTAAATAATGATTTTAGCTTGACAGCCGAGGTGGACAAAAAAAAAAAAAGACGGATTACATGAAATAAATAGCAAAGAAACAATGTTTGTGCACAAATATAATATATTCCTGCCCGCAAAGTATCCCCTGTGAATTACTGCCCCTTAGGTTATGTCAGATGTTTAAATGAACCCTTTAGAGCTAAAATACAGTACTCTGAATTGAGGTTAGAAAATTTTTTAAATGGCTAATAGGAACTGTGTACAATGCTCTCTTTAAAATAAATTTCCCACCTTGGTAGCCGAGGAGTGTGAGGCCTCAATAGACATAGAGGCGGTCGGAAATGGCCGCAGGCATGTGCGTCATGATCTGCATGCGCAGCCACCAGTAGTAATCCATGGGGTGGTAGCGGGTGTAGGGCGCTGTGGCGGTGAGCGCGTGGGCGACGCTCTCGATGACCGGCGACGTGTCTGTGGAGCCGCTGTTGCAGTACGTCTCCATCTTGCTCACCTGCTCATCGAAGTACTTCCTGCCATAGTCCTTGCGCACTATCTCGGGGAGCTCTTCCCACATCTTGTCGGCTATGGCTTTGATTCTCTCGGGGCTGTACAGATTTGTGGCAGCGATGAAGTTTCCAGGCTCCACGATGCTGACCATGACGCCCTGGGGCTGCATCTCGTAGCGCAGGCAGTCAGAGAAGGCTTCCACACCAAACTTAGTGATGCAGTAGGGCGAGCGGGCAGGGCTGCCCATGCGCCCCATCATACTGCTGATGTTCACCACACGACCTGGGCAAAGGTCAGGCAAAGCACAGCCATGAGGCCTGCGCAGCGCAGACAGCCGGCACACAGCCCCCAGCACGTGCACCCACCACCCGCTGCAGCCCCTGTGGCTGCCGGGCAGGCGCACTGCCTGAGGGCTCCTGCTGAGCGTCGCTGCTCTGGGCAACAGCCCTCGGGCAGCAGAGAAGGCCAGCGCAGGGCACCCTGGCTCACTGCCGCTGAGGTACAGGTACGTGGTAACACACACAGCTCAGTGCTACGGGAAACACTGAGCAATGCAAAGACGCTGGATAAAAGCTGCATGGGGAGAAACGGGACTGCTCAGCAGCAATAAGGACGGAGCCGAGAGAAGGGGAAACAGCATCAAAGGAAACATCTGCACCAAGATTGCGCTTGCTCCCCTTCAAGGCACAGCGCTACCCTGCAGCCAGCGTGGCCGCAGTGCTGGCTGCTGAGAGGACACACATGCACCATGGCGAGCAGAGTAGCCTGACCCCCTGCATCCTCTCCACGGTACAGCTGGAGAAGGGCTGGGGGCACCAAGCTGGGGCCTCTCTGCTCACCAGCAGCCACTCACCTTTGGATCTGCGGATGAGCGGAAGGAAGGCCTTGGTGGTTCGCACTGTCCCCCACAAGTTCACTTCAGCTACTTCCATGTACGTGTCCATGCTGGTGAACTCCACCTCTCCGAATGTGGAGATCCCAGCATTGTTAACCAGCCCCCAGAGCCCTGAAAGGTAATAGCAAGCAAAAGGCTTTACTTCTGTGAGACCAATGAAAGCAAGGCCTCAGGAATGGCCTTCCTAATGCAGTACTAAACCACATAATATAGTTTTTCATTTAAGACCTGTCATGATGAAAGCCAGACAGGAGAGAATCCAGAGCAGACCTCAGTCTCCTGAGCAAACATAATCACAATGTGTTTTTTTTTGCCTGTTCTGTTTTCCAACACTGCAGTCAAACTGTTGTGAATAAGGACATCACTGAGTTCTGAGCCAACAGAGAATTCAACCATGTCTAAGCAGCTTGGCCTTGCCATTTTCTTTTTTATCCCTAGTGATTTTTAAAAGAAGGAAAATAGTTTCTGAATGCAAATAGTAAGAACAGAAAAGACCTTGTAAGAAACAAAAGATCGACTCTTTTGAAGTAAAATCCTCTGTGTCATCATAAAAAACTATAATGACTGCAATGCTGGGAAGGATGATGTGGCATGGGTGGGCACGCATGCCATGGCCTCTCCCTTTTATTCTGCTGTAACCACGATGACAACTACTGTAGCTACCAAGTCATTTGGCAATAAAAAGAAGGATTAGAAAGGAACTTGGAATAATTCAAATTCATTTTATACAATTTCCTAATTATATTCCTGACTACTCAGCCTATGTATTAAGCAGCCTCTTCTGCTACTTCAAAGTGAGCTGTTAATGCCAAAGCCCTATGACAATTCTAAGATAAAAATTAATAAACAATCAGGTCCTTAGTCTGTGTCCTTGACTAGCTTTATGAACATCCTTTGAACTGCCAGAAGTTTCAGTGATGAAAGCCCCCCACAAGGAATCTGCATGCACAGTAAACATGGGGACAGGTTCAATGACCTGCTCTTCTTCACTAAGCATGGAGAAAAAGGCACAGATTGAGCAGTGCGCTTGTAGGAGTGGAAGCAGAGTTCACAGGCTGCATGGTGACCTGCCCAGCAGGGCCAGCGGTTTCACACTAAAAAACTCCAGTCTCCTCTAGCAGGCCTTGCTCTACAATCGCAAAGTGAAGTGTCACACAGAAAACCAATTCGCACTCCCCAGATGAACACAGCAAAGCTAAGAGCACTTGAACTGACAGCTCCTGGCCATGAAAGCTTTGAACTTGCCAAGTGCTCAGCGCCCTGCTCCTGATCCAGTGCTGAGCTGTGGGCATGCGAACTGAACTTCCAGCAGCTCCTTTTCCAACTCAGCAATGTGACACAGGACCAGTAGACTCAGCAGAAACTTTGCAGATAGGGGTGTTGAGTGCTGCAGACATTCTTCCAGCCTAATCCAGACTCGTTTCATGCAGGTGGGGACAGCCTTGTGCTCCGCGTGCCCTCGCTGCAGCACCGGCAGCACCACCTGCTGCCCAGCGCGGGCGGGACAAGCCCGTGGGCCTGCACGGCAGCGCCGCTCACAAGGAGGATGCTCTGCCTGGCACAATTTGCTGCTAGGCGTAAGCCCTAATGCCCCAGAGCTGGGTCCCTGGCAGGTACAGACGAGTTCCTGAAAAAGGACAAAAATCTGTGTGCTGAGAACTGGCCACTGCGCCACTCGAAAGCACTGAAGTACTGGCAAAGCTTGACCAGAATTGACCACAGAATTCATTCCGCCTAGCAGAGAACACCCTATAAGGGAGCTATAATCAACTTCTAGTCATGTGAAAGAGAATCAAACCCAGGGTTCTGAAAAAACATCATGATTTTCTGCTAATGTCCCCATAGGAGCTAGTGGATAAAATGGAGCTTTTTCACAGGTGCTGTTTTAGGTGGCAAGAGGGGAGCTGCTTTTTCATACAATACAGAATATGAATAGGCTATTTGCTCTGTACTATTGCTCCTCAAAGTTTGTGCCCTTCATTGGCTCGGCAAGCTTTTGAAATACTTCTGAAAACACTGTAAGGCCCTGCTGAGAGAGCCCTTGCAACCAACTTCCACGTGACATTAGTCTCTTGAGTGCACCTACCTTTCTCGGGATCCTCCAGGCTGCTGTTCACGTGCTCCACTGCGCGGTCCACTTCTTTGCTATCGCAGACATTGAGTTGGACAGTTCTCATTCGATCACTCTTCATGTCGTCGAGCTCCTTGGAGCCACCCTCTCCCTTGTCCTAGATGACAGAAGTGAGCTGCTTTGAATCTGTACAAGACACCTTGCAGGAAGAAAAATGCAGAGCAACCACCAGACCAAGCAAAGAGGAGTGCACAGAGCAGCTGCAGAATAGCCAAGGCAGGCCTGCAGCTCAGAGGAAGGGAACAGCTCAGGCTGCTCCTGAAGAACATCATTCCTCTGCACCTCCATGTGACCCCCCAGCTTTGTCACCGAGCCATCGGTACAAATGTGACCAGAAAAAATGCAACTAGAGCAGGATCTACCCCAGCAAGGTAAACCCTGCCCAAGAGGAGTTTCTGAGATTGAGCTACGTCGCACTACCGCAGCACCGGGAACGTGGTGCCAGTGTCGCTTTGGCCCTGCACACGGGGCACAGCAGGGAGCAGGGTAGGGCTGTGGTGCCCAAGACCTGGCGAGCAGTTGCTCGCACACCCCGCACGCACTCCTCAGCCACGCTGCCAGCGCAGGCAGCCACAGCTCTGCTCTTCCTGCGGATCCTCCGGAGCCCTACTGCCAGCTGCCTGCTTGCTCTGCCTCACAGCAGCTTTCCCAGGAAAGCTCGTCTTTTCCATTGTCTGTTTTTTCCTCCTCTTCCTCCAGGAGCTCCTTCTCCTTCCCAGTTCTTTTATCTACTCCTTTATTCTTAGCTGAGAGCAATTCCCTAATATATATAGGTATGTAGAAAAACCTAATACATATACATACATCTATACATACAAACACATATATACATATATATCTCCAATCACAGTTCAGCCATGTAACTGCAGCCAGCCTTGAGCCACCTTTCACATAGTCTGGTGCTACCAGCAGCAAGGCTCCCCTGCTCTTCTGCCACTCGAGCAGACCTGCAGCTTAGCCCAGCCTAGGCAGCTACAGTGCTACCAGCATCCAGAAGACGAGTGACCTGGGGAATCTCCCTCGATTGCTCCTGTGGTTATAGGCTACTGGACTGTGCTGGCATTTGCAAGGCTTCTTTGTAGAGACTAGTGAACATCAAGCTTTCGAAAATAAACAGTTCTTTGGAACATCTCTGTCTCTACTGTAAAAAAATTCCCTCTGCCCCTCAACATAATGTCTCATGAGGAGAAACCTTTTACTCCCCATTAATACACTAGCCATGGTGCGTGTCCCATAGGATCATCGAATGGCTACTGAGCTCTCCCACTCCAGGCCCATCCCTTCTCTGTAGCTCTATTTAGTCACCATTAGTGCATCAGCACTGGAGTGCTCTTCATGCCTGAGCTCTACGCAGGCAGGTGTGAGAGAGGAGGCAAAGCTTTGTTCCACTGACCTGGAAAGGGTGGCTCTTCATGGCGGGCCTGTTTCCAGGCTCCTGAACGGCATTGATTAGTTCAAAGATCTCAAGTACCAGAGTCCCATTACTCCTTTGGCAAGACTCTCTGCAGTCAGTTGTCAGTGAGATGCTGCCTGTCTGTGCAGTCTGAACCTGGAGCATCCATTTGCCCCAGCAAAGTGAGATACACGTTAGAGACCTCACTCTGGCCATACGTTTCCCTCTCTCTGTGCCACCTCTGCATCTTCTCCTAGGGCCTCTTGTTCCTGGGTTTATCCTCTGGGCTCATGGACAGTACCCTGAAGTTCACTAACTTAAATACTTGATGTGTCCTCTTTGCTGTTCTCCATTCTTCCTTATTCTGCTGCAGACTGTTAATATGGATTAGTATTTGTCCTTAGCAGGAGGCATCTGCCACATCCTCATCACACAAGAGCATACTGCATACCAAATGTAGGAGTTAAAAAAATCCATGCATAACTTAGCGATGCTTGGTTTTACGATGACTAAAAGCAATGTTTTGTGCTAATTTTGTTGCTCACTCAAACCCACTTTGGTACCGAAGCCAGTGCACATGGCAAGGGATTAAAGAACACACAAATGGCATATGTAGGAATGCCAAGAGAGAATGAGCAAATGCAATCAAGCAAATCCCTTGGGACCAGCAGATATGGCTTGAGGGAAGTTAGAGAACAGCAAACCTTAGGTGTTTCTCCCCAGATCCAAGGTTCACAGCAAGGTGCTGTGAAATCACCTTGCAGAGAAGAAAACTCCAGAAGCCACTATGAGAAGGCGGAGTGGAACAGGCACATGCTGGAAAAGGTGCATAGCTGGGGGCTTGATTCTTAAGTATCTAATTCTTGCACACGCGAGCCTGTGAACCACAGCAATGCAGCAACCTCAGAGGCGTCCTGAGCACCACTGGGAACTTCACAGCCTTCTGTTGCTCCCACACCAACCTGGCTCCAGAAGCCAATGTCCCTCCTACAACCCAGTCACGCTGCTAGGTGCTTGGACAGAGACCCCCTGCAATCCCAAACAAGGGTTGGACTTCAGACATTGCCTTGGAACCACAGGATCATTCCCTCCACTCTTTGGAAAGGGCACAGAGTGATGTTTAAGTTACTCTGCCATTAAGTCATGCTCTTCTGGCACAGGACAGAGCTTACCCCACATACCTTGCTGCCTTCAGCAGCAGCACAAGGACCTTCTCAGGCTATGTGGAGGGACCAATGCATCTCCACTGATTCCAAAGCAAGATGACACTGGTCCTACCTATTTAAAACACACACCGCCTCCCCATCTTCTCCTCTGGAGCCCAGCCTGGATCTCTCTCTCTGTATCCCTGAAGTATTAATCTGCTTGATGAGTCCTGTAATAACTTGCCTGCATTCTGGCTTGCTCAGATGGCCTCTGTTGGACCCTGCAAGCCCCAACAGGCTTGAGCACACAAAGCAAACAGGAACTCCAGAACGATCTTGACAGCCAGACAAACACTACACATGCCCACAGGCAAGAGATATGGATGGAAAAAATACCTTCTTCATCTTTTGATAGCTGGCTCCTACAGCTATTAACCAAAAGGGAAAAATAAGACAGCTGCACTGCGATAGTTCATTGGATCCAGTCTGTCACTGTTGTCAGCAATGAAGCATCAATACAATTCTCATGTGAATATATTTGTCAGTGGAAATGTAAGGAAGAATCAGTATGTGAAATACACACCTCTAAAGATAAAAGGGAGCCAGAAGCACAGATACATCCTTGGGCTCTGCTCAGTCATGGCTCTAAACGTATCTCTCTGTTTGCTCAGGTTTCCTTCAGGGGTGCTTAGGATCTGGCCACATTAGGAAACTTTTCCTAAGAAAGTGCCAGCCCTGCACTCGCTTTGTATCCGCACATAGAAAAGGATGCTCCTACAGAAAGGACACAGTGGTCCCCAGCCCGGCCTCTCAACAGGTAGCTGTGCTCTGAAAAAGCCACCTGAAACAGCCTTTTCCTCTCAGTCAGTGCTAGATCAAATATAATCAGTTTAAAAGCAAAAGATGATGCTTCTTATTTCTAGCTACACTTCTGTCTAGAATCTTTACAGAACACACCAGGCCTTTCTTTTCCGTCCTTAAGGTGAGTACTAGCAATAACAACATTCTGATGAGATTCTGTTTATAGTTTTGCTAATGAAGCCTGTGACACAAATAGAGAGCAGCTCATTCTCCTGGGGTTGTTTTGATTCTACAGGGTTAAGAATTTGGTTTTCTTCATTAACTATACGACTTGAAAACGCACAGGAGAAGTGATTAAGGAACTTTGGCATTTTTACAGTATTCTTCTGATGATACCTACTCTTAGCAATCCTGTCATGGTTGCAAAAATTTTGGAGCATGAGATTTACATCTAGTTAAAAATGCAATATTTAGTTACACAGTGATACAGCAAAGGATTTCAAGGAAGAAATAAATGGTGACCAAAGCCTAAAAGAGTTTTGGCATGCAGCTTTTCCTCAACTTATGCTGAAAGTGTCAGAAGCAAAGTGACTGCCCAGGCATTCAGCATCATTTGTACTGAAATCACCATAGTGGAGGGAGGTTTCAGAGACAGTTAATCAGGCACTTACTGAAAATCATCCCTTTCTCACATCTCACAGAGAGGAAGTGAAACTCAGAAACAACTTTGCTGCTCTGAAATTTTTGGCTACTGTTAACATCTGATTGGACTAATATTCAACATCTTTTTTTTTTTTTAAACTCTCCAACTTTACTATGTTCTGTAATGTCAATCTTTAATTCTAAAAGCTTAACAGAGCTATTTGCAAAAAAAGTGTTCTTCTTCTCTCCTTCCCCCTGAAATCTTTTGAAAAGTATTAATTTACATAGAAAAAAAAAAGTGTCTTGTTCTGCTGTGAAGCCTGTAGAGGGAGCCCAGGTTAATAAATAAATCCTTAAACACAAGGGGCAGAGCTATGGGAACATAAACTCATTTGAAAAAAAATGTAGCAGAAAGCAAGCTAGTAATTTTAGCAACACCTCATAATAATGGAAAGATTAACAGCAGAAAATGTATTAATAATATTAAAAATATCTGGCAATGTATTTTCAAAGACTATAGCAATGATACATTTACAGTGATCAGTGAGCTAACAGATTACGATCAAGGTAACAAACCCATCTCAGAATATCCTGAGGATTAAGTTGGTTTCTCTCAGGAAATGGCCATGTAGCTGAAAAAGTGAAACTGCTTCACAGGGACAGAAAGGCTAAGGCTCTTTTTTATTCTACATTACCAAGCAGCTCTGACTGCCATACAAAGCTCCCCTGGAAAATGTATCCAGACTGTGTCACTAAGTTATTGATGGCCTGATTCTGTGCTCATTTGCACTAGTGAGACTCTGTTGGCTTCACAGCAATTTCAAGAGACTCTCAGTGCACAACTGAAGAATGGCTGCACTCAGGATATAGAGAGATAAAGCAATACTGGGACATGGAGAGATACAGTAATATCATGTGTCATGAAATCAGTGTTGGTTTGGTGGTTGTCACAATTAATCAAAATAAGCTATGCATAAATTTGTATTATTTCAGAGCAGGTCCAAAGGTGCAGACTCAACTTGACCCTACAATTTGCTTAAAGATAAGTCTATAAATTTAGATTTGTGTTCTAGTCCATTGCCTTAGCCATACCACAATCTTAAGACGCAAATGAAACCCCCCTGCTGCCAAACACTGTGCAGGCCTCGTTCTGGTCTGGGCCAGTTTATCCTCCATGAAGGTCAAACAACCTCTCTCTCCTCAGCAGAAAGCTATGAAGTGAATGAAGTTGAAAGACTGGATTTGTTCACAAGCCACAGGTGAAGAATAAAATTTTGCTTTCCTTACCTTTTGCAGGCAACCAGCATAAATAATAAAGCCTTTAGTGTGCAGGTGCTTGGCCAAGGCAAATCCAAACCCTGAATCACAACCTGTTATAAGCACGGCTCTGCTGCCAATCTGCAAAACAAAACAATACAAACAAAAGCACTGTAATTGAGTGCTTGGGATCACAGAATCACAGAATGGTTGAGGTTGGAAGGGACTTCTAGAGATCACCTAGTCCAACTCTGCTCAAGCAGGGACACCCAGAGCACATGGCACAGGGTGGCATCCAGGTGGGTTTTGAAGATCTCCAGAGAAGGAGACTCCACAGCCTCTCCGGGCAGCCTGTTTCAGGGCTCTGTCACCCTCACAGGAAAGAAGTTCTTCCTAACATGGAGATGGAAATTCCTGTGTTTCAACTTGCACCCATTACCCCTTGTCCTATCACTGGCCACCATGGAGAAGGGTTTGGCCCCATCCTCCCTACATTCACCCCTCAGGTAATTGTACATGTTGATCAGATTGCCTCTCAATCTTCTCTTGCCTAGGCTAAAAAGACCCAGCTCTCTTAGTCTTTCCTCATACGATATATGCTCCAGTCCCTTCATCATCTTTGTCGTTCTGTACTAGACTCTCGGATGAATGACTTGCAGCACACAGAACAAAATTATGTCCTTGGCTAGGAGCAGTGCATTTCAGGGATGTTCTCTACACCCTTTGCCAGCATATTACAACCCAGTACCTCCTGAAGACAGGAAACCTTTATTTTTAGAAGCGCTCCAGCGACGCGGGTTTCCTGGCCTCCCAACACAGAGAAGCTCAGCCCCCCTGGCAACAGGCTGTCACAGACAAAAGATCAAACAAACTGCCAAACCCTTGCAGCTCATTTGCCTCTTAAAATCTGAAAGTATGGTGGACAGTTCCCAAAAAATGCTTCCTCTTCCATAGAACTGCTCCGGTACGTGCAGGGGTGAGCAGAGCACCGGGAATACATCAGCCTACTCTCCTGTGCCACACAGCCTGTAGGTGGTGTGGAAGATCAGCTTGATTGAACTGACTGAAGGAATAAGGGGTGAACTAGCTGACTGCTCACTCATCTCTGTCCCTCAAGCACATAAATCTCCTAGTGCTGGATTTTAAAAGCTATGCAGACTCAACAGGTTTAATATTTGGAATTAAGACCTATTGTCTTAATTCTCCAACCTCTAATTTAAACAGAAGCTCACCTTTTTCCTTCCCAAACCCCTACAGCAATCTTTCAAAGAGAAGCAGCATTTAACTGACACGTTAACAAATGAATGGTGTCAAATATTCTAGCAATAATGGGTGTATTAGCACCAAGATGCTGCTGTGGGTGGGATTAGATAATAAGTATTTGCCATTCACTCCAACTCACCACTATTTAAAACTAGAAACTTGGCCTTCCCCATGATATAGTGGGACTCAGAGTGTCACAAGTGCCACACCTGAATCCTCTGAGACTGTTGCAGGCTTACAGAGGGAAATGTAGCTATGTATATGCTCTAGCATTTATTCAATACTGGGTCATGTGTCACAAGCCAGAGATATGGCAAGAATTCACCCCTCCTTTTGCCTGGCACTGCTCCTGGTAGACTAGTGACATTAGGGAAAGGACTACAAAGGAAGAGGGCCACTTTCCACATTCAGAAGCGAGGATAACACCGATTTATTTACATCTTTTCATACCACCATTCTCAGGAAGGAAAGTTTTCTTAAGAATTTGTCACCCAAACTCCCTTCACTCCAAGGCGGAAGATTTAATCTGCTGAGTTCCAAATTTAGAACCCCCCCTCCCATTAGTCTGATTATTTCCATCCTTAGTAGCATGCACCACGCTACGTCAATGGAAGCTCTGCACTAGGAAAGAATGCAGAGTATGTTGAAAAGGTCCAGCTCAGAATCCTTCCAGCAGATTAGAAAAATATTTTGGTCCTCAGGATTCAGAGATTTAAAAAACCCAGCTCAGCAAAACTGGTTCCAAGAAATCATACTCACCTGATCCACTTCACTTGCATAAGAGCGGCTGCCACAGGGGGACAAGAGAGGGAAACAAAACCTTTGCACAGGCCTGAGAGAAAATATAGAAGAATTAGGCATGGAAAGCCTGCAGTCTCATGCTGCGGCATATGCTTAAGCAGAGGGTGTTGCTGATGCACACAGTGTACTCTGTCATCTGAGAAGGCAGGAGCTGGTCTAGAGTTTTCCTTAGTTTAAGCCTGTGTGTTTCCTACCTTGTAAAACATTTCTTTCTAAAAAGACCTTGTTGCTACTTCCAGCTGTTTGGATATACTGAGAATTCTACAATAGCTCCTAGTCTGAAGGCACAGGGCTGTCTCCACCTGTGAAGTGGGCGGTGTACAAAGTTTTCATTTTCCAATAGCAACACTTGCATTTAGAGTGGCACAAAGCCGGCTTAGTGGAAATTGTTCATTTTCTTTCTGATGAAAACATACTGCTGTGGCATTGTTTGATACCCAGCCTCAGGTTTACTTTGCTTGGATCTATCTCACTGCCTTTATGTGCAGCTCCACCCTTGTGTCACCTTGGATAACATTTCTTCCTCTGCAGTGTCTGTACCCAGCGGCTACTCAGACAGATCTTATATCCCCTCTTTGTAACTGTTTAAGCTAAGAGTCATCATAGCTTTGAGCAATACCTGCCACGTAGATCTGAAACTCCTCTGTACAATGTGTCCGACTCGCAGGAAAATATACCGTGTTTGCAAATGCAGACCAGAGTAAAGCGACAGTGCATTCCAGAAAATCAGCACCTATTCAGCAAAGCTGAGCTAGCAGGGGCATTGCACTCGCAGGTCTTGCCACTGCTCATCACAGCTGGACCAGGACACATCAGAATGACCTTAACCATCTGTCCTTGCCAGCTCCCTGCCTGGATTTTATCAGCCCTTTTTTGCGTGTGTTTTCCTTCGGATGCTCCTATTATTCCCCCACAGCCTTTCAACTTTCCACTAGACTTGTTGCTATATTTCAGCTGCCCTCTGGTTTGTCTGTCTGACACCTTAACAGAGTTTAAGTTCTAGGCTGCTCTTCTACCTTGTGAGTGAACCTTCCTAATCACCCACTATTATCTCCTGCTCAGACAGCAGAGGCACCCAGGGTGACCTGAGCCACCTGAACAGCTTCTGGAGGAGCTCGGCCCTATGAGCTGCACCTTGAGACAACAAGGCTGAACGGGTCTAAAAGGCAGAAACTTTGAACCAGATACAAATGCCCTCCTTGTTGAAAGGATATGATTTACATTAAGTGAACCCAGTCCACTCACCTCTATCATGCATCCATCCATCTCTTCATCTACCTAATTTTGAGTGTCACAAGCCCTGTCTCTTGCAATAGCAACATAATAATCACTGCAGGTCCTGGCTATGTATAACATGACTAACTTTGAACTTTCAGCTCAACACTAAGTTCCTTTGTGTGTCTCAGCCTGGAAATGTTCGTAATACCTTAATGCAACTAAAATGTCATTTTTATTTTTCCATGTAATCTCTGGCCCAATTATTTCACTATAGCACACTGATTTGCTGCTCTCTAATCACAGTAAACTCTAGAGAATAACTTCTTGACATTCTGTCTACCTTGACCTGAAGACAAGGGAACAAAATAAATGCTGGCTACTGATCAGCAGCAATGTCACCAGAGAAAATTCCTAAGATATGTACCTGATGTTAACCTCACCCCTGCCCCCAGTACATTAATGTGGCAAGAACCATTTTTCGTCATTCTATATGATTGCATTCTAGATACCACCAGGAGATCTTTAAACTGCACAGATGGAATCGAGTCTGTCCTTGTAACGAGCATTTGCTTCAGTTATAGCAATAAAGACAATTCCCAATTTGAGCAATCAAGAATGCAAATGCTACTCACGGAACTAAGATTTTGGGGTAGTGCCTTTCAGATGAACAGCTACATTACCATTACAGACTGAACAGTCTGAGGGTATGTAAAAAATGTAAAAAGGCTGTATCAAGACCTGAGTACCAAAAGCAGAAATGCACAGTAAGCAAAGAATACTCTGAAAATTCTTCAGTTTATGAAATACTCATTTGTATTTTTAAGAAATTTCCATCGGGCGCAGCTTAGGTCTCTTATGTACCAGATAAAAGCAGATTTCACAGAAAAGGCTCAATTATTAGAGATTTCCCATATTGTATCTTTACAAGGCTCTGTTATAGGAGTTGTCCCTAAGTGTGATGGTGCTAGACACTACCATCAACAGAAATAGAACAGCATCAATGGGAGCAATTTTTGCTCAGCAAGCCATAGGTCATTTTTAAAGTGCTTCTTTATAATTTGTGGTGCACACAGTACAGTTCACTCTGAAATAAAGCCAGTGAAATCACTCAACTTACTCAG
This sequence comes from Tinamus guttatus, assembly GCF_059628265.1. Lineage (NCBI taxonomy): Eukaryota > Metazoa > Chordata > Aves > Tinamiformes > Tinamidae > Tinamus > Tinamus guttatus. The sequence goes on along the minus strand of NW_028288761.1, from coordinate 3,722,842 downwards.
AATTTGGAATATTAGGGTCCCCTTCAAACACCACTATAAAGGGATTTTTTTCAGGGCTAGGAATTAGAATCAAGGGGGTAATATTCTGTTCAAATTCAGAACAAAAATCATCTTCATTACTTAATCCGCCTCCCTTTCTCACAAAACCCCTCCCGCTCAGTTTTCTCTCTTCATTTTACATGGTTCATTATCTCTTTAATGGAGTCACAGGAACATATGACTGTTCTTCACAGAGCAGCAAGGCCTACCTGCTGATATTGAGGAATTAATACCTGCTAGACACTGAATTAACGCTCCTCTCAACCCTCTGATTGCAGATGACTGCACAGGCGTTAAAAAAACTTGTTGCCAAACCCTGCTCTCATATAGAATGCACCTTCTATAAATACACAGTCCCAATGAAATCAAATGCGCCCTCAGCAAGAGCTTTACTCAAGATCTCACTCTGCTCCACCAGGATTCTTACCTGCAGCCATTCCCTGGGTCCTTCACATTCAGGGCTTTCACAGAGAAATTCAGGAGAGGCCGGGACAGTCTGGTTGCCAACATCCTTTCAAGCAATGCACTCTACCAACAGCAACACTGCTCTTCCTTGGCTCTGCAATACAAGACAGCACCTCTCTTAGTCAGTTATTTTGTAAGTCATCCTGACTCCCTGTATTTTAACAAGAAAATAAAGCCTAAAGGAACTCAACTTCTCCCTTTGTAGCCCCTCACATGGAGATGAATAGCTTCAACCACCTCAAATTGCCTTTAAATACATAAGATTATAAGTAAACTTCCCTTTGTTTACTGTTCCTTAAACAGTATTATATGAAACAGCTAAAAATTAGGATACTTATGTTTGCAATACATTCCTTCAGGTAAGTTATATAACGCATTAAAAAAAAAAAAAAAAAAAAAAAAAAGCTCAAGCGTTCAAGCCAAGGGTGACATTGTGTCACGAGTTTCCAAAGCAATCCTTCGTCTTTACTACAGACATCTGGTTAAAAACATATGCAGCTCTGTGAAATCAAGTAGCTGGCAATATTGGGCACAGAGTGTCACTGTTAGAATTATTATGGGAAGAAAATGACTCGAAAACAGGAGGTAAGAACAGACAATCAATTTATCTAATGTTCATTTTGAATAAAACAGATCCAGCATAAAAAAAAAATCCCCTCCTTAAAATACAGCCCTTTTCATTAAAACAGGAAATAGTATCTAATTGTTAAGGTTTAATTACACTTCCTTTCAAAGTGCTACTGCACTTTGAGGGGCCTGCTTGGAATAAGGCCTAGACTAAAAAATGCAAGATTATAGTGAAAGGAGCCGTTGAGGGGCTCCGAAGAGAAAGATCCAGAAGACTTGAAGAAAGGCACATCCACATTACTCTCACGTAATCAATCCAGAAGACCAGCTGGTTCTCTAATTACCTGAAATTCAGTGTTGCTGGTCATACTGAATAACTGATAATATACTTATATTAACATATGTATATACACACGTTTTTTCCCCATCAGAAAGGCTGAAACGGCCGTGCCCAGGCCGCAGGAGCGGCCGTGCGCGGCGCGGGAGCCGTGGTAGAGCGCGCCGGGCCGGCTGCCGCGCGGTACCCGGCGCGGTGAGGCGGCCCGCGAAGACGCTCGCGGCTCCCGCCGCCTCGCGCCGAGGCCTTCCCGCGGCCGGCGCCGGGATGAGGGGGGGATCGCGCCGGGCCGGCGCCCGCGGAGGCTCCGCGCCGCCACCGCGGGCCCGGCTGCCGCGCTCCGGCCGCCCCCCCGCGTGGCCCGGCGCGGCCGCCCGCGCTTTACCTGGAGCCGGCGGGCGTCGCGGGCGCTGGCTGCGCTGTGCGCGGGGCTGGCCCGGCGGCGGGGCGCGGCGGAGGCAGGGCCGGGGGCCGGCGGGGGGGCGTGTGCGGGCGGCGGCCGCGATAGGGCTGCGGCCATGCGCGGCGTCGCGCTGCTGCTGGCGCTGGGCGCCGCGCTGCTGGCGGGCGGCGGGCGGTGCCTGGCCCGCCGCCTCCTGCCGCGGCGCCGCCGCGCCCTGCCCGTGAGTACCGCGGCGCGGAGCGGCTCCCCCGGGGCGCCCGGTACCCCCTGCCCGCCGGTTGCGGGAGAGGCGCCCGCGGGCGGCAGTGGCGCCCGGGGGCACAAAATGGCGCCCGCCTCGCGTCGCCTGGGCCGGGCGCGCGCGGCCGCTGCGGCTCGACCGTTAAACGGGCGCGTGCGGGCGCGGCGTGAGGCGCCTCAGGCCGCCCCGGGGACAGGGGCGCGCGTGGGGCATGCGCTGAGGCCGAGTGTGAGCGCGAAGCTGCCGGGCACACAGCCCCGGGGCTGGAAAGGGCTCCCCAAAGCCTGTCAGCCCTTCGGGAAGGAGTTTGAGGGAGGCTGCGATGCTGCCCTCCCTGCTACTGTGACACCCGTGGGCCTTCTTGACAGGACTAGTGAAATAATGGAGATGCTGCTTTTTGTTCCTGACTTTTAAACTTGGAAATTTGTATGAGGGAGGAAAAAATGTGAATAGCAAGGAATTATACCAGCATAATATCAGTATAACCAGTTTTCTTGTATAAGTCTCTTAAGAATGAAGCGTCTGGGGTTCTTTCACAGGCAATGTTAGTTCTTGCTTATGCTCCAGACAAGCTTCGTGTAGGCCCTGGAAGAAATTAGTCTGTTAGATCCAGGGTCTCCTGCTCCCAGCTGGGTCCAGCCCCCTCTAAAATGGCCACATCCACTTTGTAGTCTTTGCAGTCTCCTACTTTGCTGTTCCTCCAGCTTTTCCCATCTTCCCTCAGACCTGGTGCTTCCAGGTGTCTGGCCTGGAATCTTGCACCAGGTTCTTGCACACCTGGAGCCCTGGGGAAGGGCAGGATATGGGGTTGGTGGTTACACATGGCAATGCTGCCTTCTGCAGAGCCTTGGGAGCTGGACTGTAGCTTCAGCCTCTTCAGAGAACTGCACTATCAGCCCCCCTGCCCCTGGTTTAGGAAGCCTTTCAACTATGATGGCCCAGCTTTTCAGGAGTAATTTGGCACCTACTCCCTAGCGCTTTAATTGATTTCTGCTGTCTTCCTGTATTTACTGTACTGAAAGGGAAGAAGCGAGCTTCTCAGAGCTAAACTGTGTTGTAAGCAGGCAGTCTGTGCTATTCTGCATTACAGAAAATTCAGTAATTCAGAGGTGGTCCCCAGTTGCCCAGAAAGGCTGCCAAAGAGATGATCAAAGTAGCTTTACTTACTTTATTTTCAAAAGAGGATAAGTTATTTAATTTTGAAAGAGTATCTGCATGAGTGAAATAAATTCTCTAGTTTAATAAGGTAATCGCATTCCATTACAAAAAGCAGTGATGTTTGTACATGAGCCATTTGCAAGTTACAATTAATTCATCTCACTGGGGCTAGTGAACTGTTGGAAGTATACGGAGCATGGATTGGTGTTCAAGTGCCGTGGATCACATAGCAGTGACACCGGCAGCGTTGCCCTACTGAGATGTCATACCAGCACTTCCAGTGCAAGAATTTGTTTTGCACAACGTTAGTGGCTCTCAGGTGCCAGCTGCACTGCGTTGTTTCCTGTAGTATTTCCTGTCTGAGAGCACTGTTGGAGTGGTAACGAGTGAAGCACCTGCAGCTCCCTCCCAAAAGCTGATTAAGGCCACAGTGATACCTGGTACTCTCTGCCTGCGCGGGCAGCCTTTTGTGCCTGTCTCACTGCTGTGTCAAACTGCAGGCTGTAAGAAAGTGACTCCTACAAAAAATTTAGGAGTTGGACGTGCGAGGCCTCTTAAACATTTTCAGAAGCAGGGAGGATGATTTCTCCTTTTTTACAGACTTTTAGGATAGGATATCCACTGATGCACATTCTGGGAATGGGATCACTCCCTGTTCTCATCCTAGGGTGTTCTCCCCACGCCAAGTGTCTCACAAAGATAAGGACAGCCAGTGATCTGAGTTCCAGTGCATCCCTTGAGGTTTCTTTGCATGTGAACTGCTGCTGCTGGGATTGGGACTGGGACTGTTGTTTTGAAGCGTGCCCCTGCAGTCAAATGTTTCATTACCAGTAATTAGGATAATTACTGTTAATGCAAGCAAGTAATCTTGGGAATGTTTTCATACTGCAAATTGTTCCTCACCTTTCTGCCCATTAATAGGCAGCTGAAATGTTCTTCCAAGTATCTCCTTTTTGTTTTGCTGCTTTTAGTTTTTTGTTTATTTCTTTGTTTGCTTTTGTTTTTAATCAGTGACAGCAAACAGCTGCGGAGATTTAAAATTAGGTGCACATGAGACGATAGCTCTGCCATTGGTAGATGGATCTTCCTTTACTTCTTGCAGCCGAGCTCTGTCCTTATCAGCCTGGTTGATGAGGGAGTTGATTATGGTCATTGCAGTGAATCTTTTCCATTTACCTCTCTTGGTTTTGGAAATAATCCCAGCTTGTTGTTTTCTGCTCCCTTCCTTTGCTTGCTGGAAGTGGCCAGGTTTCAGAACCATAAGGTATAAGGAAGAGGAGGGAGAGGAAATATCAAATTCTTTCACCTCTAAAGAGGTGCTGAATTGTTGAGGGAGGAGGTAACCTTGCTGAATTCTGTGATCTGGTTTGTGCTTCATCCTCATTTCTTGGAGCTGTGTCACTATAAATTAGATTAGTACTGAGCACAGTAATTTAATTTTTACTTATTTTGTATCCTTAGTGTCTGTAGCTGCCGGCTGTTGTTATTAGAACTAGCCTGTGCTTTTTGTCTGCATGCAGGAATCGGAATTTATATGGGTGATCATACGCTACATTCAGAATATACTTTCAGTCAGCTCAGTTTCAATGTCAAATCATGAGTCTCCTGGGAAAGCAGTAATTTCGGCATAAGATGGAGGACAGGACAGGGTGTAGCTTATTTGCTTATTGCTGTCTGCTTAAACTCCTCTTGCATTTGTGCAGTAACTGATCATTATCACCCTGCAATTATTCCTTACTGCCCTTTCACTACTGCCTACGTTGGCAAAACAAGCAACTAGAGCACTGGAGATTGTGCTTGCCTATCTAGCCACTTTTTCAGATAAAAATGGGGCAATTCATGCACGAGTAGTATAAAATACAAATGTTCACATTCCAGAGATTGTTAGTGCAGTAAAAGAGAATATTAGTTGCAGATGTCTTGGCAGAGAAGGAAGTGATCTCACTTCCTTACTGCATTCTTGCAATCTTTATTACTACTTTGTGTTATGTTCCGACAGATAATGGTTTCGATTTGGAGAGGTCTAGATCCCTGCAGGTGGATGGCCGCTAGCTCAGTTAAACCTTATGAGTTTATTGCTCCATGGCTGTGGGGAAGAAAGCAGGGGGAAGAGGCAAAGAAAGAGGGTGAATATGCAGTGGTTTGCAGCACAGGATTCTCTTTGGGATTTTGGATTCTGTTCCTAGTCGTATCATAAGCCTGTTGTGTCATTCTAGATGTGGTATCAGCTATCTCTCAATTTATCTGTCAGTTAATGTAGGAGAGAACTGGAGGATTATATGCACTTCTCCTCTTAGACTGCAGTATTTTCAGAAGGTCTCTAATCTATAGTCACATTCCTACATGCTCTGTTGAATCACTAACATATAAACTGGAAAGAGTGGGAGTAGATACAGAACAGAGAGTCACTCTGCAGTTAAAAGATCTGCTGTGCACTTAAAATAAACAACGTACTGGCATTTTGAGGTTTTCTGTGCTACTCTTGCAACGCATGGAAACCCGTGGATCACTGACTTTTGAAATGCTTTTGTTCAGTTTTGGCCACTGATGCTTGAGAGAGAGGGTCTGTTCTAACTGCTGTACCAAGGCAGTGCAAATCGTTACAAGGCAGCAATTGACTAAATTTGAGGTTTCCCAATAGCTGTGAGCTGGTTGTGTTTGTACACAGGAATCCTGTAATCTTGTTTACATGGGTGGAATCAGCCGTAGCTCCACGGAAATTGCTACGGTTAGAGTGCAGTGAACTCAGTGTGCAGACAGGGATGTGCCCGTTGTGACCTGCACCTGATTTGTCACTTATGCCTGTACCTGCCACCATAAACAGGGCAGGGAGCTGAGCTAGAGAGGATCATGATCCTCTTCATTGCGTGTTGGATTTTGCCGCAGGCAGAGTCATGTTTGTCCAGAATTATGCATCAGATTTGAGCTAGCTGTGCCTGCTTTCTTTAGATGCCCATGCCTGTAAGATCATTCCTGTTTTTAGGAGATGCCTTTTATTCTCTGCAGATTTTACTGTGAACCTTTACTGGGATTAAACAGCCATCCTTCAGATAGCTCAGGTCAGTGAGCTCGGGCATATGGAGAGCCCAGGTACCAGCTCCATCACCTGTATTTGCTGATGGTGATTGTTTGGCCCTGACTGTAGGACTATAGGTCACTCCATTGCATTCTGGTGCCTGGAACACTGCAGTGTCTGATGATAAATTTCTGTCTTTCCCCACACAGGTTGATGGGAAAGCGGTGCTCATCACAGGCTGTGACAAAGGTTTTGGACATGCCTTGGCTAAGCAGCTGCATGCAAAGGGATTCACCGTTTTTGCTGGATGCTTGCTAGCGGTGAGTAGTCATATTGATCAAAATTCTCAGTTATCAACCGCTTCATCTGCAGCTTCCCAGTCCCACAGCTCAAGACCCGTGGGAGGTGCAGTGGGAAGGGTTCGTGTATTTTCCCTTGCTTCATCTGCTTCTTACATCTCATCATTACTGTAAGTCTGAGCTCTTCAAGCTGAGACCATCAGCTACGTGTCTGTGCAATAGCTCACGCAATAGGGCAGTGCTCACGGAGGCCTCTGCAACACTCTTGGTGAATTTGTTAATGCAAGATCACTATAACATGGTGGGCTCTTCTCTCCTCTGGCATCTCCATTGCTGTCTTCCATTCTCTCACCTGCCTTTGGGGACATTCTCCTCAAATTCATGTCAAAGGTCTCCAATGTGTCCTCTACCTACTTCTATGAAAAGGATAGCTGAATGAAAAAATTACCTGTACCTCTCAGATATCTCTGGGTGTCACCCTCTTATCACCTACATTTGGCAGGTGGCATTTACCTGTTGGTAGAGATCAGTGTAGGTGCATTAAACCACAGCTGATTTTTCTTATCATAGTTACATTACTTCACACTCCCTGTTGCTAACTTTAATCTTGTCCTGTTAGTCCAGCTTTCATGACCATCCAGTTCTTTTTGCATAATTTACTCTTCCTGGTCTCCAACATTTTCATCAGCAGATTTCACCAGAACTCCCATATTATGGAGGGCAGTTGTATAAATAAAACATAAAATACTGAATGAGGTTGGTCCTTCAAGGAAGTCCAGCAGTGACTTTACACCAGCAAGAATATTTCCTTTCCAGTACTGATTGCCATCTGTCTTGCTGGAGACTTAACATCTTTGTTCTTGCCCTATTTGCCCAGCTCATTATATACTTCAGAGAAACCCAGCTCGCCTACATTCGCCGTGTCTTTCATTTTTCTTTTCTTCAGTGTTGATACCAGAGCTGTGCACATTATCAGTGTTAAACTAACTGGCATCTCATTTCTCAGATCTTTTCATCAGTGCAGGTGCTGCTTTTGCAGTTCTGCAGGGATTGGGCTTAGGACAAAATATTAAACTTTAAGACAAGATCTTAAGCTTATGTTTTGACATGCTGCTGCTTAGAAAACTCTTGCGATACAGATTATCTGCCCCTGCAGTTGAATGCTGCTTTCTGCTCTGACTTAAGTTTGTAAAGGACCTAAGGCAGCAGCAGCACAAACAGAAGAGCTGGGTAGGGAAAGTGACTTATTTCCCTAAGGTGGGGGGGGGGGGATTAACAAGTGAGTTCAGTTGGCAGTGTAATAATCTAATAACCCTGAATTTTAGTGCTAACAAAGGACAAGAAAAATGACCTTTTTTAACTTTTAAAATGGAATAGAAGCTGTTTGGGAACAGCTGTTCTAGTCCAGGTGCTCAGAGAGCAGTGGCTATAGATTTTCAAGTAGCGTAGCAGGGAAGAACAATAAAGGTGTGTGAAGGGTAGCGCTCCCTGCCCGCCTGAGTTCGGCAGAGGTCACGTTTTTCTGCCATAGCAGCGGGGAAAATGATCAGCTGACATATTGTGTAATTTGAGAGCAACAGAGTCCTGCTGGAAAGTTGCCGCTCTTTGGAAATTTCCATATGGCCGCTCTAAATCCTTCTGTACTCACGTCATACCCTGCTTTGGGTTGTCTGTATCTTTTGTGATAGCAAGTCAGACACAAATATTGCAGAGCAGCAGGTATGAGGGATAGAAAAAAAAGGGGATGCAATGATTCTGAGAATGCTGCTCCAGAAGGCAGCACAGAAGGCCAGACTCTCTTTAAAGCCACGTACATGAACTACGTGTACCCTATGAGTCTCACTTGCTCATTTTAACAAACAAACATTGCCTCTTCATCACGGGATTGCCTGTCCCACAATGCCATGGCTGTCCTCAGCATCCCCACATCTGGTCTGGTGGTATCTTAATTCAGACCCAAAGATTTTGTGGTCCCTACTTAATTTCTGTGCTGAAGTGGAAATGCCTCAGCAGGCATGGTTGATTCACCATAGCTTTCAGGAGATCAACTAACCCCTTCTTTTGTGAAGAGGGAGAGAATGTGAGGATGTGACTCTTGTTCTGTGCTGTGCTCCCTGGCAGATCTCAAATATGCTTCTCTGTCTGCACCGTCCCTCATCTTCACTGTCTTTCAAAACTTCCTCTGGGTTGTTTGGACCTGGGAGCAGGAGACCCAGGCTCAGTGTCCCAGGCCTAGTTTGTCTGCTGTTGTTACTGTTTTTGTGTTTGTTTGGTTTTTTGTTGCTGCTAGGTGCATCTGAGGGACAGGATCTGGTTGTAACACAGTGCAGAGTGATACAGCAGAATGCTGTCCATAGTTCGTGAGATGGCCAACATCTCCATGGAACAGCCTTATGCTTTAGGCGGTTTGGGGACATACTAGAAAGATATATATATATATATGTGTGTGTGTGTGTGTATATATATATATATATATATATATATATATATATATATATATAATGAGGAGGAACTTACTACAAGCGTAACAGCAGAATGCACTTCAGGTAAACTATTTCACACCTGGATCTGTCTTTTGCAAGAAAAGGAAGGATACAGTAACTGCAGAAAATACTAATGAGTTCCAAAAGAAGCAGGAAACACCAGTAAAGGTATGAAGCTCTTACTGCAAAGAGTGAGTTATGAGCATTTGAGTGAATACTGCGGATAGATGAAGCCATGTAGCTAAGGATGCAGCATGTAACTGCTCATGGCAGTTAAAGGAAACTTGCCCTGTCATGGAAGAAGAATGAGCTGCTGTAGTTTCCCTGCAGGGTCAGAGCAGGTATGGAGCATATGCCAGGCTTCAAGTTCACACATAGTTACTCTGTCATCACTTACTTTCATGCTTTTATGCTGAGAATTGAAGGATCCCTTGAGTCCTAGCAGTCATAGAAAACTCTTAAACTGAATGCAAGCTGGTGGTCCATATAGTGCGTCTGCAGCTTTTTAATGATCACAAGTCACAAGAATAACAAGGATACTGCAGGTGGATAGAGACAAGAGCTAGAGAGGGTCAAGCGCAAAGAGTATTTCATTTAGCAAGGACAAGTGAGCCCAAGGGGTAGTTTTTGTTCAAGTATTATAATTAAAAAGGTGGGCGAGCATATAGATGATTTACAAAAGAAACTGAAGAATATAAAGTGTAGAAAATTCTGAAATAGTCAATGTTTTATTTTCTTTAATTATACTGGAAAAAAAAGTATATTGTATTCAGCTGTTTAATGATTTTCATGGGGAAATACATTTTTTTTTCCATTCTATGGGATGGAAAAGGAAAATAGGCTGTTCGTATGAGTAGAAACGTTCAGGCTACCAAACCTGCTGAAATGTGATGGAGAACATGTAAGGGGTGAGCCCAAGTGATCTCTGCGCTCCAGGTGGTGTCTGCAGGAGGTTGTGGAAGCCGGGGCTTTCCCAGGAGACTGGAAGAGCACAAATATGAAACCTCCCTTTCAAAGGAAGACAGACCTCTAAAATCACCAATGTGGCAACTCATCCTCAGTTCCCCGGATGAAGCTGCAGCACAGACAACAATAATTTTTAGAACGTATCTAGAGCATAGTGTGATACAAACTGCCATTACAGGTTTACCAAGAGCAAGCTGTGCCGTATCAGTTCAATTTCATTCTGTGATAAGCTAAGTATCAGAGACATAGAAGGTGAAGGAGTAAATGTGTATCTGAAGTGTTCTGACACAGTAGCTCGTGATATTTTCATGTGCAAACTGATGGTGTAAGGCCTAAGTGTATCAGTTGCCAATAGGTGCTTGGAAAGTTGTGTTCCTGCTTGGAGGGTATTTGAAGGAGAAGCCGCAAGGCGCAGCCCATCATTCATTAACTAGCTAGACTGAAGTAGTGCCCAGTTTGTTATGAAGTGATTGATACCAGCCCTTTTGGACCCATCTAGGATCGTGAGCTACTGCTGAGGGTTTTGTGAGTGGGCCTGGAACTGCTTTGCAGTCCCTGTGCTAAAAAGTGGTCATGCTTTCCTGGAAGTGCCCCTGGAAGAGAAAAATGAATTGAAAAAAAAAAATGTGCATAGTGACGTGCAGGGAGGACTGCAGACTTTGGGGAGAATATATTAGGATTCAGGATCATCTTTACAGATCAGTCGAAATCAACTGGATGAAATCTAATAACGGTGAGTGTGAAGTATCCTGCTTAGGAACCACAAAATGGGAACAGGTGGTTGGGCAGCAGCCAGACTGACAGGAAACTGGTGCTGATAAGGGAGGGCAAATGGAAAGGGTCAGGGACATGGGCAGAATAGGGCAGATCTCCTGGGAAGCAGTCATAGCAAAGCCGTGTCTAAGTTGCTGTGCAACACAGGTAAGACCTCAGCTGGGACATGGTGTCTGATTCTAGATGCTGTATTATACCAAAGATATGTGTAAACTCAAGCAAGGGTAGTGATGAGACGTTTAGAGTAAGACCCATGAGGAAACATTGAAAAAACAAATGAGATTATTTAAACTGAAAAAGAGAAGACAAGGAGAAAGTTGTTATCAAAAGAAGGCTAGTTAATCATTCACTCTGGCTACAAGAGGAAGGGCGTGCAGAAGTGGGATTAATTTGCAGCAGCAAAGGTGCAGACTGTGTTTCGGTGAGTGCCCTCAGCAGCAGGCTGCCCAGTCCTGCTTTCCTTTGCAGTCTTTGTGGCCGAGCTGTTCTGAAGTGTTTGCTGCCCTGCACTGAAACTCCTTGGCCGAGGCAGAGTGGGGCTGCCCCTGCCAGAGCAACCTCTCTGGTGAGGCTGGTGTGAACCGTAAGGCTGGGAGCCTGTAACCAGGATCTGTGTTTCTTCCTCCAAATAAGAGCATCCCCTTCACGTGTACTGTGCCTGTGGGAGCCCACGAGACTGAGCTCCTCAGAAATCTTGGATGGAGGGACCTCGTTTTCAGGAGAGGATGTGGACATGGGTATGAAGTGTTGGGCCAGCTCCATATATGCCGAGACACAACCAAGAGGGAAAGCGTGAGCGCAGTGACAAGCTGCTTTTGGGGTTGCCTTCAGGGTAAGCAGCTGAGGAGCTGTGTGGTGGTGTTCTTTTTTTTTTTTTTTTTTTTTTTTTTTTTTTTTCCAGTTCTGAGCTTTTCAGCGCTGTTTGATTCCCACTGAAGTCTCACTGCAGATAACCAAAATCTTGCTGGAATCTACTGCTGAATTCCACCACCTTCCCTGGAGAAAAAAAAAAAAAGCAAGCCATGGTCTGTGGTCCTGCCTCTCCATTAGCACAAGCTGCATCAGGATCCTTATAAGCAGCACAGGAGCGAAGAAGTGAAGCGAAAGGAAGGCAGCAGAGGGCCTGAGCGACTCCTCTCTGCTGGGCAGAGAGGGCTTATTTTGCTGAGAGCCTCTGAGCTCTGGCTAGGCTGTGCAGACTGGGTTTGACCAGCAACAGCCCCTTGCAGCCCTGCAAGGGCAGGATAAAGTTATCTCAGCATAACTGGGAAGGAAAGAGTGAGGTTCTGCTAAAGGTGTCTCTGGAGAGTGGCACGAGGCTGGGGGGAGCTTTCAGGAAGGAACTGGGGAAGGGAGGCTGGGAGTTGCCTGGAAAGTTGCTGGGAATTACCTCTGTGATGAACTTCAAGTTTTTGTGCTCTGGTTTTGTGATATTTAAAAGTAGTTCAGCTGTGAAATGATATGCAACTGGGGGCAGAAATTCATCCCTATTGTCATAAATCTGGATCAATTATGTATTGCTGCAACAGAATTACCCTCTTTTGCTTAAGGTTGAGGCAGGAATTTAGGTGCTCTTCCTTCTTCACAAATCATCATTTACCGAACTGAACAGAAGAACTTTTATATCATATTCATTAGCTAGACAATCCGAGATGCATGTGGAAAAGCTGAACAGTTTTGCAGTTCTTGCATCAGCCTTGCAGCAGAGGCAGCTGAGTGGGTTGCTTACCTTGTCTGCCCTTGTTCTGTGGGAGGTGGTATCCAGTGCTGGGGGAAGAGTGGCAGCCAGGCACGGTGACTCACCAATTCATAACTTCCTCCTCCCTAGTGAAACAGAGCCTGCGATGCAGGGAGTAATATGGTGAATTAAATCTTGAGCCTGTGGTAGAACCATGTGGCTAATCTTTGCTCGGTTCTTTGCTATTCTAGTTTAAATTAATGGCTGAAATGTTTTATTTTTGTTGCACATCTATCTTAGAAAATCGAGTTGAGACTGCTTGTGTGTCCTACAAAGTGTGGGGACAGGGGCAGCTGAGGTTTCCCCAGGTTGTCCCAGTGCCTGGCACAGTGCCACTTGTGTGACCCTCTGTGCAGGGAGCCAGCAGGACGAGGTTCTGCTGCCCTTTCAAGGCAGTGGGTCAGCAATAGCGAGGTAGGAGTTGTGCTGGAGGAAAGAGGATGCTAACGTGGGCTGCATGATGGTTAATATGGCTCACGTGTCTGTTTGCCTCTCTGCATGCCTCTAAGTGCAATTTTAATAGCCCTGAAATGCATTATGCTACTAGCGTCTCTTACCAGAAGCTATTTTGTTTTTGGTTAAACAGGATAAGAACGGCAATGGAGCCAGGGAGCTGAGGAACCTGAAATCGGATCGCATGAAGGTGCTGCAGGTCAATGTGTGCAGTGACCAGGAAGTGGCTCAAGCTGTCGATTTTGTGAAGAGAAACTTGAAGGAGCCAGAGAAAGGTGTGTGGGAAGCCAGTCTCCCCGAGCCAGCCGGCTCCCTGGTGTGCTCACTGGCCCCTTGCCCGGGGCAGGTGCTGCTCTGGCCAGGCCGTCCCTACGTTGCCAGAACCGTATTCACAGACTTGGATGCCTGGGACAGCGTGTGACTGGCTAATGCAGGACTCGGGTCCCTGGGCAGTACTGGCTTCCCACTGACATGCCAGCCATGTGGGAAGAGACCAGGACCCCCTAGAGTTTCTTCCTCCCTGCGAGAAAGTGTTAGGTGGCAGCAAGCCCAGGAGAGCAATTGTTTGCCCTTGAGTATCTGTGAGGGCCATATGATATGGGAGAGCCTGATGCCCTTCTGATGCTTCTTTGGAGTGTGGGTCCCACAGAGCTTTCTGTGGTGACCCTGCTGCCTAATGAAGTCAGGGCTGGTTTGCTGTCTGTCCGTGCCATCCCTGTGCTGGTTCAGCCTCTTGGTGTGACTGAATGCTGAGCTGGACTGGAAACCTGGCTCCCCCAAACCTGGCGGGATCATTCTGCAGCCAGATAAAATCCCTGTTTTCACTTTGCCAGCCAACTGTCCAGTGGCAGTATCCAGGATGGGCTCAGCCTAGACCACCTTAGAACACATGCCACCTTAGGAGGTAAGCTCAGCCCAAGGGTAGAAGAAGACGGGAGTCCCTTTTTGCCTGTTTTGCCTCCCGTGGGTCTCTGTGTTCAGCCTCCGTGCAGGCTGGGTGGTGAAGGTGTGGTTGTTCCTCTTGGGGCATGGGTGAGGCTGCCGTGGGCCTGTCTTTGTTCACAGGAATGTAGAGCTACTGTTACTTACCAGTTTTAACCTTCATGCAAAGTGTGTGAGCACACTCCCCTCCTCCTGAAACAAGCACATGAAGTGTAGCCAGGGCCATTTCCCACCCATACTCGCTCTGCATGACTCTTCTTCCTACACAGTCGTCCTACCCTTGTCACACATTTTGTAGCTTCTCAAGCTTTTTCTGAAGAACTCAGCAATGGCAGTAGCTCACAGCTGTTTCCCACTGCCTCACAGTTTGCAAGGGAGCAGCTCTGTTGCTTCTATGAATGCAGTGTTTACGAAACCTTGTGCCCAGCAGGGACACAGAAATTTTGCATCCTTGATCAGCAAGTTGGGCCAGTCCCTCCTGCTCCGAGAGCCTTATGTTCTTGTTGTTTGCTGCAGCACTGTGTGCAAAACAGCAAACGCCTCTTTTCAGGAGTGTAAGTGTGACTGGTGCTTGGGACTTGCCAATAATCAGTGCCCATTAAACAGGCGCAGGAAAATACTCTGTATGCAGAGTGAAGTGCCTTGCGTGGGGGCACTTGTTGCACGCTACACAATGGCCCCAAGGGAGCCAGTGCAGAACAGGTCTTGTGTTTAAACATTCATACCTCTTCCTGCTTTGCTATGTGCATACATCCTTTGAGTCTAAGCTCATTTTGATGGGAGTGCCACTGTTTGCTTTTGATCTTATCCAGTTCCCACTGTTCTGTTCACAGTAAAAAAAAATTAATAATGATAAAGCTCTGCTCTATGAACACATCACTGTCCTGCAAACGGTTTAGGGACGAGGTAACTGTCAGCACTTTGTACTGTATAACATGACCTGATTGGTAGCAATGAAATGCCAAGAAGAACGAACCATTTTAAATTACTTTTTTGTAAGTGTTCCTAAATCTAACCTGTTTACACAAGAAATAGCTGTAGAAAAACTTGGAACCAGTAACTACTCTGCAAACTTAGTTTGTGACTATCACTGTAGCTGTCTTTGTGGTCTGTGGTAAATCCCTGCCAAGTTTACTGTGTGGAGCTTGTTACCTGTGAAATGACACCAGTAGATGCCAGTTTACATGACCCTGTAGAGATTAGAGCATGCTTTGAAGCAGCGCAGGGGACCCAGTTCAGGCTGAGATGCTGTACCAGCTAGTAGAGCGTGGATTTATTTCAGAGAGATCCTGTCTCCTTAATGCTGGCAGTGCCAATAAGGGCAGCAGTGACAGGCAGGGTATGCTGGATGGAAGCAGCAGCACCCAAGTGCAGCATTTAGAAACTGATTAATAAAAACAGAAGCAAGGATAGGCAGGCAAAATGTTTTCTTGGCTTTTGCTGCAAGTAATCCCTTAGCTGTTATCCCAAACAGCCTCCTCATGGCCTGGCTGGGATTGAGAAATGATGGATCTGGGGGAGAACAGCGCTGCAGGCTAACGAAGTGAGCTAGGGACAGAGACAGAAATGCAGGGAAGAGGTGGGAGTTGGCGACCACATAATAGATGGAAAAAGCTGGCCTGGTGGCAGCTGTGAGGGGTGAACAGGAAAATCCATTCTGGCGTAGATGGGCAGGAATGGTTAATTTACTGTTGTACCTGAATTGGGCAGGACCTTTTGCAAACCATTATACAGTGTTTGGCAGAAGCATTCAGGAGGATGAACTCCCCTGAGAATGGGGCAGAGGGAGGGCCACAGTGAGAATGGACAAGCAGTCTAGCAAGGGCACACTGGTGTTAAATGCACCAGGAGGATAAATTCCATGGTATGTATTGGCTGCTGTGGAAAGCTGCAATTTGCCATGTTCAGATGCTACATGGTTGTTATGTGATGACAAATTTACAGGACAGGTTTACAAACATCAGAGCAGGGAGGCTATGGAGCAGAGGCAGGACATACAGCCCCAAAAGCTTCAAGAGTGCTTGATAAACTTAGCAGCAGGGTAGCATGACATGGGCATTTGTGATAGCAATGTCAAAACTCCCTGAAGACTCTTGTCTGCGTTTCTCTCTTCTTCATGGAAAGAGAAAAGTCACACAGAAAGCACAGATGCAGCAGTGGGCCTGGGGACATGAGGTGTTCGTGGGGCAGTGCTGTTGTGACCCCTGGAGCTCCAGCTGAATCCTGCAGCCTTCACTTCTTGGGCCCTGGAGCCCGTTTCCTCTCCTTGCAAAGCTTTTCCTCTTCCTTTCTGCAAAAGTGTCCAGTTCTTTGTCAAGGAGTTGGGTTGCTTAGAGCTTAAAGCTGTTTCTCTTTGACCCTCTTCCTCGTTCCACTCTTTAACCACATGTTTGTTGGCAGGACTCTGGGGCCTGGTGAACAATGCTGGTGTCTCGACCTTCGGAGAGGTGGAATTCACGAGTTTGGACAAGTACAAGGAAGTGGCAGAGATCAACCTGTGGGGCACTGTGAGAGTGACCAAGGCCTTCCTGCCCCTTGTTCGCAGAGCTAAAGGTACATGTTGAGCAGGGGGGCAAGAGCCACAGCACTTTTGCAGTGCAACAAAGATAAGTGGTTAAAAACTATGGATCAAATTCTACTGTGGGGAATGCCTGTGCAGCCCAAGGAGGGAGGCTTTGGAGTCTGAGGCATGTGAGCAAGGTGGGCAGCAAGGTTCAGTGGGCTGTGTTGGGATTCGGTGGAACCCCGGGTTACCCAGGGAGGCAGTCCAGGCACCTACATAGCAGGGGCCATCTTAAACATCCCAGGGTCTCAGCAATGTTTGTGCAATGCTGACAGCTACAAACAGGACCTGTGGGACACAGACCTTTAGGACCAGTAATTGGAGGCCAGGCATATGATACCTTGGCCTGCAAAGTGGTACCAGATGCTTATACTGGAGCCACTCCCCTCATGTTACTTGGTTTGCATTTGATTGCTATGCTGTAGTGTTGGAATAAATGATACTAATGGAGGCATTTTAGCTGTCTTACAGAAAAACAATTATCGAGTCCGTTTTTTTTTTTTTTTTTTTTAATATAAAGAATGTGACGTGTATGAGCAGAACTCTGAAGGGCTTCTTTATTTAGCATGTGTGGGAGAGTGCTGGCACAGCTGTGCTCCATGAGGACAGAAAGGGGTTACACTGAGAGGATTTCTCAGCTGCTATTTCCAGAATGTAAGTACCTGTTAAAAAAGCCCCATGGGTAAGTTGCACAAGGCAACTTACCCATCAGGCCAATATGTGGTTCTTATAGTCCCTCTGAGCTGCACTTAGAAGGTCTTACATGAGAGAACAGAGCCTCCCTCATGCTCCTCAGCTAAAATTTCAAGCTCTGTAGGAATGTGCTCCATGGCTGTGAATGTCCTCTCTGCAAAAGTAGCTGATGGGGTGTCAAGGGCCTGCTTGTTAAATGCAGCTGAAACCATAACTGCAAATGGCTTGGTCTTGGCGAAGGGCGGCGTGCCTGCAGCGGCGTGACCACTATTGTCACTGCCCCTGGACAGAGCACAGTCTATTGTGAGCTGCCAGAGCTCTGCAGAGGGTTGCCCTGGGCTGCTGGCAGAGGCAGCACACCTTGCTTTTCCCTGTCCTGTAGCAGCCTACAGCATCTCCTCTCCTCTATCCCAGCCACAGAGCTCTGTGGGTGCTCCTGGCTGGCCAGATGGGTGAACAAACTGCACTGCTGGTGCTGCAGGTTAAGGGCTCTCTGCACGCAGCTCACGTGCAGAAGCAGCCTAGCTGCATTAGGCACAGGGGCTGCAGCTGAGCTGTTGTGCTCACAGAAAAGCTGGGAAGCTCGCACAGCATCAGTTCTGCACCTCCTGGCTTGTAATCCTGCTGCTTGTGAGCTTGACCCCTTGCCCAGCGAGGTGGAGGAGTGAGGCACGCTGAGCTAAGAGCACACAGCTAATAGCACCTCAGGATCTGGATACTGCCCTGCTTGGAAGCTAGGAAGAGGAAGATGTCTTGCATGCTTTCTAAATTCTTTTGGATATAGAGGCAGATGTTTGTGTCATCCATGTAGGGCACAGGCTTGCTTAAATCAGGACACAGGGACTCCTCGAGAGGGGATTTGGGCACCCCTCAGAAGATTCAGATTTTACAACTTGGCATCATCCAACAACATAGTTTCTAATAGGACGTTTTGGCTGGCTCCCCTGTAACCAGTCCTGGCCTCCTAGCTGAGAGCAGCCAGCTGATTTTCTCTCCTGCTCTTCCCACCGCAGGTCGCGTGGTGAATATCACAAGCATGTTGGGGCGGATGGTGAGTCCGTCTCGCTCCTGCTATTGCATTTCCAAGTTCGGGGTAGAGGCCTTCTCCGACTGCCTCCGGCAGGAGATGTACCGCTGGGGCGTCAGAGTCATCCTCATCGAGCCCAGCAACTTCGTGGCAGCGACGGGCATCCTGACAGCGGAGGGCATCGAGGCAGAGGCGGAGGTGCTGTGGAACGGGGCCAGTGATGTGGTGCGGGAGGACTACGGCCATGCGTACTTCGCTCGCCACGTGGCCCTCATGAAGTCCTTCGTTACCAGCGGCCTGAAGGACATGTCTCTGGTCTTGAACGACATCACTGAGGCGCTCACTTCCGCGCGCCCCAACAGCCGCTACAATCCCATGGAGACCTACTGGTGGGTGAGGCTGCAGGCCGTGACGCACCTGCCCACGGCGCTCGCCGACTGGCTCTATGTTCCCGGCGCCACGCTGTGAAGGGGCGGCCTTCAGGCATCCTCCCAGCGCTCACGCACACGGCCTAGAGCTCACTTAGCCACAGCTGCTCTGCACCCAGTGCTGATACATCTGTAGGTGCATGCGTTTGCACTTTGGGTTATGGCTTTGAGTCTTGTATTGTGGGATACAGATCAAGGCGTGGCGTTTCTGGCTCCTTGTTCTTGCCTTTTTCCTGATGCTCTGATTAAAGTTGAAAGGTGTTTTCCTTTTGACAGTGGCGGAAGGTTAACATAATGGGTCTAATAATGTTGCTGGTGTAATTAGGTCAACAATCTCCCCAGTGTTAAATTCGGCTCATTAATGGGCTCTTGCTTTTCCTTACAAGGAGAGGCTCGTGAGGACACAGCAGAGCTGTTGCTAAGAGATGTATCAAAAGGAGAAGCTAAAATGGGAAACGAAAGCAGAGTTTCCATTTGATGGAAAATGGGTCAGTCACAGCTTTCCTTTGTTTTCCTGGTACTGCCAGGAAGGTTGGCTGCTCTTTGACTGTCTGCTCTATCTGAGAAAGCAGTGACATTGCCTCTAAACAGCCTCATTACGTAGGTGTGTGGGTTGGTGTCCCTGCAGGGATGGGTTCTTCCCTCCCGCACTATGACCAGAGCCAGCGAGTCAGCAACTGCAGAGGGAGCCGCTTTTGTGTTCCCAGATCGCATTTTTGGTTTCGTGAATGTGAACAGCAGCAGGCACTGTGCAGCCAGTGCAGCGTGGCTATGTGTTCCAGGTGGGTGCTTTAAGTGCCTCTTTTTCCTTTCTTTAATATCACACAATGAAATTTCCATGTCATCCATGATTGCCTTCGCACAGAGTTTCCTGACAACTGTGGTTACTGATAGGAGCTGTTTTGCACGCCGTATCCCCAAGGGTGTCCTGTTGGCCATAACCAGGTTTTTCAATCATTTTACCAAGTGCTGGGGCTGCCTGGCTTCGCATCCTGTTTCCTCTTTCCAAGCAGCGATGGCTGCTGTGGCTGTACGCTGACTCCAGACACTGCTGGCCAGGCTGGGAATCTACCCTCTCTTCTAGGACATGGGAACTCTAGGACCAGCTTCCCATTCTATTGGTCAGACCTTGCCCTACATGAGATTAAGTGCCTTAAAGATCTTATCATTTGCTCTTTATTCATCTCAGCTCTAAACTGAAATTGTCTTACCAACATTTTATAAGCTGCTGTGACTGCTTGGCATCTGGATGCAGCTGTGAGTGTTGTGATGCCTGGGGAGAAAAACAGGCTTCCCTTGGAGGTGCTGTGGAGATGGCCTGTATTATAAACAACTCCTTCAAATGTTGGCTGTGCAGTTCTTTATTGCAGATCGTCAACCTATGGAGACTGTCTGGGATCCAGGACTCAGAGTGATCCCCCTTTCCACTGAACTGCAGCTCATTTGAACAATGTTGTAATCACTTCTGTTCCCTTGCACCATAAAATGTGAGTAACGTTAAGTAGCACTGATTGTCAGAGAGAGAAAAATAAACTGAGATTTGTAAAGCACATGTCTATGTTTCCAGTGGTTATTTCTACACTGGTGTTTTATTCAGAATTAATTGGAGAAAGAGAATAAGGAGTGTTGGGTGGACTCTGCATGTGGTGAGACTGGGAGTTCAGTGAGAACAGCCTGGAGCAGAATGGACACCATGGCCCAGGCTGTGCAGAGGTAGCACAGCTGCTGCCTGCTGTGTACTCACAAATGCCAAAGCCTCTTGTAGGCCCTGAAGTGAGTGGCCACAGGTTAACTCTTCATGCTTAGCACCAGGAATATGAGGGACCTGAGCTGTTTTGTGCTGGCTCTTCTGGGGCACTGATGAGTCCAAGGAATTTTGACTGAATTTTGACTGGGATGATAGTCCCATATTTAGGACAAGAACCAAGGAAGAGAGAGAGCAAGGGAGTTGCTCAGGTGTTCACATGGAGGCAAATCCATGGATTTGCTTGCTGATATCCTATCAGCAAAGGATCTTGAAGCTGATGTCCAAGGTGAGTGCTTAATTCTTCAGTCCAGCTCTTCTCTGTGAGGTTGCTTTGTACTGAAAAGTGCCAAGCACAAGATCCCTCCCTGACATGCTCTGTGAGGATGTTCCAGGGGTGAGAGGTGCAGACTGGTGTTGGAAGAGCAAGGGCCAAGTGTTTCTGCACAGTATAGGTGTTCATAAAAGCAAGTCTGCGAAGGAAAGTCCAGATGACTGAGCAGGTTCATTCCCATCTTGTATTTCCAGCAGCTCTTCAGCATTCAGGTCGAGGGAGGTGATCCTGCCCCTCTACTCAGCCCTGGTGAGGCCGCATCTGGAGTATTGTGTCCAGTTCTGGGCTCCACAGTACAAGAGGGATGTGGAGCTGCTGGAGAGAGTCCAGCGCAGGGCTACAAGGATGATCAGGGGCCTGGAACATCTGCCCTATGAGGAGAGGCTGAGGGAGCTGGGCCTGTTCAGCCTGGAGAAGAGAAGGCTGAGAGGGGATCTAATTCAGTGTCTATAAGTACCTCAAGGGAGGGAGTGCAGAGGACGGGGATGGTCTCTTGTCAGTGGTGGCCACTGATAGGACTAGAGGAAATGGCCGGAAACTGAAACATCAAAAATTCCACAGGAACTTAAGGAAAAATTTCTTAACAGTGAGGGTGACAGAGCACTGGAACAGGCTGCCCAGAGAGGTTGTAGAGTCTCCTTCTCTGGAGATCTTCAAAACCCGCTTGGATGCAGTCCTGTGCCACGTGCTCTAGGTGTCCCTGCGTATGCAGGGGGGTTGGACTAGATGATCTCTAGAGGTCCCTTCCAACCCTAAGCATTCTATGATTCTATGATTCTGTGAAAACGGGGTTTTGATTCTGTGGGGCTCCAGGAGAGAGGTGGGGGAGAGCCCTATGCAAGAGCAGATGAGCTTTTATATATATATATATATATAAAATATATATATATATATATATTATTCCTTTTATGCCCTGGCTTCAATTTGGTTATTTTATATTTTCCTATTAAAAAAAAATGGTTACTTTCCTGTTAAGGCTTTAATAGCTGAATGGTAGGCTAAAAAGATTGTGAGAGCTTAACTCATGTTTGTCTTTCTGAAGAAATGGCTGTAAACAAAGCAGTCATTTCAAAAATCTGCTGTATGCATGAGGAAGAACTGAAGTGTGGAAAAGGTTTGACTCACTGGAGATCCCATAGTGCTTCTTGAAAATCCTGTTATCCAGAGGCTTCCAGGGTAATCTGTCTCCTGCTCTTTCAGCTGAACATTCAGCTTCTGCAATGCTGTGGTATTGAACCATAAAAAGAAAAAGCAAGGTTTATGCCAAGAATTGCTTCCTTCAGATCATGGCACTCCTAGGTCTTTTGACCTCATTACACGCTCATTAATTTGTGTGACCTCAGGTCAGGAGGTGTCTGTGGAAAGTGGCCCTCCGTTTGCTGCAGAGTTTGCTGTGGTTCAGCCGCACACAGCTCTGGGGGTTGTCTGCGTGCTGCAAATAGCTGCGGCTTCCTTCTGTCCTCATAGGTCCCAATGTGTCCCTACCTCGTGGCGTTTGTGTTCTTCATTTAGTCTCAACATGAAAAACACCACTGACTGCAAATGGAGGGGGAATTTAGAAGGCAAAATACTTGTTGCAGGTGAAAGGAGATGGTCTGTGAAAGCAAAAGGCTAAGCTGCAGAGGAAGTGGTTCATGTCAGGCAGGTGGTGTATGTAGAAACAGGAAGACAGACATTGCTATGGAGATGTCTCCTTGATGGTCTTGCATGTATTTACCTGTACAATGAACTGCACAGTGAGGATGGTTGCTCCTTCCTCTGGGCTTTGAAAGATTTTGCCACTGTCATGCATGGCAGAAATCTTAGGACTGCTGCTCTCTTGAAGCTGAAGAGCTTCAGCAGTTGCAAAGCTGGTCAGTAAGTTTACTATGCCGAATAGGAATGTGTAATATATTGGGAAATGCTGCTGTACAGGGGAAAATCAGCATTTGGAGAAGTGTTTCTCTTAGATAATGCTGCTGGTCCGAATATTTCCATACGCTTCTAAGCAATGGCCAAAGATATCAAAGAGAAATATCAGCATTATCAATTGGGGAGAAAAAATGTGTTAAACATGTCAAATGGTGATTGGAAAAGCTGTTCTAAAAATCTTGTAGAAAACCACTGCTGAGGCTCTGCCTTGTACAAGAGGTGCTGGCCTGGCAGCCCTACGGGAGCGGAAGGAAGCGGGTGCCTTGGGGAGCCTTCTGCTCTGCGGGCAGCGCTGCCAGGGCGGCCTCGTCCCAGGTGAGCCCGCCCGCCCGGGGACCCAGCTCTGCCCATCCCGGGCACCTTGAAACATGAGTCTCATTTGACATCTTAGAAGCTGGAAGACTTTGGAAATACAGGATGGTTTTACCTCTCCAGCTTGGAGATCCTGACCTGAACAGCATGGTGTTGTGTAAATAGATATCCTTCTGGCTGCTGTTTTGCAACAACAAAGCTGAGAAGTGCACTAGAAACAAACCCGAACCAACACCAGCAACTTTCTCAGCTAGCAAGCAGGCACTGCAAATCGAAAAGAGCTGCAAATAGCATGAAAATTTGTGACTGAGCCAGCTCTACCTTGAGGGTTTGGCCTGGAGCCAGATGCAGCCGGTTTGTTCTCAGCAGTGCTGGAAAAGCCACAGGGGTGCAGACATTTTGTCATCTTCCCCAGTCATTTGTTCAGGAAGGTAAGAACTGTGTTTTCACCTGTAAACAGTGATGTGAAATAAGTTTTGCCCTGTCAGCAGTGTCTTGGGAGGCATAAGGCTGCTGTACAGGCTTGTATGCAGGTCTCCTCCGTGCTCCCATCCGTGTGCAGTTCCTTCTCTTGCAGTGTCTTAATAAGAATGAACTGACTCTTCAAATCATTATTCAGATGTAGAGATGGACATGCAGTAACCTGTGAGCACTCCACCTGCTGCAGGAACGCGTGCAGGGGGCAGGCCAGCGAGGTTGGCTGTGTTCCCTGGGAACATGGAAGTGCTTCTCCAGGAGCTTCCCGCCAGCCCGCAGCACTGCTTACGGGACACTTAGGTTGTGTGGGTTTGTCTTTTGTTGATGAGCAAAAGTGAGTCCAGGAAAGGTCAATAGATTTAGGCATTAGCAAGTGACACCAGTCATGCTTGAGTGCCCGTTACTGGGTGTCTTGAAGATGAATCTCTCGAGCCTGGGTTGTCTGTGCTGCTTGCAAGGAGCTGGGCAGGCTGCAGGCTGGCCTGGGTGTCCAACACAGCCGCTTCCTTGCTCTCTTCCAGCTTTGTTCTCTCCTTCCAGCACCCTTGGCTTCCACCAGTGCCACCTGGGGCTGGCAATAATGTGGCCGGTGGCATCACAGTGCGTGGGTGGCTCCACAGGGTTCCAGCACCTTCCGCCAGCAGCGCTGCCGGCAGTTCCGCGGCCTCTAGCGTGAGCGGCCCTCCAACACTCCGGCTGCTCTTTGTGCTGTGGGTTGTTAACTTGCCAGAGTGTGGTTGTCTACGTATGCTGGAAGGTGCTGAAGGAGCAGGTCAAGGAGAGGTGGGCCCAGGGAAGACGGGGAGGAGCTGTGCGTGGTTCTGGGGAGCGCAGCGTGATCTCGCTGTGGGCTCGCACATGGGCTTTCTGACTGCTATTGCCCTCCCCTCCCCACCAGGGATGTGACCTGAGCGCTGCCTCTGAGGCAAAATGCTCCACCTGATCAGGTTGCAGTTGCACCTGGGCTGCAGAGGGCAACTCTGGGCACGGTGCGCCGTGCAGACAGCGAGCAGGTACTGTAACCACACGTGTGGTAAGCGGCCGGGCGGTCGTTCCCTTCCTCAGGGTGGTTTGCCTCCCAACACTGAGTGCACGCAGCAGCGGGGCTCTGCTCGCTCTGTGCCCTTGCAATGTGCAGTATGGCCTTTCTCTGTCCTCAGTAAAGAAGCGGCTGGTGTGTTCATCACATATGGCCTGGGCAGGATTCTGCTCGTCTCTTCTCTGATCACACAGATCATGATCCCTAGCGCAGGAGCCCCTGCTGCTAGGCAGGCTCCAGCCCCAAGGAACGGACCCTCCAGCGCAGGACGGGCAGTCCTGGTGGCTGACACGGCTCCTGGGAAGGTCCCTCACGCTAGTCACCGTGGCCTTCTCTCCGCAGGCTGCCGTGTGCTGCAGCATCCCTGAGGGCAGGATATTCCAGCCACGTGGAGGTGGTAAGTCAGGCACCGGTGTCTGTCTGTCTGCAGGAAAGCCCCAGGGAGCAGCGGCAGGGCTGTCGCATGTGCCGTGTCTGGCGGAGAGGACTCTGCCTCTTGAGCTGTGTCCAGAGGCTCCTGGCGTGTCCTTGGCGCCCGACACGCTGGGAGCAGGGTGTTGTCAGAGCAGCTGACGGGCAATTCTGGGAACAGGAGGGGGCAGCTGGGGACACGTGGAACTTTTCCATGGGGACAGCAGGCAGCCGCATCCTCGCTATGCCGCTGCCTCGCCACGTGCTGCTGGAGTGGGGCTGCCAGCCAGGGCTCTGCAGCTGCTCCCCAGCAGGACTCCCCACGCTGTCACGCGCCCCGAGTCTCCTGCGCTGCTGGCTCCTGGCTTCAGGCGTCCCCTGTGCCAGGGCAGGCCTTTGCCATGGCCTTATCACCACCTCTTTTCTAGGAATCCACCTCGTTTGTCAGAAATATCTTCAATGGGCAGCTCGTACCGACCAACGTTTTCCCTTTCCCCTCAGGTGGGTCATACTCAAGCATTCGTTGCTGGTGCTGCTGTGTGTCACTGACGTAAACGGCTGTGCAGCGGGCCGGGAGTGGGCCTGGTGTTTGGTTGTGGGTGCATGTCCGGGGAGCCCGCGCACTGCTGAGGAGAGCAGCTGCCCTCTAGGAAATGGGTGAGACGATGCAACGGCTCCTGGCAGCGGCCCCTGAGGTAGCAGCCAAGGCGTAATGCAGCTCTCGCCGTGCTGCTGACTCACCATCGAGCACATGTTCTCCCCCCGCTTAGCAGAGTCAAGTGCTGGATAAGGTAACGAGGCTAAAGGATACCTTGCTAATGAGGCCATTCTCCTTCAGCTCTTACAGAGGAGGAAACACAGTCCCTGCAAACCTTGCTGCATCCCTGCACTCGCTTCTTTGAGGTCAGTAGCATCCTCTGTCTCTGCAGGGATCTGGAAATATCCTGATGCTCAGACACACCTGCACATGTACATGTGCCCATATGTGCACAGTTATGTGCGCACAAATATCTACCTGCACATGTGCAGGCAGACATGTTCACACAGACATGTGCACAGCTGCACCTATTGCATATCTGTGAATGGCAGTGTGCACGTGAGCACACCTACATGCAAATATGCATACACCTGCGTGCCCTCGTGTACCTGAGCATGTGTGCTTGTGCATATTCTTACATGCACAAATTCCCATGCAATTCTACGTGTATGTGCACACACACACACACATATAAGCGCTTCCTTACTGTTGTCCCAGATAACCATAGCACTAGTTTGAGCCTGTCCTGACATGATTTGAGACACTGTGGAGTCCCTGTGGCCTGTAGCAGTGGAGGGCTTTGTATAAGTTGTCTCCTGAGCCAGAAGGGAACACAAGAAGGGGGGACTTGTGAAGGGAGGACACACATGCCCTGTGACACTCGGGCTTTCTCCTGCAGCCCCTCATTGCTACAGGCTGCAGTGTCCAGGTGCTGCTGCTGGTATCAGGCCCTTGCTTATCCTCTCTGGTTCCTTGAAGGAGGTGAACAATCCTGCTGCAAATGAGAAGCTGGAGTCCATTGAGGAGGCTACCTTGGCAGGGCTGAAAGACCTGGGAGCCTTTGGGCTGCAGGTGCCTGTGGAGCTGGGGGGCACTGGACTGAAGAACAGCCAGGTAAGGAGCCTGCTGGCCAGGGCCCTGTGCAGTTGGGGCTGTATTCTCAGTGTAGAGGGGACAGCAGGTAAGTTACAGGACTCTGATGGCAGCAGTGGGTCCAGGTCTGCAGCCTAGGAGTTGGGGGCACCTTTTCCCTGATGCCACAGCATCACACTGCTGCTGCCCCGACCCTCCTGCTGCCCGCAGGCGGGCAAGGGCTGCTGTTGGGGCATACAGGGGCACCACACGGCACGTCTGGAGCAGGCTGCGCCCTCTCCTGCAGTACGCACGCGTAGTGGAGGTGGTGGGACTGCACGACCTCGGCGTGGCCATCAGCCTCGGTGCGCACCAGTCGATCGGCTTCAAGGGCATTCTGCTCTTTGGGACCCCGGAGCAGAAGGAGAAGTACCTGCCCCAGCTCGCCTCTGGTAGGACACACGCTGGGCCCCGGGGGTTGTTCCTTGCAGGGGGCTGCCAGGCAGGGCCTTGCAGCCAACAAGCTGGGCTCGCATCTCCCGCTGGTGCCGATGTGCCCGGCATCCTCAGCGGAGCTGTCGCTGCAGGAGCTGTAGGCGACATGGGCGTGCAGCGTGGTCAGGCCCCCTGACAAACGCCCACCGAGGGGCCCGTGGTGCTGTGCTGGCTGGGTGCTGCGCTGCCGCCCCTGTCCCCAGTCCTGCCACACACACGTGCTCGTTGCTGGGTGCCTGCTGTGCCAGCAGCCGCAGCGCGGCCCCAGCGCCGGGCCCAGGGCACGCGGGGCGCCAGCCTGCGCCCAGCACGCTGCTCTCTGCCCACCGCAGGGGAGACCGTAGCTGCCTTCTGCCTGACGGAGCCCACCAGCGGCTCGGACGCGGCCTCCATCCGCACCGTGGCCGACCTCAGCCCCTGTGGCAGGTTCTACACCCTCAATGGAGAGAAGATCTGGATCAGGTGAGGCCTGGGACAGGCATGTCCTGGTCCTCAGCTAAGGGTCCTACCCCAGAGCTTAGGTCGGATAGTGTCTGCTTCTGTAAGGCCAGTTTGGTGGGCTCTTGTCAGCTATAGAGAGGCTGGTTGTTTTTATTGCTGTTATCCCTCGTAAAACAACCTTGAATGATGCACAAGCAGGCCACAGAATCACAAAATCTATGGAAAAAAGAGAACCAATGCAATGATATGTAGGCTGCACAGAGAAGATGTTCCCTGCTTTGCTGTCTGCTTTGTGTTGCAGTAACGGGGGGATAGCTGAGATCTTCACTGTGTTTGCCAAGACACCGATAAAAGTGGAAACAGGTGAAATGAAAGAAAGAATTTCTGCTTTCATTGTGGAGCGAGCGTTTGGGGGAGTAACCAGGTAAGAGCTGGTCTGTGTCGACAGCATGATGTAAAGACCTCTGTCAAGGACCGAGGTCCAGCAGCTCTGATCCTGTCAGTGACACTGGCTTGCTAAATGTCCTGAGCAAATCACTCTGCCTGTGCCAAGCTCCTGTACTAGCCAAGGCACCTCTGTCACTATTCTGTCCATGCTGGAAAGTTTTTTTTTTTTTTTTTTTTTTTTTTTTTAAAGCCAATCATAAGCATCACAACCCAGTGCTGTTTGGCTCATTTTGTTCTTGTAACTGCTGTCAGGATAAGCTGCTAGATCTTTGCGTTTCCATAGGCTGAAAGATTGTTTTGTGGTAGAACAAAAAATAGCATCAGTGTCTAGCCGTCCCTGTGAAGGCTGCTAAAGATGACTTATAAAGTTCTCTGAACTTCTATAGCCTTGGGGAGGGAGATGCCAACCTTACGGGGAGCCATTAACACTGCCAGTTGCTTTCACCCTGGCTGCACTGAAGTTAACCATCACTCAGCAAGCACATGCCCTGTGACCTGGACCTGTGGCATGTGGGAAGCTCCGCATTGTCCTTTGCTGCATACCATAGGGCTGTCCTGACAGAGCGATCCTGCTTTCAGGGGTTGCTGATGGTACTTGTCACTTTGGAGGGTGAAATGCTGTGTAAGAAGCTGTTTTCTTGGTGAGACTTTAACTAGAGTTACTATGGCAATCGGTCAGCAGACTGCCAGCACCTCATGCCCTTGCATTTCTTGCCTGATTTCTGGCTGCTCAGAGGTGCTCAACCGTTCTGTGCCCAGTAAAACACGTTCCCTTGCTGCTCTTAATGACATTTAACCCCAACCCTTGCACGCTGCAGCTGTTTGCTCCAAGAAGCATGACTAAAAAGGGAGGAAATAAGGATAGGGAATGTCCCTTGCTAAGGCCACGCCGCTCCATCACTGACTGTAGGGAGGAGAGTGGCCGTCGCAGCGTCCCGCTGGAGACACCCAGTGGGTGTTTGGAGTAGGCCCGTGCTGCTTCGCTCCCGATGCCGGGCCGGGCAGTAGCTCTCCCCTTGCGCGTGGGCACCCCTGGCAGCTGTGTGCTCATCCTGGCAGGTGTCCAGGCCCTGCGCCCGGCACCTGCGGGGAGCAGAGCCCCTTCGTTCCCCCTCACCTCATGGAGCACAAGATGCCTCCTCCCACTTGCCCACTGCCACCCTGCCTGTGCACAGCGGATGGGCAAGTTACTGGGAGGTGAAGGAGGCTCTTGTCCCCCCTGCCCCATGCTCCCACATCTGGATGTGCCTTGAGGCAGCCTCCAAGGCCAGGTGAGTTAAGTTGTGCTGAGCAACTGCAAATATCCTTCCCACTCCCTCTCATCCCTACTGAGGGCCTCCATATACCTGTGCAAATGCTGAAATGGTACATTCAAAAAGCCATGCACAAAATGTACGCGTTTGTTTTGTGGCCTTCCAGAGCCTTCCTCCCTCTACCTTCAGTCCTATTCTGTGTGCTTCCGTTCTGTTTTGGTAGTGGCCCTCCAGAGAAGAAGATGGGGATCAAGTGCTCCAATACAGCTCAGGTTCACTTTGATAATGTGAAAGTGCCTGCAGAAAATCTGCTAGGGGGCCTTGGGAAAGGCTTCAAGGTGGCAATGAACATCCTGAATAACGGCCGTTTTGGGATGGTATCTGCCCTGGCCGGGACCATGCGAGGAGTGATCGTCAAAGCCGTGAGTTACTCCCGTTTGAAGGTTGGATAGCGCAGCGGCCTGGCTCCGTGCTGCATGGTGGCCTAGAGGCATGTGGCTGTGCCATCAGGTGGGACGGTGGTCTGCCAGTCCCATTGGTTTCCTTGGGGTCAGCACTGGTGCGGAGATGCTGCTGGCAGCTGCTTTTACTCATGTGGGGATTTATTGCCAGGCCCTGTACGCCCACAGGAAGCGTTTCTCCATCCTCCTCTCCCTCTGCTGCTTTCAGCCTCTGCCCTAAGCCCCAGCCTCTTGCACCTTCTACATCTTTTCTTGTTGCACATCTTTATTGACAAGTGAGGCCCTAAGACTGTGTCTGTGCTCTATAAAACTCTTCTTAACCTGGTTTTCACTACTATGGCGCTTTTCCACGCTCACATGTGAACTGCCTGGTTCCTTCAAGCTTTGGGGACAGCTGTGGCTACCTGCAGGTGCTATCAGGAGCAGGAATATGGCTTGCGAGTACTGCAGGAGGTGGATATGGAAGCTTGGCACATTCTGGTCCTGCCCCTGCTTCTGGCAGGCTCTCCCTGCCTGCAGGCGCTGGTGGGGACCAGGATCTCCCGTCTGCTCTGTCTGCACATGGGCACTTGGAGACTCCAAATCAGGCCCAGGCTCCCACCCTGAGGAAGTTCCCATGACACTGTTGAAACTGCTCTATTCCATGGGTAACAAATATTGTGCAAGAGTAATTATGGCTGGGCATGCATGGCATGACAGTCACAAATGTGTTTGCAGAAACATTTAAGCTAGTAGAATAAAGCATCTATTGTCTCACCCCAAGCCTCTTTGCCCTGAAATAGATGCCTGGCTAATATCCCTAGAGAGTGAAGCATAGATAAAAGCATCTTTAACACTGTCTAAACCAGTATTTCTGACAAATCTCTTAACTTGTTTGATTCAAACTCACATGAATGGTATCTCTGTGCCATCTCAGAGTGTAACTATGCATTGAAACAAAGTCAGAGCATTGACTACTGAATTTGTTATTTATTTCTTGTTTAATGTAAACTCCACTCTAGAAAACACTCAGGCCTGTGTTTCAGTGCGAGGCATGTGCACTCCAACTCGGTAGCCTCAGTGCAGCTATTCATGGGCACAGCCAAACACATCTGCCTGTGTCCTTATGGTCTTCAGGCCGTGTTGAGCCATGTGATTTGGTCCTTCAGAACAGAGAGGCTTAAAATTCTCCCTCACATATGGTGTGTGGTTAGGGGGTTCAGCGGTGGCAGCTGGAAGTGATGGGCTGTCCTAATGGAAGAGTCTGTCAGGGCATTCCCAGCCTCAGTTTAACTTGCTACCTTGGAACCTCACACCTGATCCACTCCAAAATGCCACCTTAGGTGACCTGAACCAAAAGACAGAACTCTGGGAGTTCTGTCAGAAATCGGAAAAACCAACAAGGTGGGATTTTGCAGGCTCCAGGAGGGAAAGACCAGGTTGCTTCCAAGCCCTGTTCAGGTGGAAATATAGGGACAGCTCTGCAGCTGCTTCCTGATAAAATTCCATTTTCAGTGAGCCCCGTGTCTCCTCCTCCTCCTTTCTCCCTCACTGCGGTAACGCGCTCTTGTGTAACGCCAGGCAGACCATGCCGCTAACCGCACACAGTTTGGAGACAAGATTAGCAACTACGGGGCCATTCAGGAGAAGATTGCCCGGATGGCCATGCTGCACTACGTCACGGAGGTGAGAAGTGCTTCAACCCCCGGCTTAGTGGAGGCCCGTCCTGCTGTGCTCTGCACGGCCGTGCCTTCACTAGGCACGCAAGCCTTGTCCTGGGGGGCATGGCCTGACCAGCAGCTCCTCCGCAGTCCATGGCCTATGTGCTGAGTGCCAACATGGACATGAAGGTGCCCGACTACAAGCTGGAAGCTGCCATCAGCAAGATTTTTGCTTCAGTGAGTGTTTTCAATGACAACACGTCACATCTCTGCTGACAGGGCCTGAGCACTGCCTTCTGCTGCCGTCCCTTGTTGGGGAGGGACAAGCTCCAGGGTTTGGCAGTGGCTATTTGTCCCTGGGAAGGGTCCTGTTGTAGGTTCAGCATCTCTTCTTGCTGGGGGTCTGTGAGTGTGTGAGGTCTGCAGGGTCCCTGTGTTGGAGGTGTGATGGTGAAGGCCGGGGCAGCTCCCTCCTTGACCAGTTGCCTTACTGCTCCCTGCGTGAGGCCCTGGGATGTCCCGCAGCCCAGGCTGCCAGCCCTGCTTCCCTTGGCGCTGATGACTGTGGCACGGCTCGGGTGGAAATGCAGCCAGAGGCCCTCCTGGCTGTCCCAGGATGACTGCCTGCTGCTAGTAACCCAGTACTAGCCCAGCTTGCCTCACACCTTTGCCTAGCAATACCGTAGGCAGCTGAGGTGCAAAGACGGGGAGCAAGAGCAGAGCCTTTGGGGTGAAGGCTCCCAGTGGCTGCATTCAAGTGGGATATGTTCCCATGTTGCTCCCTGGTGTTTTTATCTCTAGGAAGCAGCCTGGCATGTCACGGATGAGGTCATCCAGGTCCTCGGAGGAATGGGATACATGCAGGTAAAGGAAGGTGGGCTGGCAGCCAGGCAGGGGAGAGCGAAGGGCACCAGGTGAAGCTCCATGGTCAGCAGTGCCTGGTGCTCTGTGTCCCTGCCTTGCCATGAGCCGGGCAGCAGCAGATCCTGCTTGGCTGCAACATCCCCCTTGTTGCAGGAGGCAGGCATTGAGAAGATCATGAGGGACTTGAGGATTTTCCGCATCTTTGAGGGCACCAACGACATCCTCCGGCTGTTTGTGGCATTGACAGGCGTCCAGGTGAGGACCCAAAGTGGTCTCTGAGGAGGGGCTTTTCCCTCCTGAAAGGCTGCAGGGCCTCCAGCTGTGGGAGGACAGGTGAGCGCTCCGGGCCTCGCTGTGGCGGGCGCTTGCAGCGTGGCCAGGAGTCCATGGGTGCCCCAAGCCAGCTGGGCGGGCAGGGCTGCGGGTCTGCTCAAGTACAGACCCCGGGGCTGGCAGGAAGCAGTGTCCTGCTGCAGTCCCCACCACCCTGGCAGCTGGGGCAGGGCCTGAAGGGTGTCCCCAAGGCCATTCATGCAGCCCCTCTGAGGAAGATTAGACACTCCGGGGGCTGAAGTGCCACCCTCAGATCTCCATAGAGAGTCACACTTCCCAGCTCATGCATGAAGGGGCCTGAGCCTACTCCCTTGTGCAGCCGTGCTGAGGAGGAGGAGTGAGGACTAGGGGGGTATCGAGGGTCTGAAGCCACATCTGGACTTGGTGTCTTGTGACTGAGATGATTTCAGTAACTTGAAGACCATCTCTGGACTGCTCACGCAGCAGGATTTGGGAACAGGACCCAAGTCACTTCACCAGCCATCTCACATGTCAGTGCTCTTCTCCATTTCCCTGTGCTCAGCTCACAGACTGTGCTCAGCATTAAGTGCTGTATAAAAGCCCAGGATTATTATCAGCAAGCTGATCCTCACCTGTGTCTTTGTAGTGTCAAGCCCTGACAGTGCTACAACATAGTGATGCTTGTTGCCCACAGAAGCAGAAAAGTGCTACGTGAATTTGCTGTGCTCGTGTACAGGCCAGGCTCTACCACATCTGCACAGCAGCACACGGATGGGCAGGCCTGGTCCCATGGGCAGGTTGGAATACCAGCTCTGACCTCTGCTGCCCTTCCTTTTTTTCCTTGGCTTCTGGATCCCAGATCATCAGTGTGAAAGCAAAAAACTTTGCAAGGGTTTTGGTGAATATGAATTATTCCTTTTGCACAGGGGACAATAGCCTAATCTGTGATGTAATTTTTCCCTCGTTTCTTAATGCAATTAATTATTTTCTTTTTCAGCGAGTCAAGCTGTTGTTACAAGCACATTATAAATACCTATCATGGAGAATGTAGGTTGCATATAGGTCATAGCAAATATGATACAACAGTGTAACTGCCCTAATGCACTCCTGCACTAAATAGGTTTTAAATAGTCTTACTTGGCCATCCAGTTGGCAGACCTGGTAATGCTGTGAGCTGATCATTGCGCCTCCTCCAGGGGAACAGGAAGCCTCTGTGCAGTAGGAGCAGCCAGTTTGCTGAGTGAGGATCTTTAAAGCATTTGCAATGTGTTTCAGTATGCTGGAAGCTGCTTAAAGAACCTGCAGAAGCGCCTCATGAGCCCGCTCGGGAACGTGCGTGCTGTCCTCCGAGAAGTGGGGTGGAGAGCGAAGCGGTAAGTGGCGCCGAGGCCCTGCTGTCCCTGTGGGCCTGGCTTGGCTGGGAGCACAGAAATAGCACCAGGAGGGGAGAGTAGCTGTGTGGGAGCAGAGCTGGAGCTCCTGGACGCGCAGTGCCAGAGGGAGCTGCTCTGCCGGGGCGGCAGCCTCGGGAGCACGCGGGCTGCGGGCGCTCAGCCTTGGGAGCGGGTGTTGGAGCACAGCACCCGCCCTGCACGCGCTGGGTAGGGCTGCTGCTGCCTTGGCACTGCTGCCTTGGCACCGCTGCCAGCAGGAGCGAGGGGAGGCTGCTCACACGCGTGCTGTGCTCGGAACCCGCTGTGCCCTGTGTGGCAACAGGGCAGCAACTTGGAAAAGAAAGTTTGGCTTTTGTAGCATAAGGCTGACCTTGGTGCGGGACCCTTCTGGGGTGTACTGGAGAGCCAGGATGAAGTTCAGAGTCTGAACTCGAGTTTTTACAGTGAACGTGTCCACAGGGCCAAAACACTCTGAGGCCAAAGTGTTGTTTCTGGTGCAGATGTGCCTTTGCAGTGTAGTTCTCTCATCAGAGACTTGTTTTGCTCTCCGTTCTGCACCTGTTTGTCTTTTTTTTTTTTTTTCTCCCCTCTCTATTTCATTTTTCTGTTTTCAGAAAAGTAGGGATCTCTTCTGGCTTCTCTCTCCAGGGACTTGTTCATTCAGACCTCAACAGCAGTGCAGTCCAGGTAGGAGAGTCTTCCTCAGAGCCGAGCCAGAACTGCTGTGCTTCCTGCACTGCAGGGCTCATCCCTTGAATAATAATATATTTTTTTTTAGTTTTACAAATTCTTAAATCTTTCTCTTTAGTTTCCTGCATTTTGAATATATAATTGGATATTTTCCAGGGTAGAGAGCTACTTACTAATTGTATATATATGAATCATCTGCACACCTGCACATCTTTTGTGCATTTGCCTTGGACTGAGTTCCCACATCCCACAGGCCATTTCATGCTTCCAGGGTTTGTTTATTTCCTTGGGTGTCACAACTGTAATTTTACACCATTTTGCATGAACAGGTCTCAAAGCACTTTCTGCCACTCCTAGAAACAGAGGAAAATTCCCCCCTTCCCTCCCTTTCTCTGGCTCTTCTACAAGTTCAATTTTGTTCTTCTGCTCTCTCTTTGGAAGGAAATGGGGTTTTGTGCAGATCCTACAAGCTGCAGCTTGTATGTGGAAACAAGCTGCTTGTGCTGTTGTGCTCGAGACCCTCGGTGCTGCCAGGGCTGAGCAACTCTGTCCTTGGACTTTCTCTTGGCAGGACCCCCAGGCTCAGGGGCATCTTTCTCTGGGACCTGTCCTGACACAGAGACGAATCATCCAAGACGCTCTTTGCATGGGCAGCTTTTCCTGGTGCTTGCTTTAAACTTGAATCCCCAGGCTCAGGAGCTGCTCTGCTCTGAAACCAAGGGCTCCTCCTCCCCATTACTACCTAGGGGACAAGCAGGGTGGTCTGTGATATCTGCATATCTCGTGTATCTCCTGAAAATATTTGGGCAAAAAAAGGCAACAAGGAGCGACTACGTTACACTCTGGGCAAATTTGCTTACAAAGCCCCCTGAGCTAGCTGTTGTGGTTAGGAAACCTGCCAGGTGTAACCACTACAGGGATCTTGCCCACGTGTCAAAGTTGGAGAGTCAGTGCCCTAATCTGGCCAAACGGTTGTCCGGGGATGAAAGCAGCCTTGGGGCTGGACGGGGAGCCCTGGGCAGCTGCAGCCCGGGGGCTGGATGTGCTGCCCTGTTCCACAGGCAGAGGCTGTGCCCAGAGCACTGGCCTATCTGCGCTGCCTCGGGGCCAGAGGAGAGTTTGGGCAGTTTTGAGGCTACTCTAGGTGTGACGTCAAGGTCTGGACCTGATCTCATCCCTAGGCTGAGATCAAGGCTGCCTGCGGCTGCCCTCCTGCCCTGTGTGAGCTGTTAGGGCCAGGGTGCAGCCTCTCATGGGCTGCTGGACACCCTCCCTGCGGCCCTGTCACAGCTTTCACAGGTCGCTGCCTCTCTCTCTTCCCTTCTCTTCCCACAGCTCACGATGGCTGTGGACCTGCTGGGGGAAGCCGTGGAGAGCCTCCTGCTGACGCTGGGTGCCAGGCTCCCAGGTGGGTGCTCCTCTGTGGCCGTTGAAGCACCAGCTCTGAGGGCTCTGCCCCGCGGGCACCACGAGGGTGCTGCCAGCTCCCGCGATGGCCGGCGCAGGGGCGATGGCAGAGCCCGCGCCCAGGAGCGCTCTCGCCACCCACTCACTGCAGCCTCTCTTCCCAGATAAGCAGTTCCACCTGAAGCGCGTGGCCGATGCCGCCATAGATATGTATGCCATGGCCGTGGTGCTCTCCAGGTGCGCAAGGGCAATGGGAGGGAAGGTATTTTGAGGAAGGAGGACCTCCCTGCCAGGCTGCTGCCTTGGTGGTCTCAAGCCAGAAGAGCTTCTGGGCCCTTCGGCCGTTGGAGGCTTCTCCTGGCCCAGCCAGGAGCCCCTGGGTGCTGCCACATGTCGTCTGTGGCAGGACTGGGGTTGGGATGTTGCAGGGTGCAGTGGGATGAGGCAGCACTTCCCCTGGAGAGCAGCTCCTAGCCTGGCCCAGGCAGCTACAGCTCCTCTTCTACGCTGGTCCCAGCAGCAGGCTTCATGGTGTCTTGGGATGGCTGTGGGAGGACTCATTTTTGCCCTAAGAGGTGGATGTGGATGGCACATAGGTGCTTGGATAGAGTGGCACTGCTTTGTCCCAGTGCTCTGCTGGTAGGATTTCATCTGCAGCTCCAGCCTTTTTCTAGCTAGGGAGTTTTCTTTGCTAGCAGCCCTCAGTGCAGTCACCTCCTCTCCTCAGGGCCAGCCGAGCCTTAACTCTGAAGCTGGTGTCTGCCGAACATGAGAAGCTGCTGTGCCGGACGTGGTGCCAGGAGGTGGGCATGGGGACAAGAGAGTTGGGTTGCTTCATTTGCTTTGGCCTGTTACATATTCCATACGTGCCTTGTAGATGGTGCTGCCTTGTTCCACCATACCATTGCACTACTGCAGCCTCCATGTGCTGTGCAAGTACCCTCTGCTCTTGCATTGCAGCTGCCTCATCATCCAGAAAACACGCAGGATGCTTCATTCTTGCATGAAATGTTCACAGCGTGTTTAATGTCCCCCCCTTGCCCCAGTTCTCCCCTGGCTCTCCTCCTTCCTGTGCTACCACTCCTGTTCCAGCTTCCTGCCCTTTGATGTGGCTCCGCTCCTTTGCTCTAGGGTAGGAACTGCTTAGCAGATGGAGCTGAATTCTCCCCACCCCACGATTAGGTGCAATTGTAAGGGTCAGGCCTTGCTCGGGAGTGCTCGGGGCAGCCTGACTCGCACGCACCGTCCTGGGTCTGGCTAATGAGAGGCAGGATGTTGAGCAGAGCCCTGGTCTGTGCTGAGGCTGGGCTAGGGCAACAGGCAGGAGAGTTTTCTCCCCTCTAATCTGTGAGCAGCAGAAGCGTCGGTACTGCCCGTCGCCGTCACACAGAGCCCAGAAATGTGCCCCTGGAGAGGGAGTAACCAGCCGTCGCTTGGGAGCAGGTCTTGGGAGCGAGCTCGGCTGTCAGCTCTGGCCCTGCGCCTTAGCAGGGCTCCGGGCTCCCTCAGACCCTGCTGTGGAAGCAGCGCTGTCCCTGGGGCACCCCTCCAAGTGGTACTAGCGGTAGGATGGGCACAACGTGTCAGCAAGAGCGCGGGGAGAGCCTGGGGGTCACGCTGGCAGCAGCCAGGCTGTGGTGCAGAGGCTGCCCTGTGGCGTGGAGGCCGCACTGTCTGCACAGGCAGATTTTAGGTGCCAGCACCGAAGGCTGAGCCCTGCCACCTGCCTTGGGTCCTCCTTAGCTGAGTGCACG
Organism: Tinamus guttatus; assembly: GCF_059628265.1. NCBI lineage: Eukaryota > Metazoa > Chordata > Aves > Tinamiformes > Tinamidae > Tinamus > Tinamus guttatus. The sequence continues at coordinate 3,685,273 of NW_028288761.1, read as the reverse complement.
AGGACAGGGGGCGGTGGTTACATAACTAACGGGTAGCAACGTGTCTGTGCCCAATGCAGGCGTACGAGCGAGTGAAGGCAAATCTGCGAGCCGTGAAGTCGTCCACGTGGAATCAGTCCTGCAGTAACATGAAGCTCATATCGCATGCGGTGGTGCAGAACAAGGGGGTCTACACCACCCATCCCCTCGACATCTGCAGGGATCCTCCCTTGTAGGCAGAACCCCTGTGACTCCTACCGGGCCCTAATAAATTGCTTTTAGTTTGTTCCCGCTGGGGTTGGTGCTAGCTGGGCAGCTACAGCAAAGCGCACCCCACGGGCCATCCCCCGTCCCCACTGTTGCAGTGGACCGGGGGTGTCAGCTCTTGCTCTGCTCCCAGTGGAGCAAAGAGCGGTTGCCTGTTCAAAGGGCAGATGCTGCTGCTGCCCCAGGAGAGCTCTGGGTGCAGAGGGGTGAGGGGGATGCGCGCAGGGCCGCCTTCACGAGCTGGCGTGCGTGCACACAGGTGAATACTGTCCTAGGTTAAGTTTGGCTGTCCTGCAATGCTTCCTCTCCTGGTGCTTCTCCAGTACAGACACGGCCGAGGTCAGGAGGAAAACTGAGCTCTCTGGACTGCTACATGGTGGCAGGGGGTCTTGGCAGTGGGTGATACGAGGCCATTTGTACAGCTCGGGTCAGAGCTGGGTCAGGAGTTCTGATTTCTAACATATTTCTATCTTAAGAGGTTCAGATGAATGTGAGGCTTCACAGAGCTCCTGCAGCCTCCTCTGATGCTGATGTGGGCAGCCACTCTACGGCTGGGTTCTTCAGGCTTGATGGGTGCAAACACGGTGGCAGCCTGCCTGCCCCCATCGCCCTGTGCGGGCTGGCACCAGCGCCCCAGCGGGATGCAGGGCCCAGCGAGGCATGGGGGGCTCCCCAGGCTCCTCGCCCCTGGCTGCTGCTGCTGGGTGGGCTGCGTGAGCAGGAGTGGCTGTGGGGCTTGTAGCATTGTCCCCAGGACCCAACGAGGGCTCTGCAAGAGAGGCAGGACTGGAGCCGTCCGGGGCTCTCAGAGGGCACCTGCACAGCTGGGGGCTCGGGCCATGGTTGTGCACGTACAAGGAGGCTGTGGGGTGCAGCATGTAAAAGCATGGAAAGAGCGAAAGCCTGAACCGAGATTAGATTAAAAGAAAATGTAATTAAACACACAGAGCATCCTCTCTGTTACTCAAATCTCTTTGCATAACTTAATCGGGCAGGCTCTTTCCACAGGTGAGTGCACAGCTGTCACATTCATTTGCTGGGCACCTGTTGAAAGAGCTGTCAGGTCAGCTCAGCATTAATTGCACATTAATTGCATCTTTCACGTGTAATGGGATTTAAAAATCTATAAGAAAAAGTGCCAAAAGTTCTTGCTGCTCCTAAGCCAAGCTGGTGATGCCGCCTGCTATTTAACGCTCCCGTGTGCTCTAGCTGCTGCAGTGGGGTGAATGTGCACTGAGGAAACCCCATGCAGGTGCTGCTGGCCATCGTTGTAACTACTCCAAATGCCACCTAAAAACCAAATCACATCCCTGCTTTGAGTTCATTCCATCCATGCCCGTTCTAGTCAGGAGGGGACAAGCCCACGTGTCACTGGGGGTGTCCTGTGCCCCAGCAGGACCCTCACGACCATGGAGCCGCCTGGTGCTGCCTGGTGATGCTGTCGGTGCCCAGAAGTCCTGCACTGTGTCCCGAAGGCCGCCCAGCTGCCCGGGTGGCATCGGAGCCGACTGGCCCTGTGCCACAGGGGAGGTGCCTGTTGTCCCTGGGATCGCGGCAGCTCCTGGGCTCCGGGGAGCGTGACAGGGGCCACTGCTGTCCCCAGCCTCTGCAGTAGCGCCAGCTGTGGGAACGTGGGGCTTTCGTGGGCGCGACAGGTCCATGCGGAGCAGCCGTGGGAGCCCGTGCGGGTGCTCGGGGTTCTTTGGCCACCTGGGTGAGCAACCGAAGCGCAGCCTCGCGCCCGCTGCGGCCGGGCGCCTGCTCAGCCCTCGCGGCACCGCCACGTGTCTCGGGGCGAGGAGTGGCTTGTGCGAGCGCTGCAGAAGGAGGATCCCGGCGCGCTTATAAAAGCAGCAGGCGCTGAGCTGGCGGCACAGCCGTTCCCGCAGCCCTGCGCCTCCGCAGCTGAGCCCAGCACCGGGGACGCCCCTCACCTCAGGTACGCTTCTGAGTTAACAGGATTCCCTACTAAACGGGCGCTGCCTTCGCGTTTTTGGAGGAAGACGTGTCCCGTGGTGGGAGAGAGATGAGGCTTTGCTGTCGAGCGTGGGGCAAACGCGAGTGCTGCTTGTGTGGAGGCACTTTGGGCAGAGGATTGCAGAGCAGCCCCAAGCAGCGGGTCCTGCCCCAAGCGGGTGCCACGGCATGAGGCAGCCTCATGGCTTGTTCCTCTGCTGGTACAGCAGAGCCCCTTTACCTTTAGTTCCTGATTTACTCCAGTGTTTTACAGCACATGCCCTGTCCTGCCCTTGCCTCAGCTACTGGGAGCGCAGCTGCTTCGGACGTGCTTGAGATCCCCTGTCTCGCTGGGTGCCGGGTCTGTATGCTGCCCGCACGGGCTGTCCCGTGACGCTGCCGGGTCCTCGAGAGGCTCTGGCTTGTGCTCTTAGGGCGGCCGGCAGTGCCCACTGGTTGTTGTGCTAGGGTGTATTTGGAGCGGTGCCTTCAGCAGAGGGGGTAACGTGGCTGTTCCCCCCTCTGCTCTGTGTTCGTTTTCTCCCACTCTGTGTCCCTTGATGGGCAGGAGTGGCAGAAGATACATTTTTTTCCCCACATCACGCAAAGCTTTGTTCTAGGGAGGCCCCAAATTCTAATATTTTCTTCCTTTCCAAGTCTGTTTTGCTGTTTGCACCCAGGCACAACCATGCTGAGGACGGCAGTGCTGCTCCCGCTGCTGCTCGGTCTCATCGGCTTCGGAAAAGGGCAGACGTTTCACATGGGACCATGTCCAGACCCACCAGTCCAAGAAAACTTCGATATCACCAAGGTGTGAAGAGGTTTCTGAAACCTCCCGTCAGGCAGCAAACGAGGCTATGGTGATATACGCGTAGAGATAAATTGTGCTGGGGCGCAGGGTGGGTGTGAGGGGTCTTGAAACATAAGGGCAGTGGCCACACGCTGCACAAATGACCCAGAGCCCCCAGCCTGGCCCACGAGGCTGGAGGTTTGAGCCCCCAGTGCCCGTGCAGCCCTGCACACCCTCCTGAGACTTGTGGGCTCAGGTGAGGGTGGTCGCTGGCCGCTGCTCGCCTGCTCCTGCGATCCGAGCAGATCAACCCATGTCACCAATGCAGCCAGGCTGCTCTGCACCCTCACCGAGTCTCCTTGAGCTGAGCGCTTCTCTCTGCACTTTCTTTTATCAGTACGTCGGAAAATGGTATGAGATAGAAAAGCTGCCATCAAATTTTGAGAAAGGAAGATGCATCCAGGCAAACTATATGCAGGATGAGAATGGGAAGCTTAAAGTGATCAACAAGGAGCTGCAGTAAGTGTTAAATAATCGGGGTCTCACTCACTGACTCTTTTCTGTCCTCCGTGGATGGGGAGCCACATGTCCCAGGTCCTGTTGCACGGGGCTAGGGGCCACTCACCAGGTGGCAGCCACCCCTGTGTGCCATTTGGTGCTGAGAGGTGCCCCTGCCCTGCACTGCTCTCTTGCACAGAGTAAAAGTGCCCAAAGAACCTGATGAAAAGGGACTGGCAACATGAGGTATAATGGCTGTTTTTAGTTGGGCAAATATTTGAAAATCTGTTCTTTGAAACCTTTGCCTCATTCTGGTAGTGGCTGCTGTGTAAGGGTAGCAGAACTTGCTGCCAGGCTAGAGCAAGGGGCAGAGCAAGTGCACCGATTGTCTCTTTGTTATTCTTGCTTGCCGGCAGTCACGCTGAGCCCCCTTGGCCGTCTGCAGGGACGGCTGCGGATGTCTTTTTATTTGGGTCCCTCAGTAGCTCTGCCTTTCCTGGGGGGGTGGATGAGGGCAGCGAGCACAGAGGCGCCGCTGTCCCCTGCGCTCCCTGGCATGTCCTGGCCACATTGTTCTGCCTGCAACAACAGCGCTGCCACTCGCTCTTTGTGCTGCGTGGGGCAGCGCTGCGGCCGCTCGGCCCCATCTCTGCATCCCGCGCCAGAGCTGGCACAACACCTGCCCCTATGAAGTACCAGGGAACAGGGCTGTGAACCGCAGCCACACAGGGGTTTGCTGGTGACACCAATTCGCTCCTGTCTCCTTGGGTGCTCCTGTGTCCGGCATTTTCGTTAGTGCTTCCTGGAACGTGTGCCCTGCAGAGAGGTGCCTTGGGCGCTGGGGCAGCTTAACCTGCAGCAGCATCTCCTGTCCCCCGCGTGCTGAGCGGGACAAGTCTCAGCCACCCCTTGGTAGATGAATGTCTCAGGAGGGATAATTTCCTGGAAATAAAAACTTAAATGCGACTTCAAATTTATCCTAATTTTATTTCCCTCCTTGTCTATCCTAATTTTATTTCCCTCTTGTCTCTCCTTAGGTCTAATGGCAAATTTAAAGAAATCGAAGGAGAAGTCACATACATGGAGGTAAAGGAGCCAGCCAAGATGGGCATCAGCTTCAACTGGTGTAAGTGTGCAGCTCTCACTGGTGTGAGTGTGCAGCTCTCCCTGCTGTATGTGTGCAGCTCTCGCTGGCCCGAGTGTCCCTCTTGCTGCTGCAAGTGTTGCTTTCACTGGTGAGTGTTGCCCAGAGCTGCTTGCATGCAGGAGCATAAAACAAGAAACTGCAGCGTTATTGACAGCGCAAAACTTGCAGAGCAGGAGGTGACCCTGCCCCGAGGTTTCGTTGCAGCATGATGGCACCACGGGCTGGGCAGAGGGCTGGCAGCGGCACAGCCAGGCAGCTGCTGCTGCTTAGACACAGTCTGCAGCAGGAACCTGAGCAGAGCAGAGCACTGCCCCGGGCTGATCCCCACGCGAGGGAGGGCAGCGCCGCTGCCCCGGGCTGATCCCCACGCGAGGGAGGGCAGTGCTGCTGCCCGTGCTGCTGCCCCGTCGTGGGGGGAAGCCTGCCCAGCGTGGCAGGCAGCCCGGCGTCCCCAGCACAGCCCTTGCTGCCCCTGCTTAGCTCCGGTAACGTGTTCCTGTTGCTTCTGTGGCACTTGCCAGTGCAACATCCTGCAGCAGGGCATTTCAGGCATGTTACACAGCTCTGTCCTCTGCCCACAGCAACGCTTGGAAAAGTTAAAGATGGTCTCTTCCTTGCACCCCTTTTATTTCTTACTTTCTCACATCTTTTCCTCAGCTGCTTGGGGCACTAGAGGAGTTTTTTGGGGAAGGGGTGGAGCGGGGGACATGCACAGACACTGTTGTCCCCTGCAGAGCGCGCAGGGCCAGCATCCTCCTGGCCGTGAGCCCTGGGGAGCCCTGTTTGGCATTCCCAAATGGACCAGGCATAAATCCCTGTGCACGTCACCCACTTCTGCTTTCTGCCTGGTGGTCTGAGGCTGAGGGGCTGACCCTCACAGGAGCAGATGCTTCAGGCATAGCCGCCTGACTGGGAAAAACATTTGCCCCGGTGGCCGGTACCAGCGGGATCAGCCAGTGATGCCGCTGCCTGGCTCCGTGCAGCTCCGAGTCCCTCTGGCCGGAGCAAGGAGGCTTGATGTGTTTTCCTGAGTTGCAGATCCCTGCTCTGGCACATCTTTCTCCCGGGGATGTGGCCCCAGCAGTCTGGGGAGCTGCCAGAGCTGGTCGCCCACAGTCCTTAACGATGCTCCTCTCCCTTCTAGTCACACCTTCTGCCCCATACTGGGTCATCTCCACTGACTACGAGAACTACTCGCTGGTTTACTCCTGCACTAACATTATCTGGCTCTTCCACATCAACTACGCCTGGATTATGTCAAGAGCTCCTGAGATGCACCCAGAAACCGTGACCAACCTGAAGAGTCTTCTCCAGTCCTACAAGATCGACACCGACAAAATGATGCCCACGGACCAGCTTAACTGCCCTCCTGAGATGTAACTGCGACAGCCCCACACCAGCTACAAACTTTCCCTCTTTCCTTAGGCTCCTCTAGGACCTCTTTATGTAGCGCCATAGCTCCCTGCTAATGGTAGCGTGCCAGCCCTGACCGCTGCGCTCTCTGCTGCTCTTCCTCCCTTCTGTCTCACTCTGACTGACTTTTGCAGAGGAACTGACTGATTCAAAGCTAAGGGGTGAAGAAATCCTGAGGTGCAGGTGTGAAGCTCGGCTGCTGCTGCGAATCCTCAAGCGTGCGGCTGCAAAGGGGCATGAGATGTGAGGTGGGGGGCTGGCCCTGCGGGAGGGCCTCTCGCTGCGCACCCAGGGGCTGTTTCCTCCCCTGGTTCTGATGTTTCTGGGCCTGTTGGGCTACACAGCGGCTGTGCTACCCTGCAGCACTGCCCCCAGCTGCCACGGCGGGACATCGGCGTCTCTCCCGCAGCCAAGGGACCCTGTGTCCTGGTGCCGGGATGTGTTCCTGCCAAGCCAGAAAACCCTCTCGCTAAAATCCACATCTGGTCCTTTGCGTGTGAAGTCTGAGAAGCCTAAAAATGTCCAGAAATTCAACACTGCTCCATCCGCAGGCTGGCATTGCGCCGCCGAAGGCTCCGCTCCGAGTGCCGCCAGCGGGCAGAGAGCTGGGCCCGCTGCCCTGTCCTGCGCGCACGGGGCGGGCGAGGGCCCCGTGCGGCGTCGCCCGAGGCTCCCCCCTGCCGCCGGCTCTGCCCCGCGCCGCCCACCACCCGAGGGCCCCGCGGCACCGCGACTGCCCGCGCGGCTGCTCGCCAGGCGCCCCTACGACTCTGCTGCTTCAGTAGCACCCATGCAACTCATTAAAAATGACATCAAAAGAGCTGCCTCTGGGCTTTTGTAGCTTCCCAGGCTGCGGTGCCTCGTGGCAGCTAATACCTGCCCTTCCCTGGCACGCGCGGCAGTGACAGAGCAGGGGTGGCCGCGGGGCAGAGCCTCGCTCCTCCTGCCACCCACAGCGCCGACGGCTGCCCCTGGCCTAGAGACCGCGCGGAGGACGAGGAGGCTGGGGCCACGTGTGGGGCTGGTGGGGAAAACACCTTGCAGCAGGTGTCAGGGAGCGGGAATGCTGCCCCTGCACTCGCCTGAGCTGCTGCACTGGGGATGAGGGCAGGGCTTCTTTGGGAACAACCCTGCCGGGGCCGGGGGCTCGCGCACCTTGGGGCTCCTCTTTACAGAGTGGAGGGGAGGGCAGCGGGGCACTCGGTGACCTGATCAGGGTCCCTGCAGGTACTGGACCTGCAGCCCGGGGCCACCAGTGGCTCTGTGCTCGTTCTGGCGGGCAGTGCCCTCCACTCGTTTTTTTACTGACATTAAGAAATAACCATGTGTGTGTATGAACTGCACAAACCACCCAAGAGGGCACAGGGAGAGGCTGCGGGGGGACAGGGCAGCCGGTGTGCCGGCTCCCTGTCCCGCTGTGCCTTTTGGACAGGCTGCTCCCGCCGTGCCGCTCGCTGCAGGTGTCTGCGCTGCCGAGACGGGCGATTCCCGGGGCTGCATCTCCCTCTGCTGCAGCCCGGCAGCACCGCAGGGCCGTCCCCGTCCCGAGCACTTGGACACGCAGCGGCCGCATCCCCTCCCGCATCCCCGCGCTCCCCGGCCTCGCGGAGCCTTTGCACCTCGGGAGCCCCCGAGGCCGCGAGCGGCGCGCAGCCCGCGGCCCTTCTCCCTGCGCCACTGCCACGTTAAAACTCCGAGGGCTTTTGCCGCTCCAGGTCTTTCCCTGCTGGTGGAGGGGCACGGCCATGGGGCCACCCACCCGCAGGGGTGCAGTGCAGGGAGCAGCACCCACGCAAGAGCCCTGTGCGTGTGCAAGAACCTCGCAGGCTGCGCAGCGCCACGCGTGACCCGCAGCCCGCGGGAACCCGCGCGCGCGTGACCGGGGAGCGCGCGGCCCGCGCTCGGCGACGCGCAGGCGCACAGCAGCGGGGCGGGGTGGTGGCCGCGCAGGCACACAGCAGCGGGGCGGGCGGGCTGCTGCGCGCTCCGCCGGCCGCCCGGGGGCGCGGCGGCAGCGGCGGGCGGGGCGGGGCGGGGCGGGGCGGGGCGGGGCGGCTGTGACGCGAGCGGCTGTGACGCAGGGCCGGGGCGGCGGAGGCGGGAGGCGGCCCCGGAGGCGCTCGCGGAGCCGCAGCCGGGCGGGCGGCCATGGAGGCGCCCTCGGTGCCGGCCGCCTCCACGTCGGGCGCGGCGGGGCGCGGGCCCATCAAGGGCATCCTGAAGAAGGGCGGCGGCGGCGGCGCGCTCTCGGCGGGCGGCCCCGGGGCGCGGCGGCCCAGCCCGGCCCGCGACGAGGACGAGCACGGGTGAGGGCCGCGCCCGGGCCGCAGCGGGCCCCGCTCCCTCGGGTGGGCAGGAGGGAGGCTTGGCCCCTGGGAAGGCCCCGCCGAGCCCCTTGCGGTGCTGGGGGAGGAGGAGCAGGAGCCTCGGGCAGCCCCCGCGAGCTGCGGGCAGCAGGCGGCTGCGCCTGGGCGGGTTTGTTGGATCAGCTGCCCACGAGTCTGTGCTCCGTGCTGGGACCCTCATGTTTGTGCTGTCTGCAACTCCCCGGGAGAAAATTCCCTGCGTGGGAGGTCAGGCAGCGCGGAGAAGCCCTGGCTGTGGCCGTGGGAGGAGTGAGGTTGTAAGTGCGGGGAGGGCAGGGGACGGTGGGGGCTGCGCCTGTGACACAGCTGCTGCACAGGGAGACAGAGTCGCTCCGGTCGTGACTGCACGGCTGAGAACATGATCTGGCTGTGCAGCACGGCCAGCGCGGCAGCTGAAAGGGCTGCCGTGGCTCTTGGCTGCTCATGGAGCGCCAGCAGGAGTGAAGTTACCCTTAAAAGTTCCTTCCCAAAAGGGCATTCCACAAAAGGAAACGTTTTGCCATTGCTAGCAAGACAAGGTATGGCTGGGAAAGTACACTTTGCTGTAGGAGACCTTAGGTCGTCCAAGGCTGGCTGTGGGGAGAAGAGTTCTGTAGGATTGAAACATAAGGGAGCTCTGTTCTTAGCTCTTCAAGATTCATCCCCAAAGATCTCGCACTTGTAAATTGAGCTCTCATTGGTGAAGCAACTTGTATTTTTAATGATGCAAAATTTTGGTTTAATTGTAACACTTGGAGTTAGCCCAAATAAAAAGGAAGTGGCCTTTAACCAACCAGCAGGAGAGTAGCTGCCTTGACTGGTAAAAATCCCTGCCTTGGTCCCGACATTGCCATGACGTGTGTTGCGCTGCCTCGTGCTGCTCCAGGGTGCTGGCCTGACCTGGCTTAGACCTGAGCTCCCTCCTCATAAACCTGCTCTTGGCAGCTTCCTTGTGTGGGACCTTGATCAGTTTGCCAGAAGAGCTATAATAAATAAACATGTAAATTTTGCTCATTGTGGTAGTGTTCCTTTTCCTCTTGGCCTAGTTCAGTCATGGATATAGGTCCTACCTGGCAGAGTTAGGACTAAAAGTTTTTATTTGTGAGCTGTCTGTGCTCAAAGTTCCTGCTTTTCAGGGAGAAGTTAATGCAGCTGAAGGAACAAGAGAGTGTTTTTGAAGGAGGTGAACGTTAATGGCAATATGTTACACGAATGTTATCTTTACGTTTTCCAATTCTAATATGATGTCATAACCTGAGGGCTGTTAGTGGCCGCTTGTTGTATAGTCCCTCTGTGCCATCTTGTAGAATGACCATAAGTTAGAGCACAAACTAATGAGCTGTGTGCGCAGTGTAGCTGGTTACAGCACACAGTGATTTCTTGGGATGCAGTTAAATGGGCAGGAATCCTGTTCCCATTTCCTGTCTAGCAGTGCAAGTCAGTAAATGTGTTATTAGATGAATTCAGAAACTGCCTTACAAGCTGAAGGATATTGGCTAAAGCTGGCAGATTGTGTTGGAAGCTTTCCTGGAAAGGTCAGTAGAGGTTTTTCAAAGCTAGCTTGTGTGCAGATGTTATTTTTGGTTGCTAGCTCTGGAAACTTGATTAAATCTGTGTTGTTTCTGTCTGTAGCAAAATCATTATTTAAAAGAAGATCACAGCTGCACTATTTGTCATTCTTTTAAAGATTAAAAATCAGCTTAGAAACTAAAGCATCTGTTTACTAGGGGCACTTCTATTAGCAGCCTCTGCTTAGCCCTAATAGTGTGGTTTACAGCAGCAGGAAGGAGCTCATTGTGTCAGCGGTCTTCTCTTAAAACACTATGTTCAGTAGAACTCCTGTGTTTACATCATTGTTGACCTGCACTGTTGCTAGTGATGGTGAAAATCTTTGGAAAGCTTCTTTAATGCAGGCACGATGCAGGAGCAAAGCCTGGGTCACCACTGGAGCGGCACCCTAAGAGCCAGCACTGTCGTTCAGTGGCAGTCCCGTTGGTGGCACGTTTAGTGAGACCGACTCCAGTGACGGGGCGTTCGTGTGCGCCCCGGGGCTGAGCCGACTCCTCGAGCAGTTTGGCAGAGCAGCCTCCAGGGGACGGGGCCGCTGCGGCGGGAGCGCTGCTTAGCAGGGGCCTGCCAAGGTGTGATCCCCAAATAGGCACTTACATATTTACAGCTCACACCACACAGGAGCACTTCTGTCACACCTCATTTTTCAAATCTGATTTTATCAAGAAAGATTAGAGTTCATGTTTCTCTATCTGAAGCAATGTCAGGAAGCATTTTCCTGGGATGATTCTAATCTTGTATCATTAATTTTATGCTGCTCTGGCATGCCTAAGCCTGTTAAATTAGAGACAATCGAGGAAGGTGTGGGTTTTTTAGAGCGGTTAGTCACCCTCATGTGAAGACTTCTTATACTGAGGGGTGAAATGACAGGGTTTATCACTAATGATAATCGTAGCTGAATTTTTAACTTGTTTTCTGGGGGGGATTTGTTCCACAGCCAAAGCTTTTAATGATAGTATGTAAGTTAAATAAATGTTAAATCCAAACCACTAAAATCTTTAATCTTGTATTTATTAGTTCCTGTTACAGTCTGTAGAGTGTCTAATTTTAAGCCTAGTGTGTGCCAGAAAGATTTCTAAGGTTGCCAGGTTTCTAAGGGTGCTATTGTTGCTAAGTATTGTGCAGTGAATGCAGCGGCTGAAGCAGTTTCCTTCCCTGTGTGTCGTTGCTTTAACAAATGCTGCTGTTAGGGCTGATGAAACTGCCTAGGTTTGTGCTAGCGCTGTGACCGTGAAGATACCAGGCCAAGTTAGCACAGTACAAAGGGAGAAGAGAAGCAAGATGCTGATGAGGATATATTTCAATGTTGCTATTAGTTCTAGATGACAAATATACGTCTCTCATCTGGGCTGTTGTTATCTAGGGTGCTTTCCTAGCACCGAGGTGTCTGGGAATTGTTCTTGCTGCTGATGGACAGGCACTGGTCTTGCTCCTTCCCCCTGCGCTGCAGGAAGAGAGCCCAGGCCTGTGCTCCAGCACACTGTTCTGCACAATGGTGGTAAATTGACCCCCTTGGACAACCAGAGCTGTGGAGTTACCTGCCACTGCTCATCCCATGTGTGTGAGCAGCCTGATTCCAAGCTCAGGAAAATGTATACGCAGATTTTGCTCAGGATCTTTTTTTCAGGGTACAGCTTAGACTTCTTGAACCAAGCCATCCTCAGTAGAGCATGTTGAACATGGGAAGACTTCACTTGTGTTGCAGCCCACACATCACCTGGAGAAGAAGCAGGGCCAAGTTTTAGTTGGAACTGCAAGAATGAAGACGAATTTGGGGCTTTTGTAAGTTGAATGCACTTCCAGTTCAGTCTCAGAGCTTGCTGCAATACATCAAACAAGATTCTGAGTTCACAGCTGTTTCCTATCCCTCCATGTCCAGGGATTTTTTACGTCCCTATTCTCCTTATGTAGGTCATTTGACTCCCAATTCTTGGGTACTATTGTCTGATATTTTTCTCCAGACTGGGCTAGAAACTCTAGTCTTTCTTCTGTTTGAGAACTATATATATATTTTTTTTAATGTGGAGGCACCAGCAGGTAGCCCATGTTTACTCCGTTCCTGCTGCTTCCCTAGCACAGACACTGGTGCTTGTCAGATTCTGCCGTGAACACTTCAGGAATCTTAAAACTGGCAGAAAAGGTCTTAAAATCAATCTTAAATCAATCTTAAAAAATAAATATATTTTAGGGAGAGTGGGGAGGAAGGTTGCTTGCTGCAGTGTTTCACTTGCTTTTTTGCTTACGTAGCCAAGCAGTGAAGGAGTTCAGGGGCTCAGCTGAGCAGAAACCCTTTTAAGTTAGTTTCCTGGTGCAGAGGAGGCAAGAAGATCAGGTCACACGGCAAGGCAGAAGCCTTGACTTGTGCTCTTGTGAAGCTGCGCTCTGAGGTGATTGCAGTGAGCACAGAAGCCTGTGTTTCTCCCATCCGTCTTTCTTTCCCTTAAATAAGTGCTCCCCCTGTATAGGGACTGCATACCGCTGTCCTGCTGCTGTGAGCGTTGGATGTTCTCAGGTACTCTACGTGGAACCACCTCATCATCCTCTGTTAGTCACAGATGAACTTCGAGCAGATGTTTAATCAGTGGGTTTAGATGCCCAAGTGGGTGATACGAGTGGCTGGTGTTTCTAGACCTAGAGTTCCTGCTTTGTCATTCCCAAGCTTGTGACTCCCCAGCCTGCCAAACGTATTGGAGCAGACAATCTGGCTAACGTTTTGTCCATTCAGATTGTAATCCTTGTGCTCAAATTGAACAAAATGGTTAAATAGATGTGACACCTCAAATACGAGGGTTTGGTGTGGGTTAGCATGTGGTAAGGTGATTGAGCTCGCTTATTCGTATGCAATTATAGATTATAGATTTGTTGTGTATAGAATTCATCGTAAACTCCATTTCTGTATCTTTAACAATTTTCTTTTACGTTTTATGTGGCTCTCTTCATAAATATAGAGTCTAGTTTATACAGAGAATTCTGTTTGATCAGTATCTGTTTTACAGATAGTGTTCTGCTCATAAGCACCTGTATTGCTGAGATGACATCTTTTCAAAACTAGTACTTTGTTATTAGAACTGTGTGTGTCTAAGTAAGAGTGGTTAGTTGGTTTAACCAAAAATCATCACTAAATGTAAAACCCTGTTATATTTTCTTCATTAAAACATAGTTCACAACATTTCAAGCATAAATTAACAGATAAGCTAATATTAAATGGTGGAATTAGTTTAATATTCTGAAGTTAGGTTTTAAGGATTAGTCTAAGAGAAAGACCACAGCAATTGCTTGCTTTGCAGGTTGCATATTTTGTTGGTTCGGGGAATTTTTGCTTCTGCATATATACATAAAATGCATGCATATATGCATGAAATGGTACATTCTGTAATTAATTGAGGAAAGTCTAAATAATGCATGACCGCTGGAGGATCTCTGTGTAAGGTATGAAACTCCTGTGGCTTAGTTACAGCAGTCGGTCTCATTTTGTGATCCCTGTTCACGGTGACAAAAGCAGTATTAAAATGCAGCAGTTCAGAGGCCCTTGTTTTCCCACAGGAGTTATTTGTTGCTCAGAACTGTTCGTGCAGCAGTTTTGCTACTAGTCCTAGCAGCTGCCTGAGCAGAGGCCAGGGCAGGTTGCTTGGTTTTGTCCAGGTATTGTGGGCTGTAAGAAGAGGAAGAGGAAGAATAACTTCCTCTTCAGTGACACATAAGAGCAGGTGGTTACTCGGAGCATGATTGAACAGGAATGATAGTCTATTAGGGTGGGAGGGGAAATGTATATATCTGTGTGTATGTTTGTATATGAATATATTTATAAAGCCATAAATTCATTTAGCTTTTTTAAGTTGGTAGGGAGAGCTTTGTAAAGCCGCACTCAATTTGCTGTGATGTTAATCACATTTATGCTTTGAACATGCCTGTGTGTCATAGCAATATTCTGCTTGCCATAGAGTATAATAAAAGGCAATACATATTCTAAATGTTTTTTCTTTTGTGGTCGAACAGCAGAAAAGATTTTTAGAGTGTGAGAAAATTAACTTGCATTTCTGATTTCAGTAAAAAATCCCAGAAGTGGGATGAAATGAACATCATAGCTACATACCATCCAGCAGGCAAAGATTATGGCTTGATGAAAATAGATGAGCCAAGTACTCCTTATCACAGGTAGGCTTGCAAAAACAGCTGTCCTAAACAACTTTAATCTTTGATACTAGGCAAAATATAGTTGTAGGACTGTAGTGAATATGGCCTTCTGAATGAGGCAATATTTACTGAAACTATAGCTGATAGACTCTGCAATCCTTCTGGATATATGCAATATGTTTGACTTAAAGCTGCTAAATACAGTCTTATAGTTACTACTGAGCAATACTGCCAGAAAAGTGAATTTTGGTAAGGTCTGTGTGTATTAGGCTTTAGATATTAACAGAATCAATAAATGTAAATTGTATTTTTTTTGTTTATAACTTTCACTTATATGAACATATAAAAAACTGTCATTTACATAAATATTTAAATTAGATTTAGAAAACTCTTGAAATAATAGCGGTCTCTCAATTTTGAGTTTTGTAAGGTTTTGGTTGTTTTATCAGTTGAATTTTGAGCAGCAAGGTATTGATTAAGACTACTCTCTTTGTTTGCCTTCAAAGTATGGTAGGAGAAGATGATGAGGATGCAGTGAGTGATACAGAATCAAGTGAGCCCTTAAAAGCAGATGTGTTGAGTAAAAAGTAAGTATTGACATAGAAAACTGACTATCCATTAAGATCCATTAATCTCTGTAGAAGTAGTTGCAATTTGAAAACGTATTGCTGTTCTTAAAAGTCAGATTTTTGCTATCTGCAGTTAAACAAAGCAGTTTTCTGTGCTAATAGCACCACTAGAATAAAAGTCATGTCTTGCAGGATGTTTGTGCACATGAATATGGCAAAAACATTGAACAAAGCAGTCGGTATGAGTATTCTAAAATTCAAGATGTTTGTGAAAATTTGCTTATTCAGCGTTTTCTATTATATGCTTTATGTAGACTAGCAGCTGCAGCTGAAGGTAAGGGACCTAAGATCCTAGCAAGACAGGAGGAAAGCAGCGAGGAGGAGGATGAGGATGAAGAATTAACACCTGAAGAACGAGGTAGGCATTAGTGTGTGGGGGGTGTGTGTGTGTATGTGTAGTAGGAAGATGTCATTTGAAAGTGGAGATGTATAACCTTTCAAACATAAATGAAAGATGAGAAATAATTCTGTACAGTCAGGACTATTAGGTTTGGGATCTACATACAAAGAGGAACCTTGATGCTACTGGCTGACCCCCTGTATACAAGCGTAAGGTGTGTAAATTGTTTTAAAGAAATCTCAGCTTCTCATACGAGAGGCTTTTTTTGTTTGAGATGAGGGATTATTCCTTAATAGGGACGCATTTCAAGTAGAACTAACAATTTAATGAATACTGTGCAAATAAAGCACTGCTAATTGCTTAGAAATAGATGCTTTTTGATTTTATTTTAGTTTCAAATCGACTGGTAGATAGGTGTAGCAAGAAAACTATAAATATTGTGAAACAAAGTGCCTCATGCATCTTCAACAGAGATGCTATTCTGCCTTAGCTTGGGACAGAACATTTTGGGGAAACAGTCAAACAATAAAACTGCTAAGGTTTCCAGCTTGTGTTATTTAGCTGTTACTTCTCATCTTTCCTAATGCTATTCATCCATTTCGAGCGTGTAACCTTACAATTCTGGTGAGGAGGACAAAAACAATGTTGGAACTGCCAAGAAGCAGAGTTTACTTTGATCAGAATGAGTTACTGCTACAACTGTTAGGGGAATGTCAGATATATGGAGCAAAGTTAGGCTTCAAGCCATGGGAAAAGTGGAAAATACTTTCTTTTATGTTTGGAAAGTGCTTGCTGGCTAACTACTGAAGGCCGGTATCAGTGACGCAAGTTAGATATCTGCAGAAGTTCATTTTCTAGTATACCATTGATGTCTCAATTTGCCTATAAATTTGCTTAAAACGAGACTTGTGAAACTTTGGAATTTTTTATATGGTTCCTGGGTGCTTCTCTTGGTCGAACTTACTCTTGCTTGCAGGCATGTACTTTTAACTGCACTCCAGCCATTCCAGTCCAGTAACTATTAGGCAGTGTGTCAGACCTGTTTGCTAGAATATTTCACTTCTTGGAGAACATACTGTAAATTCAGGTATTGCTTGACGATGTGAAGAATGTGTTTTTAAAGTGGCTTGAAACTGACTTAGGAAGTAGTTGATGTTTGTGTGTCTCCGATTAAAATATCAGTTCAGTATTTAGATTTGTTTGTCCACAGAAAAGAAGAAACAATTTGAAATGAAGAGAAAGATGCACTACAATGAAGGGCGAAATATCAAACTGGCAAGGCAGCTCATTGCAAAAGAACTACATGGTGAGGATGACGAGGATGAGGACGAAGAGATGCGTGATGATGCAGATGTAGAAACAATGAATACAGAAGCAACTGAACATGGTAAGCGGCTGACTAATCAAAAAGCATGTTTAGGTGTCAGTAATGCTTTCAGCTATTAGGAAATCAATAGACTCAAGTGAAAGAATGAACAGAGAAGGGAGAAGTATATAATGTGTAAAGTGTGTTCCTGTGTGCTGTCCTGCAGCATCTGTAGAATGCTTCTAAAAACATTAACGTTAAGGGCTTTTTGCTTGTGTGTGTCTGTGTGTCATAACAGAAGGGCAAGCACCTCTCCTTGAGGCCAGTACTATGGGCACGGCATAACTGACTCTTGGTAGTGAAGCTGCCAGCGTCAGTTTTGGGGGAAGTGTATCTTGTGCAGATTTCTTCAAGCTTTGGCCTCATGGAGGAGCCTGATGTATTCCTATTCTGCTCCCAAACCATCCTGTAGTCAGCAGTGGGGAACTAGCATAATGGCTTCCTCCCGGTTGAGAAAAGGAAGTCCTTCTTCCTAAGAAAGGACTTTGGTCTATCTTACTGGAGCTTAAAACTATCCTGTTAGGGCTTCAGTGTGCACTTGTCATGAAGCAGTAACATTCACCTTCATAGCATGGGCTAAGCAGCCCGCCCTCCTCCCTCTTGGCTGCTGTAAGAACTTCTGGGGCTTGTACCCGGAAACCTGCTTCAGAGTTGCCTCTTGATGTTAATTTGATAGGTGAAGGTTGAAAACTTCTCTTCCATTTCTCTGCGGGTGAAAACTGTAGACTGCATCAGTCTCTGATGATTGTGGTGGCCTTCTGATGAATAACCACAGTTTTTTAGTTCCCACCTCTGTCTGGAACAGCACTTTGAAACAAGTTCTTGGTGTTAAGAGTGGACATCTCTGCTTATGAGACTAGTGT
Organism: Tinamus guttatus; assembly: GCF_059628265.1. Lineage (NCBI taxonomy): Eukaryota > Metazoa > Chordata > Aves > Tinamiformes > Tinamidae > Tinamus > Tinamus guttatus. The sequence continues at coordinate 3,667,977 of NW_028288761.1, read as the reverse complement.
CAGTGAATCTAAAGTTTATAAACCTCATTCATCTGTTGCTTGGCAAAGTTGTGAGACATTAGCACTAGGGAAGATGCTGCATGGGTTGAAAATGGTTCACGTTTGATTTTCGCAACAATGTGAACTAAGAACTCTTCTAAAATGAATTTAAATTCTGCGCAATATGGAGGTGACTTGCAAAGTGGGATTTTTAATGTTTCTGTGGATTGCACATCTTAGTTCCACTATTTATCAGAGGACTAATTTCTTCATAATTGCTAGAGGGTCATTTGGTGTTATGTCTGAGACCCATCAATTAGTAAATGATTTACTGATCCTACAGCAGTTTATAACATGCCTTATAATGGCTCTTTACTAGAACTGCTCCATTAAGCCTCCGTATGTCCTTTCTCCGTGGCTCGAAGCTGCCATCCTCCTGCTGCTGCTGTAGGACAGGGAGGCCCCTCGCTGCCCAGCTGCGCTCGCCACTGGACACAAGGCTCCTCCTTGCAGCATTTTCCATCTCTGTTGTTGAAGTCCATTCCACCTTGCTCCCTAACCCAGCTTCTGAGCCACCCATGGTAATTATCAATCTTAGATTGCTTATGGCTCACGGACTCCATCAGTGTAACTGCCAGTTTATCAGCCCATTAACCTGGTTCTTCCTGACTCCATGGCTTACAGAAACACTTTCAATTAACTTCATGGGTGTCTTGTTTTTCCATTTTTGTTTTGTATCACTCTGCTTAACAAAGTTCAGTGCTTTACTATATTCTAATATCTGCGTAAACAGTCTTAATTTTTGGTCTGTGTGCTTGATCAGTTCTTCAAGGCTTAAATACTGGTCTTTTGTAATGGCCCATGAATTAAATGGCCTCCAGCTGATTGTATCTAAGTTCAGGTTGTTAAAAGGATGGTGGAATCCAGTCAAAACTTGTCTTAATAAACATCTCCATGTCATTCAGCACTGCCCACATTTTAAAAATCTCCTATATGGAGACTGATACATACTCAAAAATAGAGGTTTGCTTAAGTGATGGCAAGACTTTACTGAAGCAACCTTTTTGGAGATGATCTCTTGTGATCATTCTCTTATCTTTATACTGAGTACTGCTTTCTTAAAAATGTGGCTCACATTTCTTTAACTCTTTTTTTTTTTTTAATAGCTACTTTTAAAACTTTCTTTCTTTCTTGCATTTTTAGCTAATTTATGGTTTTGGCCATGCTAGGCATTTGAATTTAATGAGTATTTCAATTTGGTTTCTTCCCCTGTGGAAGGAGATCAAAATACTATAAACATTCTTGGTCCTAAGCTGCTCTCTCTAGGACTGCGAAAAAACAAGATGCTTTTCGATCATTCTGAAACTATGTGGAAAGATTGCTCCTCTGGCCCTTCTTCAAAGAGCTCTTCAGCTGCAAATCATTGTGTTTTAGTGTATTTTTTGTAGCAGAGAATGAGTTATCTGGTGGTGCAGGAGATTACACCTGTGAGGGCTTATTTTGACTTCAGTCTATTAAACTGACTAACAGCTCTGATGATGTCTTTTTAACAACAGTGGAAATGTCTGCCTCTCTGCATATTGATTTATAGCTGTATTTTAATTCTTTATTTCATTTGACTTCAGTTCTTTTAAGTTGTGGAATTCATCTGGTGATGTGGCTACCACTCAAATTAATTAGGTCTTCGACTGCGTAGAAATTTATGTAAGAGTTAGCATGCAGAGTCTATTTCTTCTACTGGAATAATGTGCCTTTTCATAGTCCTGGTGATTATTCCAGGTGAAGATGAATGGCTTCTTGGTAGTCTGTTGTGCATTTGGGGTTCTACCAGCTCCTGGATTGTTATTCAGATGGTTCGAGAGCCTCTTGTCATTTGGAATTGGTCTATTCATGAACCTAAAGGTTCTTAAAGGTGCTTCTCTTACCAGGTGCTCCTTTTCATCCTCTAATCCTGCCTGTTTGTTTGTTTGAGTAAAACTAACAGTACTCCTGACTTCT